>NC_048224.1:47291125-47409751 GCF_002007445.2 Ailuropoda melanoleuca
GTGATCCTGGCGTTATGGGATCGAGCCCCACATCAGGCTCCTCCGCTATGAGCCTGCTTCTTCCTCTCCCACTCCCCCTGCTTGTGTTCCCTCTCTCGCTGGCTGTCTCTATCTCTGTTGAATAAATAAATAAAATCTTTAAAAAAAAAAGATTTTAAGGATGCTAAGAAAGTAGTAGGTAAGAAGAAGAAGGAGGAGGAGGAAGAGAGGTATAGGGGGAGAAAGAAGGAGGAGAAGGAGGAGGGAGGAGGGAGAAGAAGAAGGAAAAAAGGAGGTAGAGGGAAGGGTGGGGATAACACTTAGGTCGTTTGCACTCTGTGACATGTACTGTTTTAAGCGCTTTGCATATATCGGCTCTCTGATCCTCACCATAGCACTGTGAGTTATATGCTATTATTGTACCCATTTTAGAAACACTACCTCCAATTTTAGATATTTAGAATATTTAGAATATTACAGCTGAAAGGGGCGTTAGGAGGTATTTAGTTCAACTCCATCATTGTACAGACAAGGAGACTAAATGATAATGCAGTATCTTTCATCTGCATAGTACTTTATCAAACATTTTTACATATATAATCTCATTTAGATTTTTATTCTTACCAGGTAAGAACACTGGGGTTTTAGATGGTCAAGCCAGATATCAGGATATCAATATCCACTGAGCAGGTGCTATCCCATTTTTGTACTTGGGATGATAGAGACCCAATGACTAGAGTGTGGAAGAGCTCTACTCTAATCTCAGTTTTTAATGATATGAAAGTAAAATTTAACTATGAATGAAAATAAAATACAAAAGAATTACAGAAATTATTTACACTTATAATATTCTGTCCAAATATTATTCAACAGAAAGTTAAAAAAAAAAAAAACTTACCTGTAGATTCTATGACTGTTACACCAATATAAAGGTACTTGTTGTCTAAATCTTCCAGACTGTCATAGGACAGTTCTTTAATCGCCGTTTCAGAGTTAAATGTGATTTGAGCAACTCCATTTATCAACTTTTTAAAAGTGGAAAATGAAAGAGGTATTTCAGAGAAGAATTTAACAGAGAATAATTAACAAAATCTGCCTTTACTAGCTTCTAAATAGAAGGCAACCATTAGAGGAATGGTTTATTGTCAACAGTAGAGTGAATGATTAAGTCTACAAATAAGCCCAGAATGTTATTTTCTAACTTATGGGTATAGTTTTATAGGAAGAGTTGTAAACATTACGTGGTTCAACAGGGCTTTTTTGCACTAGCTGACAAAGATTCCTTCTTCTGACCTTTGAGTCATCGCCCATCTTCTGGGCCTGCTTTCCAGCTTACTTTGGCTCCTGAGAGTTTGTTGGGTTTTATGATATTTAATTTGTACCTCACTGCTTACATATTGAAACACTAATTTAAAAACACACAATGGATAGAGAGAAATGGAGTTAAGTCATATTATATTGCTTAATTATTAACCACAACAGTAAAATAGATTTTGCCTTATTTTTTCTTCTAAAATTGAGTAGCTTGAGGCCAGGGATTTTTGTCTTATTTACCTTCAAATCTCAGTGCCTAGCATAGACTCTTACATTAAAAAGAGGTGTCTGCCTTATATCTTGAATAAATCAAACTCTTTGGAAAAGCATGAGCTAAATAACTGATGATACAAACCACATGAGTATGCAAGAGTGAGCAGAATGACAGGAGTCCTTATCATCTGAGGTACAATGTCAAGAACACTGAACAAGGGAAAAGGGGACCAGGGCTCTACTCTGAGCTCCGGCAACCACTAGCCCTTAACCGTGGGCAAATAACTTCTCAATGAATTCATTCACTCACAAATATTTACAGAGCACCTACTCTTTGCCAGGACTCAGGTTGGCTCTGGGCATATAACGGGAACAATTCAGACCCACAGAGAGTTTGGTGTAAAGAATGCTAAATACATAAACCATTGCAGTAAAGAAGGGTTTCTCTATGTCAGCACTACTGACATTTTTGGACAGGGGAATTTTTTGTTGCTGGGAGCTGCTCAGTGCATTGCAGGAGTTTGGCAGAATCCTGGCCTCTATTTCCTAAATGCCCATGGCACCCTCCTTCCCTGTTGTGACAACCACAAATGTTTCTGAACATTGCTAAACAATGTCTCTGGTTGAGAATCACTGTAATAAAGTACGAAACATACTCCACTAAGGGAGGCTCAAGGCCTAAGGGAGTACCTGGCAGGGGCTGCCAAACTAGTTTATAGGAGTCAGGGAGACTTCCCAGAGAAAGGGAGTTAACACTGAGACTTTAAGAAGGAATTAGCCAGGCAATGAAGAGACAGAAGGGACAAAGGGAAAGAGCATTCCCAAGTAGAAGGAGAGGCATTGCAAACACCTGGAGGCAAGAGAGACTAGTGCAAGTTCCAGGAACTGGAGTGACCAGCTCCAGGGAGAGGAAAGGGAGAGCGAGATAGGCTGGCGAGGGAGGCTGATGTCTTGGACAGTGGACTTTATCCTGAGGACCAGGAGAAGCCAAGGGAGCATTTTAGCTTTGATTTCCACACCAATGTAAAATGAAGGGTTAGACTAGATGATCTGAAAGTGACTTCTCTCCAGCCTTCCTGGTGTGTCTTTAGGTACAAGGGAACCCGTCTTAACATCTTACCATTGTGTTTTGCAATGCTTTTTGCATCATTTCTTTTTGATTATCTTTTAAGTCGTCTCTTATTCCAAAAGTGATATAAACTTCAGCCTCGGTGACGACTTTATTATAAAAATATCTGCCAAACAATAATACCATAAAATTGTTTTGCTCACACAGTTACAATAATAAAATTCAGATCCAATGTAACAATTTGAAATTACATAAAGCACTTGATACACTTTCAAGTGTCTTCCATCCACTATTACATTTCATCCTCATAAAGCTACAATAATAAAAGCAAAGTGCGGATTTTTATTACTCTGCGCTTGATTAAAAAAAGGATCATGAGGAAATCAAAAGACCTCAGGTCCAGGACCAGGATACACTGCTTCCTTGATGATTTTGATATCAGTGGGGCTCAGTTCCCTATTTTCTTTTACATCTTTAAAAGCAGCATGCCCAAACTCATTGTAATATAAATTCTTTTTTAACATTCTAACTGCATATTTCCTTTTTAGTTTGGAATTATAGTAAGGCTAAAGGAAATTTGCTGCATAGCAAATAACACTATAGCAAGAGCTAACCTTCCTTATCCATAGTCTGAACAAATAAAGTGAGTGTCCCCATTAAAAGAAGTCAGTTTCTAGACTTCTCTGTCAAATGAGACTTTGTGTTGGTTTAGACTAAGTAACATCTTAGGATCTTAGGAATAACCTTAGGAATTCCATTTCAGGAATAAATGCTAATAAGAAAGGCAGTACAGGGTAGTATTGTGGGCTTGAATTCTGAAACCAGACAGGCTATACAATTTACTAGCTATGTGATCTTGGGCAAATAACTGGACACGTACCTCTGTTTTTGTATTTGTAATATGGAGACAGAAATTGTATCTGCCTCACAGAGATTTCATAAAGATTAAGTGAGCTAATATATACAGAGTACTTAGAAAAATGCCCAACACAGTTATATAAATTGGTTATTGTTACTAATAACTATATTATATTGTCATTTTTAAATGACCTGAATTTTTGTGGGAGATCGCTTGCAAAACTAACTCCAGTTCTCCACCACCCCATAAATCCACCACTTTTGTAGCTCCTTGCAGATGAAAGGTTATGAAGGGAATCTATTTCCTTTGCGCTGGTCTTAAAACTTGCTTTGGACAAAAGAATGCGGTAGAAGTGATGGTGAGCCAGTCCTAACCTTAGGCCTCAAGAGGACTGTTATGCTTCCATATTCTTTCTGTGGGCACTGCTGCTCCTGTAGGTTAATCTGCTGGATGATGAGAGATACACAAAGTCCAACTGTCTTTGTCGCTTTAGTCAACTGCCAGACATATGAGTAAGACCTCCCTAAACCAGCCAGCCCCCAGGTGACTTGCCAACTAATTGGAGGCACACAGGTGGGCCCAGATGACATTCAGCCTGCCCCCCGATTAGTGGAACTGCCCTGCTGCCTCTTAAGTGGTTCCGGTTTTAAAGCACTGGGTCTTGAAGTAGTTGTAGAGCATTAGCTAGTTGATTAAGCCATTAAAAAAATGACAAGAAGTAAAGTCTTCAGGGGCACCTGGGTGGCACAGCGGTTAAGTGTCTGCCTTCAGCTCAGGGCGTGATCCCGGCGTTATGGGATCGAGCCCCACGTCAGTCCTCTGCTATGAGCCTGCTTCTTCCTCTCCCACTCCCCCTGCTTGTGTTCCCTCTCTCGCTGGCTGTCTCTATCTCTGTCGAATAAATAATAAAATCTTAAAAAAAAAAAAAAGAAGTAAAGTTCTTCATATCTCAGCCCCAATATCCTAAGTCATGCTGATTCCTAAACATACACATTGAACTTAAAACTTTAGGATTTTTTTTGCGGTTGAATAACCAAAAAACCTAAAACCAGAATCAGTGAAAATTGGAACGAGTAAATAAACTATAGGCCTGATATCTCCTCAATCAATCAATCCCAAAGTCATAAAAAAAATTGCCAATAAATCACAGATCTCAGCACTATATATGTGCATTTAAACTTGCACAATATTACATGTCAATGATACCTCAACAAAGTGGGGGGAAATCATACTTCTCACTTTGAGCAACTATCACCAACCGGACTTGGCACTCAATTTTGCTGGATAATCTGAAAAAAAGAAACTCTCTTACCTTGCTCTAATAGTAATTTCAAAATCAGTGAAATCCTTATAGCCAATGAAATTCTTTTCTGGTTCTATTGAGACTGAAAAATGTGGCATCACTGAAAATAAAAACAAAGAGGCAAGTTAGAGCAGCCTTCTTTCTAGGATAGTTGGACAAGCTATAACATCAACACAACATCCAGCTTGTCATTGTCAAGATCATCATCATCATTGTCAACAATATGCATGGGACACCTCTCACTCTACCGATCAGAGGTCTCTCCAGCTTTATGTACCAGAAGCACTTTGCTTCTACTTTGATTACAGCATTTATTATAGGCAATTGATTATTTCCTTCACTAGAGTATGGGCTTCTTGAAAACAGAAAAGACTATACCCCATGTATCTTTGTGTCTCTCCCCCTCCCACCCTTTTTATGCAGTCTTAAACATATTTTTTAGAGTCTTAAACATATTATACATTCAATGAGGGTTTATTAAATTGAAAATAGAAAATGAAAACTCTCGCTCATTTAACAGTTCCCTTTTATGTCTCATAGATAAAACCTATCTGGTCTCCAAATTTCAACATAAAACTCTGACTTTAGTCAAGAAAAGAAAGCTTACAATTAGCTAAAAGAAAGAACACCCATGCAAAATTTAAAATTAGGGCAGAAAGGAGTTCTTTCTTTCTCTCTCTCTCATTGATCGCCCAAGAGGAAACAATTTCACCTGTCAAAATGGCACTGCCTTCTTTTCAGACGAACTAAGACCATGTACCAGGGCTTATGGATTCTAATTCTGTTAACCAGCACAACTGTTAATAGAAAATTGAGTAACTGAGAGGCCCTGATATTGTGGACAAAGATTGACACATAAGTGTAAGTGAGATAGTTGGCTTTAGATATGGCTCGTGTTTTCTAGATGGAGAAGTGTCAAAGGGGAAGGCCCTTTGTTGCTCTAGGCTGCATTCCTGTTACCAAAGATGAAGGCAGGTGTGTTCTCTCTATGATATGAGGCGGAAGAAAACATTTCATCTTTTCTTCTAGTACCTACTTGCTATGCAGCAGGCACAATCCTATTAATGGGGATATCCCAGTGAACAGAAAGACACAAACCCTGTCCTTACTGAGCTCACAGTCAAACAGTGAAGACAGTGATAAGCAAATAATTAGATAAACACCTACACCATAGTTATGAAAACCAATATATAAGTTGAGTGAATCCTTCCCAGGAAAGAGAAGTTAGGAAAAGATTTGCTGAATAAATGGCTTTTCAGCTGAGACTTGAAACATGAGAAGGTGTTGCTTAGGGAATGAAGGAGGGGAAAAGTAATTCTAGGCAGATGGAATACTCTATCCATAAAGTCACCACTGCTGGAGGGAAGTAAGGGAATGAATGCTATAAAATGAGGCTCAAGAGGAGGAGGGCGGGGGCCAGCTCAAAATAGGGATTTCGATTTTCATTAGCAAAGGAATGAGGAGCTATTGGGGACTTTTCAAAAGTGAAATAACATGATGAGATTTGCATTTCAAGATTTTGACCAATACCAAGTGAGAATAGCTTGGAAGAAGAGATAGCAATTAGGAGGCTTTTGCAGTAGTCCAGGAGGAAGCCTGGTGATGAATTGATGAGGATGGTAAGAGGTGGATGAATTCTAGATATACACAGGAAGCAGCAAAAATACTCGGAGGAAGGAAGATCAGTTAGGATTATAGGTTATTGAGAGCCCACTAATTTTTAAAGTTGTTTCAGTGTAACAGACTTTTTTGGTCACTGTTTTGTTTGCTAATTATTAAAATTTGTGTATTTATTCTCCGTATTGTAAGTCTCCTGGCAGGAATAAAAAATGACTTCAAGCAAAAGAAAGCTAAATTTGATATCAGAACACACAAGTGCTCTAGTAAACAACTATAAGAGACGGAAAGATTGGGGTGCCTGCGTGGCTCAGTCGGTTGGGTGTCTGCCTTTGGCTCAGGTCATGATCCCAGGGTCCTGGGATCCAGCCCTGCATTGGGCTCCCTGCTCAGCGGGGAGTCTGCTTCTCCTCCCTCTGCCTCCTCTGCCTGCGGCTCCCCTTGCTGTGCTCTCTCTCTCTCTGTCAAATGAGTAAATAAAATCTTTAAAAAGAAAAAGAAATGGAAAGATAAGCTATTTATATGTTAATTGTTAGTCCATTAATATGATTGAGCCAGAAGGAAAACAGTACTGAACTAGGGGGATGGAAATGCAGGTGTTCTTGTACTGCCACTAATCGGTTGTAATGACTTGAGCAAATCATTAGTCTTGCTGGGTTCTGCTCACCACATCTCTGCCTATTTAAGTTTCTTCTAAAATCATAATTTTTGACCTTAACTCGTCAAGCTCCATGGGCCACTAGGTTTCTTCTGGCTCTGTGATGAGGAACACAACTCCAGAAATGTTGATGAGCTTGTTCAAGGGTAACAAGAGCATGCTGGAACTAGAGCCGAGGTATTCCAACAACTACACTCTCCCAACCTCCTCAGCCAGTACTTCTAACCATCCCTGTCAGGCTGCCTCATCTTCCTCTGGGAGTGATTCTGCATTAAGTTCACTAATGAAAAGCACAACTGCAAAAACGCTAACTTTTTACAGGTAAACTTTTAATTGTCACAAATTACCATATTCTTTAATTTCAAAATATGTAGTTCCCGTTGTTGAAAAGTCCTCTTTATATTTAGCTTGGATTGTCCACACACCATATCTGTGGAGACAAAATATTTAAAATTATAGAAGTCATCAAATATTTTTAATTTGTCCAGAGGAAATCTAATCAATTCCTGTTTTAAAAAGGAAAAAGTAGAGATGTATTTAGCCTAAGTAATATATTTTATTTGTGTATATCTTTAAGTAATAAATGGAAATAATTGAGTGTTTCAAGGATAATAAAAATTTTTTAGTAATGACTTTCTCATATATTGTGTTATTTTTTCAGGTATTTTGTCTTAATATAGTCAATAGCTTTGATTTGAAGAGCTTATGAAACTTGAGGATTAACTTAATTGTGGACCATAATTATACTAACATAATACTAAAATCCACACTATAGTAGGAAATCCATACTAACGTCTCTAGAAACATATAACAAGGTCAAGCTTATCCAGATATTAAAACTCACACCTCACATAAAAGGAGTTATGGTTAGAGACAAAGTATGGTTCATTTAAAGAGGAAAATGACCTGAATTTAATTAACAATCTTTATTTAAAAATATTTACTGAGAACTGGCGTAAGAACTAGAGATAAAAGTGAACAAAATAGAAGAATTTCTGCCTTTATAGAGCTAATAGTCCATGAAATTTCCAATTCCCATTTTTCCATTTACTGGCAGAATGGATTTGGCCAAGTTGTTTAACCTCATTTGTGCAATGAAAAAAATAATATTTACCTTGCACATTGGTTATGCAACTAATACACTTAATATTATGACTATCACCATCATCATTAATTCAGTGAATATTTATCAAGTGTCTGTTATGTTAAAGTGCTAAAGATACAACAGTGAGCAACACAGACAAAATAAAAAGGCAAACAAATAAGTGTAACATTGAGATAAGTGCCATGAAGTAAATAAATAAGAGAGAAAAGGAGAGGGACTACATTAAATTATGCATCCAGGAATAGCCTCTTTGAATAGGGAGCATTTACTCTGTGTCCTAAAGAATGAGAAGTCAGCCTTGTGAAGAGCAAACTGAAGCACATTCTAAGTAGAGGGGACAACATGTGCAAAGGTACTGGGGTAGGAAAGTAGTGCTCATGAGAGCCCATCATGTCTGACACATAATCTGTCAAGGAGCAAATGGCACAAGATGAAGCTGGATAACAGTTGGATAAATGATAATAGTTATAAAATAATAAGATCAATTCTGTGCTATAGAGCAGGTAGTATTTTCAAGAAAGTATATGATTTAAAAAGTAAATTCCCAATTTCACTCATATTTCTAGAAAATCTTCAGTGAATTAACCACAAACAACAAACTGTGAACTCCCTCCCAGAGTGCAGAAAAATGATCACAAGGAGATTTTGCTTTAAAGTTGTATTTAACCATTTATAAGCACACTTATTTGTCCTACTCAATTATAAGTCCTTTGAAGGCAGGGACTGTGGATTATTCATTTCTATTTTGTATATCTCATTCCCTACGTGCTTTGCACATACCAGAAATGTGTTCACCAAATATTTATTACATTGCATTCTGTTAAAACATGTTCTTAAATCCTTTAACATGAGGCCAAAAAAAGGAAATGGCTCTGAGAACACTTTCCCTCTTGAAATCTGCCTTCTGGTAGTTTATGCAGACAAAGACTATGGAGGACCAATATTTTTGTAACTCTCAGAGCAAGGCATGGGACCACTCCAGCCTTTTAGACTGATGGTCTATTAGATTCCTTGAAGGGTAGAGAGTTGATGGTTTTAATGAAAAAAAGCCCAGGGACTATTTCTGCGTCTTCCAAATTTTTATTTCTATATATAAAGAGGATTGCTGGGAAGTATTGGGAGGTGTTTTTTTTTTTTTTTTTTTTTTGGTCAGAAACTGAGCCTCACTTCTCATTTGACTTAAATTTTCTTTTTAATATTCAAACTTATATTGTGCCCTTTCTTTTTGTTGTTGTTTAAAAATTTTTGGGGTCTTTCTACTTTTTATTTGTTTTATTTTATCTTAATTCCAGTGAGTTAACATACAGTGTTATATTAGTTTCAGCATGCAATAATAGTGCTGCAACAATTCTGTACACCCCCCGTGTGCATCCCAAGTGCACTCCTTTGCACACCCTCATTTCTTTCACGCTCACATCCTTTGTTAACACCAGGTGGCTCCATCTGACTGGTTGTCTGCCTCACAACCCAAAGTTCCATATGTGCTTTCTAGAGAAAACATTATTAACAAATGCTTTAAAATACTTAGGATTCGATGGAATCTTGAAGTCAGGAAAAGAGATGATTCCAGTATAATCATTTTCTTCTACAATGTCCACTTCTGATCCTTCAGGATCCTTTGAATAAAAACAAACAACCTCAGAGCACATAAGCCACATTAAAAAAATCAACTGATGATAATATCTTTGACCTACAGAAGTATTTACTAACAACTATCTACGTCTTCAAGTTAAATATGAAGGAGGAAGAGTACTTGAATGTTGTGAAAGGCAAATAGGGTGCATTTAAGCTACTTCCCTCCCTCTTAAAACTCTCCTCCACCTCTTGCTATACACACACACACACACACACACACACACAGAGGAAGGGAGGGGGCGAGGCAAGGTTTATATTGGTATCCAGGATATCCTAGCCTCAATTATCCAGAAGAGACTCAACTTTCTATTGCATAACTAAAAAAAGAAATGTAACAATAATTGATGTTACAACTAAACAAATGTAAACTAGCAGGCCTTATAGATACCAGAATATAAATTTCATATCTGTTCATTTGAAGTTTTCCAAAGCAAATGTACTATAAAATGCTTTAACTAGCTAGATATTCTATATCTGTGCACTATGAACCTTTTGAACTTGATAAAACACTCGAAATGGTTAAACAAACTTGAAAGTTTTCATAAAACTTACCCATAAACTCCCCTTTGTGTGTGGGTTTGAAAATTACCAAAATGAGGTATTTTACTTTCTTTGGACTACATCTACTACTTTCATGGACAACAAGGTTCATTTTGACCTTAACACAAAAATTTACCACCATGTGCCATGACTCTGGAATTCACGGCCGGATTTTAAGGTATTTTTCCCTGGGGTTACAAAGGTCTATTCTAAACAAGGATTAGTATCGCAGCTAAATATCGTCTGGGCTGTTCCTTATCCCTGCAGTTGATCATGCACAGTGCTTCTAAGATGATCTCTCTTGAGCACTATTTTCAGGATACTTCTTGTATACTGATTCTCTGTGGCTCTGGGACCAGACTCCTCAATCCTCTCTTCCTGGGGCAGCTCCTACATGGGACGACCGACATCCACTCTTCCTTACGTGGTGCCAGGATTTTTCATCACTCAAGCTCAACCAGGAGAAATAAATTAAAGAGCATCTGTCCACATCCTCTAGTATTTTCTGACAGGAAAAGGGCATTTGAGCTGGATACTCTCCTTCCTTCCCTTCCAGACTCCCTATACCACTCAGCCAGTTTATTTGCTATCTCGCTTCTTAGTCCTTCCTGTTGCCATTGGAAAACTCGTGCTATTTCTTAACAGAAAGTTCTTCACTATTTTGTAAAAATCCATGTCTATTCTTTTAATTGAAACCTTTTCTATTCCAGAAAAAGATCACTGTCAGCTGTGACTCTTACCTCCATTTGGTCTGCCCTCTGAGCCCATGTGTCATTTGCCCCACTGTATCCTTTGTTTGGTTTATTCTCTAGTGGGGTTTTGTCCTGTAGTATCTACTCAGTGTGTACGTCTATTCCTACACTCAAATCTTGGGTTCCAAAGGGAAAAAACTCACAGCTTTAGGACAAGTTAGCACACGTAAACCATTGTCTTGAACTGGTGAATTCCCACCCGCTTCCCGGCAGCTGTCAGTGCGACTCTCACGGGCTTCCTCTCCCCACCCTCGTTCAGGCAGTCTGGGAGGCCGCTCTCCGCATTTCTCCTGCTGCTGACAGCACACCTCTCTCTCCCTGCATCAGGACTTCTGCAGCAGCTCAGCCTGGGGTTCCCTCACTGCACATTCCTTCATTTCCACCACAGTGGTGCTCACGGCTACACGTTCCCTTCCATCCTTGGTCCTGTCCCTTCAGTAAATCTGCATGGACTCCCTACCACCTGCCACGTGAATTCTTCACCTCCAGGCCTGGTGATTCAAGTCTCTGGCCCTAGTCTAACTTTCAAAATCTTATTTACCCCTTTGTTGCCAGGGACGCCTCTGCCCTGGAATCAGGTTGTTTTCTTCCTGTCCAATCCCTTTCACCTCTGACTCTGCTTCTGTCGCTCTTTTCCAGCAACCCCCCCCCCAATGTCTTCTCCACCGCTCTCAATTCCACTCATTTCTCCAGGCCCAGTTCAAATCTCACCTCTTCCTGGACGGGTCCCTTGGCCTCCCTAATCTCTTTTCTAAACTACCGGAGTTTACGGTATTTATCAACCACAGTCTTGGCACACTCTGATGCTTCACAAGTAACTCAGTATAAAATAGTCAGACAAAGTTTGTGAAAGGTTTATGATCTGTGTAGGCTATAGAGCAGTCAATGTTATGCCTATATATTCTTCTTTTTTACTTGTGTTCTGGTAAG
The DNA here is from genome assembly GCF_002007445.2 of Ailuropoda melanoleuca. Taxonomy (NCBI): domain Eukaryota; kingdom Metazoa; phylum Chordata; class Mammalia; order Carnivora; family Ursidae; genus Ailuropoda; species Ailuropoda melanoleuca. The sequence continues at coordinate 47,303,100 of NC_048224.1, forward strand.
TTTTTCATCTTCTGGGGTTCATTGGTAGGAGAAAAGATGCTGCAGCCTACAGGGAAGGGCCACGGGTAATATACCTACTGCTACTAGGTAAGCAGTTATTTCCCCACAAAAATTTTGTAGGGTTGTGACACAAACCGGGTAAGGCCATGGGAGCTTGTTGCACGTGGGCATGTCATCTGTTACGCATGTCATCATGTCATCGCTGATAAAGGGTTGATAACTGCTGATCTTTATCTTATGGTTAAACATTATTTTTCACATGTGCTAGTATGTCACTAAACTCTAAGTTTCTTAAGTGTAAGTGCCCACATTGTAATTCTTTATCTTGAATTGTACAAATCAAAAATCTCATATATAAAATTCAATTAATAGTCAATCAATTCTTAGTGATTTATTGATGCTCTTTAAGACAGAAACCATAGAGGATATATTTAAAGGATTTAGTTTGAAATCACAACTTGTTGAAAGTGACTTTTCATGAACGTTTTACATATATCTATTGTAGAGACATAGACCTACAATGTTATACTTACAGAAGATGTTCAATAACCATTTACCCAACATTGAATGAGTTAGTGTGGTGTTAGGGCAGGATTATGGAACAATGTATCTTATCCTAAAGATGAGTTAAATTATTATTTAAATAAATAACATACTTACTATGTAAGTTAAGACAGTTTCTCTTTTGGCTGGCTTCAAGTCCTCATTCAGTGAGTAAACTCTAACCTTTACTGTAAGAACAATGGATATCGTCAAAACCTCTGCTAACCACAAGGGTATTTTGATTTTTTACAAAAATCATTCTCAAAAGAGATGAGTATAATTTTTAAAAAATCACAAAAATTGATACACAAAAATTCATACTTAAAGGAAAGAAAAAGTTAGTTTACAGACATTTATACTACTAAAGATTTTTCTTTTTTTTTTTAAAGATTTTATTTATTTATTTGACAGAGGTATTATTTATTTGACAGAGATAGAGACAGCCAGCGAGAGAGGGAACACAAGCAGGAGGAGTGGAAGAGGAAGAAGCAGGCTCATAGCGGAGATGCCTGATGTGGGACTCGATCCCATAACGCCGGGATCACGCCCTGAGCCGAAGGCAGACGCTTAACCGCTGTGCCACCCAGGCGCCCCAAGATTATTTTTCTTTAAAGAGAATCCTCTTGGATTCCTTTAAAGAGCCACTTTTCCTAGTGAATTTGAAGTACAGTCCACTTTATTAAAATATATTTCTATACAATTTTTTGGGAACACACATTAGGCCCTTGTTTATTGAGAATTTCATAGCAAAATAGTGATCTCTCCCATATAGTTTTATGGGAGTATACCATATTATATTGTCTCATATTAGAGTTGTAGATTTTAATGGAAAATTAGATAGTTTCATTTTGACATTAGAGACTCTTGCACATACAAAAAACAACAAGGCCCCAAAGTATCCCTTATTGTTGCTAAAGGCAGCTTTGAATTGTATGGTTTTCTTAGATTCGTTGAGCTGGAACCTAAAATGGTTCCATCATTGTCAAACGAGTAATGGCAAGAGCTCAAGAACAATTAGTTCTCTTTGTTTGTTTCTGCCCATTAATAGATCCCTGCCTTTTAAACAACTGCATCGGCTTGGAATTGAACTCTTAGCTGCTTGAGACATGCTGTTCTAGTTCTTTTCAATATGACATATTGTAATTTCTCTGACGTTCATTTACCGATGCTGAAATCATTTCATGGCCAAAACTTTACTCACAAAATAAAACTAAACTGGAGCCATAAGCCCTTTAAAGGGTCAGTATTACCTAAAGCTTTACATAAGTCACATTAAGCTCTCCAAAATTGGTTTCACTAAGACCATAAGGTCAAAGCAAAATGTTCAGTAAATCCCCCCCCAACACACACACATACACACTCTGCTGTCTCCCCCCCTCACTTTTCTCCCACCTTGTGTCCTCGCTCCTATATTATGGACATACCCGGTTCATCCCCGAGTGTCACTGGGATACTGCCAGAGGCAATATGTCACAAAAAGGTAAGCGCTCATGCCCTGGAGTTCAAAATTTTGGTTTCATTCCCATGACTACCACTTCCTAGTGGCCCTGGAGTGGGCTACTTAATCCCTCTAAATATTAGTTCTCTCATCTTAAAACAGAACTGTTAGTATCTGCTTTATAGTGTTACGAGAACTAAATGAGACAAAGCTTTTAACATATCCTGGTGCATAATACCTACTCAATAAATGCTTATTATTTTTACTTTAGTATTATTATTTTTATGTCTACTACTTATCTACTTTCTAACCCAGGTTGTGTTTGGATTAGAAAATTAATCTTGTCTTCATAGCAACAGTGTATCAGAGGCAAGACAATATAATACTTTAGTACCAAAGATATGGCTTATTAGGTTTTTTAAAAAAAAATGTATTGATGCCTTCTACGTGCAGGCACTATGCTGCACTTGGAGATGTGGCGGTGAGACAAATCAGACATGGAAGTCTTCCAATGGAGTGCAGGAGAGAGCGAACGCATGATCACACAAGAGTATGTACAATTCCAAGGCAGGAAGCACTACAAAGAGCACTGTCCAGCTTCCTGAGAGCACAGAAGAGGGAGATTTGAAGTGGTCAGAGGGGTCAGAGAAGGCTGCGTAGGTATTAATAAGGCAACGTTGTTGGGGGGCTTGGGGGGAATGAATGGACCAGACAGAGATATACAGGCCTTCATATGGGGGGGGGTGGAGAGTATGAGAAAGCAAATAAAAAGAGGTCAGTTTGGCAGGTTTCCACAGATGAGGGGGAGCATGATGAATGAGAAAGCTGGGGGGGAAGGCAGGACACAGGCTGCATGAAATTGAAGGATTTTGGTCAATATTCTAAAGTCCTTATCACACAAAGCCTTGAAGATTTAAGCCTTTATCCTAAAGATGCTTATACTAAAAATCCCTCAAGGATCTTCAGATTAAATGTGTGGATTAGGACATTAGAGCTATAAATAGCAAGACTTAATCAATTTCTAAGAGAACTACTTTTAAGTAATTTTTTTTTCCTTCTGTGTAAAGAAGGTTTTGTGCTACTCCACAGATCAAACAGTAATGGAAATCACTTTCCCGGTGCTTACTCTACTCTGGGCATTGTTTCAAGTGCTTTACCCATACGAATTCACCTACCTCTCACAACAATTCTGTGAGGTAAGTTCTATCATGATCTCTATTTTACAGATGAGGAAAGTGGGGCTCAGAGAGATTGAGTAACAAGTACAGGGTCACAGAGCTCATAACAACCCAAGCTGGGATTTGAACCCAGACAATTTGGCTCCAGAGTCTCTTCTAAATTAGTCCTTTAATATCAGAAGAGGACAAGGGCAAGGATATGTTTGTTTCTAGGTATGAGTATGTTTTAAAGGGCCCACGCTTTATGGGCTCTATGTATACATCAGGTCCTCTTCTTAGAGTCAAGAGATGGCACTACTCTGGCAATGACAATCTGTTCAAGCTGACAGCAATATCCCACCCTCTCTAGGCCTTTCCTTTCTGAGCTTGTCAGGGCAGGTACACCTGCAGAACAGATGTAGGCCTATTCCATTCTGTTACTGTCATCCCCAACATCATCAACATTTAGCAAGCATGCACTATGTCAAAAGTTTTTCAACAAAGCTGGCTGGTCCTGCTTCTCTTCACCTGTCCTTCACCAATAGCAGCATCATTGAAACTCCATAAACTCCCCTCCCACATAGAGTTCTCTTATAATTCCATCTCTGATGTGAACGACTGTGAGAGGGAGAGATGGAGGATTCCAATGACTGCAGTCATGAGACCATATTTGGGTAGGTTTTACACTTTTCTGAGTTTCACCTTTGGCTCACTGGGAATAAATCCAGCCATTTCTCAATCCTTCAATTTTGACTGCTATTCTGCCCTTTCTCCCACTAGCAGAAGAACCATGAATATGAAGCCATGCTCTATTAGAAATTTTCTTAGGAAATCCCCTTAGAAAATTAATATCCATATATTTCTGTGATCTAGTTTATTCTTTGCTGAAACATCTGATCCCCTAGGGTTGGATTTATTTTCTGAATTTGAGGAATAGCTCCAAAGTCAAAGGAATTTTTTTAATGAACATGGCTCTATAATAAATTATTTTTCCATTGCCAAAATTGTATTTGTAATTACACCTTACACTTATTTAATAAATAAGATATAACACATTTCACAATTTTTAAAAAGCTTTTTTTTAAAAAAAATATCTTATTTATTTATTTATTTGACAGAGAAAGAGACAGCCAGAGAGAGAAGGAACACAAGCAGGGGGAGTGGGAGAGGAAGAAGCAGGCTCCCAGAGTATAAGCCTGATGTGGGGCTCGATCCCAGGACCCTGGGATCACGCCCTGAGCTGAAGGCAGACGCTTAACCTGAGCCACCCAGGCACCCCTAAAAACCTTTTTTCTTCATGGAAATAACTAATGAGGCAGATAATATAATTGTTGATTTTGCAGTTTCCATATGAACTTATAATTTATATTTAAGTATAAATTATATATTTAGCAATTTCCATATAACTTTTAAATTAAAATAGTATTTATAAATGTTAAAGTCATTGGGTGTTGAGACTCTTTTGAGCAAGTTGGAAACTTGCCTCCACTTAATTTCAAGTGTTAAAAAAATCTCTACAATATGTCAATCGCCCCCTCTCCACCAGAGAAAGCAACATCTTATACCCTACCTGACTGTTGTGGAGTGTAAATGGGTTTATCTGTATGAATGAAGAGAAATCCATTGTCATAGGTTATTGGCACTTTTTTTGATCTTGAAAAATGCCTCGATACAACTTCCAAATACACATGTGAAACTGGGTTTCGTCCTCCAGACAATTGTTTGGGTTGTATCTGTAAAAGAAAAAATTGATGGAATAGAGTATAATTTTTAGGTTATAAAACATGTTGATTTTCTAAATACCACTGTCACCTCATTAGAACACGCAAAAAAAAATGAGTATATGTATTTAACCATTTAAAAAGTAGTAGAGACAGAATAGTGAATAAATTTTACCCAAAGCTTGTCAGTGTCAAATATCATAGTCAAAATTTAGCTTTAGGCAATTAAAAGTATTTTGGTTTCCATTTTTCCTAAATTTTATACACATTTAGTAAAACTACTACTACAGAAGCTTCTTAACAAACTTTCACTTGGTCAGCACTGGATTAGCATGCTGTCCACTCCCTCAGTTCAACATCCTGACTGACGTTCAGGACACTGTACTATATCTCTATCCCTCTGCTCCCAACGTGAGCTGCATGCTTTCTCATTTGGTGTACGTAACTGCAATTATCCACTTTACATTTTATGATATGCAAATATAATACATATAAGGAGTAATAAAAGAAAGAAGAGTGTTTCTATGAAAACTCAGGCTTTGGACACGTGGGATGAAAGTTAATCACTAAAACCAACTGCTGTGGAATCAAACATGTGAGAGCACTGTCAAAGTTTGGAAGACAGCAACAGCCTATGAAGATTCTGCATTCAGACTGCCTTGCAAGCGTCTTTAAGCTATTTCTCCACTTTAAAGGAAAAGAACTGTAAACAAAGATGATTCATTAAAGGTGTGACATGTAATAAATAAGATTTGACCCTCCAACCAGGGGACCCACGCTTAAAAAAAAGACGTTGGCATAACATCAAACAATCGGCAAACAAAGATACATTATAATGTTAAGATAAAATTAAATGCTGAAGATATGCATCAAGTTTTATGATTCTCTACTTAATCTTTCAATTAACTGAGTCCGTGCAAGTCATGAGAACTTTCTATGATGATGAAAACGTTCGATATCTATGTTGTCCAACAAGGTACTTGCCAGTCACATGTGGCTATTTGAGCACTTGGAATGGGGTTATTGTGACACATGAACTGAATTTTTTATTATAGTTATTTTTTTTAAAGATTTTATTTATTTCTTTGACAGAAAGAGACACAGCCAGAGAGGGAGGGAACACAAGGAGGGGGAGTAGAAGAGGAAGAAGCAGGCTCCCAGCAGAGGAGCCCGATCTGGGGCTCGATCCCAGAACTCCGGGATCACACCCTGAGCTGAAGGCAGATGCTAACGTCTGAGCTACCCAGGCACCCCTGAATTTTTTATTATAGTTAAATTTGATTGATTTAAATTTAAAGGTAACAGCCACACTAAGCATCTTAGTGACATTAGAAAAGAGTGTCCGCTGAATTTAATTGGGAAAATAATTTTAATTCTTAATAAATCCAGTAAGTGGAAGTATTTAAGGAATTTGAGCATTTACAATCAAGAACATTAATGATGTAAATGTAAATTCTTACATTTGGTTAGAATTTATTTAGATCAGTGTTTCTCAAACTTGAGTAATATACAGACCTCTTTTAAAGGATAAAATGTTCTGGAGGTCTCTCAGTGCTGACTTCTAATTATTTATAATATAAAATCTTATTTTTATTACAATGGTGCTTAAATATGTACAAACCTAAGACTAGGTGTAATTTTATGCTTACGAGTTTTACTTAATTATAAAATCAGAACAATTTTACAAAATAAGTTCCAAATACTAAATATCAATATAATTCTAATCTTAGGCTGTTTTCAAATTTCAAATTTAAATTTCTTTTTAAAGAGCTCACTTTAAAGAAACACTGGTCTAAATGAACCTCAAAGTCCCTTCCAAGTCTAGTAGTCTTTGATTTTCTGTTTTTTTTATTTTTGAATTTTTATCAGACTTTAAAACAATATTTTGAGTATGAAAGTAATTTTTAGTTAGAATTTTAAATAAGAAATGAGTTGCAAGCCATTCTCTAACCAAGGTGCACTACAATACCTAAATAGAAGGAAAAGTTATTTGATCCATAGTGTTCTTTGTACTAACTACAGGTTGTCAGTGAGAGCTATTCACTTTAGTAATCGTGATTTTATTAGTTTTGGAAGCTATAATTGACAAATATTGGAGTTTAAACTAACAAATGTTTAATAGCAGCCTTGGGTTTTTGTAGGCAATGCATTACAGACCAAGATGCATATTCATATTTTTCTATTTCTTTGTAATGACAATTTTCACAGTAAACAAGTATTTTCAATTCATTTCCAAATATTTTTACATTAGTACAATTTTATTTTCCAATACAAACATCATAATTTACATGCATTGCTCAAAAAGTGGACACAACTCTCCTATTTAGAATTTTCTGTTTCATCCATATTATCATTGGTGAATGACATCACTTAGTAATCACACAGTGGTGAGTGATATAAATGGCCAAATCTCTGCATTATCAACATTCAAATTTGCTACACATTTTATTGAGAATATTCTGTATGTATATAGAAAATGAAGAATAAATACATACTGTTAAGACTGCAGCGTTTTGGAATTTATTTTCTGAGGATAAAGTAACACGGCCTGAAGAGTAAGTAAATTTTTTATCAGGATAACTTTTAATAGAGATTGTTGCATCAAATACTTCAGTATATCCATAAACTTGAATTACAATATTTTCAGATGCTCCAACACGGAATACTTTTGGTGCCGAAATGACATATCTGTTGAAACAGGAAAAGAGTAGGACCAATATCTTGAGGTGATGTATTTCATTATATTTCTAATTTTTTCATCTCACTTGAGAGATTCTAATAGGCACATTTTCTCAACTTAAAAGGGATTATTTTAAAATCCAAATTTATTAGTGATCCATGATAATTTCAGCATAGTTTCCAAGAAGAAGTAGCTTGGAATTAAGACTTGAGAAATAGAACTGGAGGTATCTCTGCAGCAGAGAAAAACTTTAAATGCTGTTGATTGGAACATGTAAATACGGTCAATATTTTTGCTCAATGAAGAAAAAGGCAACAAACACCAGTGCTTGAATTGCAGCTCTGTTATCTACAGGCTGAATGACCATGGTAAAGTCATTAACCCTTTCTAAGACCAAAATAACCTACCTGTGAAGGTATCACCTTCCTGACCAGCTTGCAGTAAGGAGGAAATGAGAATATTGTATATGAAAACACCTAGCATGCTTTGTACTCAATAAATATTAAGATTCATCAATTTCACTAAATTAGTTAAAAGGAAGCAATCTTAGAAATATTGTGTTATACCATGAGTGGCTAAAGAAAAGGATACAATAAGAGTGAGCTGGGGGAATGCATTTAGAAATGGAAGGATTGATGGAGGTCTTTGAAGAATAGTAAAAATCATACAACAATAATGATGATATTAAGTGAATAGTTACCATAGGAGAGGCTGCATTTGTACTCTATATACAACTCTTTTAATTTTTACAACAGGCCAATGGTGTAGATACTAATATTATTCCCATTTTGCAAGTGAAAAGAGGATGATTTGACCAAGGTCACACGGCTTATAAGTGAATAAGGCAGAACTTTATATTCAGGTCTTTCTCTCAGCCGTTAACATGTGTAATTGAGGTTTGGGTTTACAAGCTGTGTTTACAACCACAGGCTATTATTTCCAGTTTTATTTTTCATGTGGTTTATATAAGAATGGAAATGAATCTATATCAGTTTTTGAAATAACATTTTTAAACGTGTGTATTTTCATTGTTTTATTAAAAGAAAACTTAAAAATATTAACTAGGTTATTAATTAAATATTATGAAAATATCTAATTTGAATAGTGAGAGCTACATGTGCTATCACACAGGAAGAGAGAAGTGTGCTTCAACCCAAAAGGGTTGAAGTGACTAATTCAAGTGGCCGAACAGGCCTGGAGGACACCTGCCACCACACCTGGCAGAATTCTTACAGGCCTCTGTCAACATTACAACATTTAAAAAGTCAGCAAGTCTTTGGTAACAGTGAAATTAATTTGGAAGCAATTAAGTCCTTTTAAAACATCTGTCAGTCTCCTCCAAGACAACTAATTTGGAATCACTTATAGACAAACTGTAAAAGGGAAAAGAATCTCCAGACTTCCAACCATCATCTGAATTCCTCATATGCTTACCCTGGAACAGTAGAAAATGAGAAAAGTTAAGCTCTGCTGATAAGGTACATTTCCTGAAATCTTACCCTGTGCTAGGCACTGTTTTAAGAAATATATATGCNCTCCAAAGGCAAGAGAAATAAAAGATAAAATGAACTTATGGGACTTTATCAGGATAAAGAGCTTCTGCACAGCCAAGGAAACAGTCAAAAAAACTAAGAGACAGCCCACGGAATGGGAGAATATATTTGCAAAGGACACCACAGATAAAGGACTGGTATCCAAGATCTACAAAGAACTTCTCAAACTCAATACACGAGAAACAAATAAACAAATCATAAAATGGGCAGAAGATATGAACAGACACTTTTCCAATGAAGACATACAAATGGCTAACAGACACATGAAAAAATGTTCAAAATCATTAGCCATCAGGGAAATTCAAATCAAAACCACACTGAGATACCACCTTACGCCAGTTAGAATGGCAAAGATAGACAAGGCAAGAAACAACAATTGTTGGAGAGGATGTGGAGAAAGGGGATCCCTCCTACATTGTTGGTGGGAATGCAAGTTGGTACAGCCACTCTGGAAAACAGTGTGGAGGTCCCTTAAAAAGTTAAAAATTGAACTACCCTATGACCCAGCCATTGCACTACTGGGTGTTTACCCCAAAGATACAGACGTAGTGAAGAGAAGGGCCATATGCACCCCAATGTTCATAGCAGCATTGTCCACAATAGCTAAATCGTGGAAGGAGCCGAGATGCCCTTCAACAGATGACTGGATTAAGAAGCTGTGGTCCATATATACAATGGAATATTACTCAGCTATCAGAAAGAACGAATTCTCAACATTTGCTGCAACATGGACGGCACTGGAGCAGATAATGCTAAGTGAAATAAGTCAAGCAGAGAAAGACAATTATCATATGATTTCTCTCATCTATGGAACATAAGAACTAGGATGATCGTTAGGGGAAGAAAGGGATAAAGAAAGGGGGGGTAATCAGAAGGGGGAATGAAACATGAAAGACTATGGACTATGAGAAACAAACTGAGGACTTCAGAGGGGAGGGGGGTGGGGGATGGGATAGACTGGTGATGGGTGGTAAGGAGGGCACGTATTGCATGGTACACTGGGTGTTATACGCAACTAATGGAGCATCGAACTTTACATCAGAATCCGGGGATGTACTGTATGGTGACTAACATAATATAATAAAAAATCATTAAAAAAAAAAAGATATATGCACACACACACACACACACACACTCACTGAGTTGCTACAACCACTCTGTGAGGAAGGTCTTGTTATTATTCCCATTTCACAGATGAAGAAACTGATAATTAACTTGCCCAAGGTCAGACAGTTAAGTTATAGAATTAGGAACTCAACCCAAACAACCTATTTCCCGAATTAACAATTTCAATTGCTACGCTAAACTGGATTTAGCGAGAGTTCTGCAATTTGAAAAATCTAGGGGAAAAAGCTATTTTAGTTTCAGCGTTCTCATAAGTTTTATCTTTTTCAATTAAATATTGTTTTAAGTTTGAATTGTCTATGTGGTGGTGAGAGTGATAAAACATAAAATATTCAGTAGTTGGAAGTCTCTAAAAGATGGCTTTCGAATCACCCTTCATATAGATTTTGGTCCTTACTGGTTTATCAGTACCACAATCTATTCATATAAAAAAATCCTACTTAAAAAATATATCACACTTTTCTTATTTTCTTTCAATAGTTTAAGATGATCAGGCCACTGAGCTTGCAGAGAGGCAACAATATTATTTTGGCCTCTACCTGGAATGTTCTTTCCCCAGATATTTGCATAGTTTGCTCCCCCCTCACTTCCTTCAAGTTCTGTTTGAGTGTCACCTCCTTAAAGAACCTTTCCTCTCTACACTTTTGGGTCATGTCCCATCATTTCCTTATCGTCTATTCTCCTTTATTATTTTCTTCCTTGCATAATAACCCTTCGACCTTATTTATCCCTTCATTCATTGGTTTATTCATCCATCCATGATTTGCTTCTCCCAATAAAATGCAAGCTTTATACCATCTTTTATATCCCCAGGGCCTAGCACATGGTAGGTGCTCAATAAATTTTTGTCGAATCAATCAGTCAATCAAATTAACTAAATTGGTTGCCATGCTGTAAATGGTACACTTTCACTTTTTCAGAGAAAGAGGGGAGATGGTTATTAAGGGCCAGTACAATGTAGTAGAAAGAACTCAGAACCATGGGACCTGGGTTCCAGTCCTAGTTCTACCACTAATTTGAACTCGCTAATCTCAATCTCTTTTGAACTTCTGCCACTTGTCTTTTAAAAAGGAATATACAAGAACTATTTGGGGAATGGGGCGATTGTGGCCATGTGAGAAAATCAGATTAGGGGTGGGAGAGTGTTATAAATTTATGAAATGCTGAGTATACATTTATATTTTACATATTTGTATGTATATATTTATAACAAAATGAAAAAAATTGAAGTGATAAGAAAGTGTCCTTAATAAAAGTCCTGCTTTTGTCTCCCTCCAGTAGCATGTCCTTTGGCAAGTCACTTTCCCCTCTGTCTGGATTTATCCTTATTTGTGAAATGAGTAGAATCAATTAGATACTCTCCGGTTCCTTCTCAGTACTAAAATGTTATTTCTAGATACGAAATCAGTATTTTAAGACCTACCTTAAAATGCACAATATTTCAATAGTAACACTAAAATTTGTGAAGAATTCATAAATTTGAAATAATTACAATTGTTTTTCAAATCACAGCATTAGAATTGACCCCAAAGTAACACTTGCTTTACTATATACAATACCTGGAACATACAATGAAAACTATGTACCAAATACAAATAAGCAATCAATGGCAAGAAATCTGAGTTTATTTTGTGCTTTTTTTGAAGAGGAATTCGAATAACCACTTATGTAAACTTTTATAAGTAACAATCCCATAAAGCTGGCATATTGTTAGTCACTCATCAAATCAAGATGCTTCCATGACTTTCTCATTCAGAGATGGACTATTCACTTGGTGTTCTAGGAAGTAGAAAGTTATTTTCAAATTAACACTGTCTGTTAAATTTTTCACTCATCGCAACTAAGATGCATTGAAAAATGAAGATGGGTTCTTTTACTTACGTTTGTTCCTGTCCCCAACTTTTACCCAGGAAGATTAAAAAACAAAGTATGCCCCAAAGGCCCATGGCTGGAGTTAGCAGTAAACCATGGATATAACCTTCTTGAAGTTACTCTCCTTTTAAGTAAACTGAGCTTGAAGAATTTGGGTAAGTTAGTTTACTGGTTAATTATTAATGTCAGAAAGAGGGACTGCTAAGTAGGAAAACTAAAATCAGAACTGACACACCCTTTAATGCCCAGATGTAAAGGTAGGAGATATTTTATAGGGATTTACATCTAGAGATTTATTTTGATGAGTACAAATAAGGATATTCTAACGTGGGAATTTGGCACTACAATGAACCGCTCAAAGCTAGAAGCCAGTAGTCTCATTGCCTTTGGCCTTTCCCCTCTTGATTAGGACAATCCCTCTGATTTTTATCATCTGTGAGCAGTCCTGTGGTAGATCCACTCTGATACTGACAGAGACTCACTTGGATTCAGTTTCAAAATGAGGTGATTTTACGATGGGTCTGGTTTAGACGGGCTCATGAGGTAGTCTTTCTAGAGAAATCCTGAATAGCAGTGTCAATGGCACTGGAAATGGCCTAACGACAAAAGAGATCTGCAAAGAAGCTCCATAGAATGGTTCCTTGGTCAGCCCCAGTCTAGAGAAGAAGCTGAGCATTAGGTAGAGGAAAGATTGCGACAGGAAATGAAAATGTCATGCCGAGGACCTGGCATAATTCTCTAGGAGACAGCCAACCAAATACTTTTATGTTTAGTAGGGAGTGGATATCCTCCAATATCTACTAATTCATACTACACAAATTCAAAATTTGCATTCATTCTGATGCAGAATATCTTTCTAAAAAGTAAACTCATGTTTATGCCTTTCAATGAAGATTTTGATAATTTTAATATAAGAACCAAAGAAAAACAAAGCTTCCTATAACAAATGAATCTAGTAACTATACAATGAAATAAAATTTTATCTTTGAGATTTTTATGTTTAAGTTCACTAGAAAAATTTTTATATGCAACCTTCCTTTTATTTGTACTCATTTCTACCTTAGTATATAATAGGTACTCTATTTTATTTTACTATTTTTAAAGATTTATTTATTTATTTGAGAGAGAGCAAGAGGGAGAGAGAGAATCTCAAGCAGACTCTGCACTGAGCACGGAGCCTGACTCAGGGCTCGATCCCAGGACCATGAGACCATGATTAGGTACTCTATTTTAAAGTAACAAGACAGATTTCTCTAAATCTGTCTCTATAAATCTTTCTCTATAATTCAGATGTTTTTTGGTCACACTGGCATTCCTTGCTTTGAATTAATAAGGTTTTACTTTACCAACACTTTAGTATTAAACTCATTAGAAAAAACAAAGGCAAATTTGATACACAAATTTCACTGATATTTCTTGCAAATGTTATTGAAATGATAAAAATCTTCCACAATTGTCTGACAATCTAGCCCAGTTGCTTCAAAAGGGAATCTGTAAAATGATTAATCTGGATTACGAAAGATGGATCAAGTTAAAACAAACAAAGTCCTTTTGCCATCATTTTCGGGAAAAGATACTTTGGAGAAAGCAAGAATACTCACATTATCATGGTTAATATTTGTATTTTAAGTGCAAGGAGGTGTACTTGTATTATAGAGTCAATATTGATAAATGATATTGGTAAACCATTGGCATGCTTTTCTGGTAGAAAACATTTTTTAAAATAATGGACCTTGGCGCACCTGGGTGGCTCAGTCAGTCAAGCGTCTGACCCTTGATTTTGACTCAGGTCATGATCTCGGGGTCGTGAGATTGAGCCCTGCATCGGGCTCTGCACTAAATGTGGTGCCTGCTTAGGATTCTCTCCTTCCCTCTACCTCTGTCTCTCTAAAAAAAAATAAAGTAAGATAAAATAAAATAAAATAAAGGATCTCAAAGGTCCTCAATAAAACCAAAATTCAATTCACAGATTTTCAAGTGCGTTTAAACTTTTTATCTTCCTTTTAAACATGACTCAGAGGTGGATTCTTCTTCACATTTTAATATTTTTGAGGGAGTCTTTGGCTTTGATACAAATATGAATCTCTAAAAGAAGAGAATCCAGGTCTGGCAGAAACTTTGGTGGTCACATGATCTTCCTGCTAATGTCACATCAATTCTGCCCTCAGGACAGAGCCCAAATGACTTTGGCAGCAACCTAGAACAATAGAGAAATGGTAAATACATTACTGTATTTTCATGCAATGGAAACCAATGCTGGCTGATAAAACCAACCTGCAAAACGACACAAAGAGCATAATACATATAAGTTTAAAAAATGCGAAGCAATGCTGTTGTGTCTAGACATTTACATCAGTAGTAATAACATAAACATATGATTGTGAAAGAAAAATACTACATCAGGATAATAGCTATATCTGGAAAGAGAAGGAGAATTGGGGAAGGGGTAGGAAAAGAGTATATAGAGTGCTTCTATTGTATCCATCATCTTTTGTTTTAAAGGAAAATCTGAAGTCAGCACGGCAATATTTTACAAATAATTCAGTGAAGTTTAGTGGCAGTTTTACTGGCATTTGATAGATCAGTTGCTGTGCTTTCCGAAAAGTTTGAAATATTTCATTGGGGAAAAAAAAGGATAGTTTGAAATGAGGCAGGCTTGAATTCAAATCCTGACTCTACCTAACTAGGTATGTGACCTTGGGCAAATTAACAATCCTTAGAGCCTCATTTTTATTGTCTATAAGATCAAATGACAATGCCTCATAGAGCCTATGGGAGAATGAAAGGAAACATGTCCAAAGTTCTTAACACATAGCATGAAAATGGTTGTCTGAAAATGGACCATCTGAAAATTATTATCTGAAAATTATTATTATTGGCTAAGACAGATTTATCACCTTCCGCTCTTTTTTGGAAATACGTGCACAGCATTGTAGCAATCTGTATTTGATATAGTTTTATTCCGATGGTAGCATGCCCTCAGGCTAAAAGAGTGTCTTTATCATTGAACACCCAGCAGAATTCTGCCCCTACTTCTTTTGGTTTTTTTACTGTCAATTAAAGGTCTGGGATTAGATGACTGACCTCTTATAAGTCCATCTAATTGCTACATCGTGAGAGTCTGATATTCTAACTTAATGAGCAAAGGAGCACAAAAAGGTTTCCACAGACCTTTAAATACTTACTTTTCAGAAGGTATTTAAAGAAATTTCCCTTGTTTATGACACTGATTTCCATTAGCAGATTATGTGTACCCTAGTTTACCTCATCAGCTGTAAGAAGTCTTCCCTCAAAAAGATCATCCTCACTCTGACCCTATTGAAAGATACTGTTTGAAGCATTTTCTTACTTTCCAGGGGTAGGTCTAAGAATTAAGAAGGAAGGCCAGAAATGTTAATTCACCATCTCAACAAGACCCATTAAACTCCAGGGCATTTTGACAGGTGCTTTATGAGAGTCAGGCATAGAGGACATGTTCTCAACTTTTAGAGAGCTTATCCAAATAATGACAACGCAATAGCTACCAATTATTAGCTCCTGAACTGTATCAATTCTTGCAATAATGAACTTACATAAATTGTCTCTAATATGAGCAACCTCTCTGAAGGGTGCTATAACCCTCAGGTTACCAATGAAGAAACTGAGGCTTAGAGAAATATAGTGGTTTGCCTCAGGGAACACATCTAATAACTTGCAGAGATGGGGATTTGCTTGTGTTGGGGTCACTAGGAAAGAGAAAAGAGACGTACCAAACCAGTCTGAAGTCCTACCTTCTCTTTGATACCTTCTCCAGCTATCTGTAATTAATTCTCCATTTTATAAACTCTATAATACTTATAGAGCCTGACTTTCACATTTTGTTTCTTATTTATATGCCGTTGTATATTCTAGGCAAAGGCTCAAAGGTACAACATGGGAATAAGTGAAGGACTAGTCTGACTTATGTCTGGTTCTCCCTTCCTCATGGGGTACTGAGGTAAGACTAGCTAATGAGACAACCAGGCAGATGGTAGACTGGGAAGATTACCTGACAAGGCTACTGGTGGGAAGAGCCAGAGAATAACTCCCATGTCCTAGGGAACATGGTTAATCAAATCCAACAGTGGATGATCTTGTATTTAGGTCCTTGAGAGAACCCAAGCCAAAATGACCCAGCTAAGCCATTCCTGAATCCCCCTCCAGTAAAAACTGAAGACAGTTAATGTTTATTGTTATATTAAGCCACGTAGATTGGGGGTAAATTATTACCTAGCAATACTAAATGTGTACAGTAGAATAGCTGTTTCTCTAAAGATGCAACGCTGGTGAAAACTCCTTGCACTCACTACCACCACTAATGGGCACTCGCTTATCAATCACCAATACTTAAATTTACGAGTGTACTTTAAGGTCTTATTAAGAACAGCAGGCTCAGAGGCCTACCTGAAGGCGCCACCTGCTGGTAGTGGCTTAACAGCATCCCAAAGCAGGCTGGAACAATTCGTGTGGACGGCCAGTGCTGACACATAATGCCTTTCCAGCGTAGACTCTTGCTTCTTGTTTCAAGTCTCTTCTGAGGACTAGCTTCTTTAATTCCTGGAGAGAGCAATGTCTGCCGACCCTGTCTTCTCATAAGAATGCTGATATGTGAAATCTCGAGCATTGAAAATCATATAAACATGTAAGGAGTTCTTACGATTATTTTTTTAAGCATCTTACTTCTCCTGCTTTATCAACTCCTTTCTTTCTGCCTGCAAACATGCAAAAGTCTCCATTGGGGTGCCTGGGTGGCACAGCGGTTAAGCGTCTGCCTTTGGCTCAGGGCGTGATCCCGGCGTTATGGGATCGAGCCCCCATCAGGCTCCTCCGCTAAGAGCCTGCTTCTTCCTCTCCCACTCCCCCTGCTTGTGTTCCCTCTCTCGCTGGCTGTCTCTATCTCTGTCGAATAAATAAATAAAATCTTTTTAAAAAAAAAAGTCTCCATTAATTGGGGGAAGAGCTAAACATCACAGAACCTTTCAATGATTTTTCTCTAAAAATCACTGCTAATCCTCTCAAAGTCTTAGTCTGCCCCCTCCCATTTTATATAATTTTCTTTTCCTCATTTATCCATAAATTCCCCCTCACCAGGATGCCTCATAGATATCTTCATGGAAGTTTGATAGAAAGAAAATAGGAAATGAATAGAATGATTGCCCAGCCGCAGAGGTCACTTGATGTTGGTTGGCATGATTTGGGATTATTCCCATTTTGCAGAAAAAGAAACTGATGATCAGAAAGGGTTAAAGGAGAGAAGGAAACCCAGAATCACATAGAAAGAAGTAGTCAAGGCCACCTGTACAACGTGAGGGTCCCACTGCAAGATAAAAATGTAGACCTGCTGGTTCATAAAATAAGTAAAAGTGCTGTTAAGTGTTTTAAAACATAAATAGCCTCTTCCTTTCTTCTGTGGTCTCTCCCTCAACTTGCCATGGTGGTTTTTTATTTGTTATTTAATATCATTCTAAGTCAAGGAAAATTAGAGGTTTAAATTAATGGCATGAATTTTACCATTCATATTTATTTTGTGCAATGCCAGTTAAGTGTACTTAATTTGTACGTAGAATCACCAAAATTAGACAGTTCATTTCTCATAGCTCATGCATGCATATATCCTTCACTCTTCCCACAACATTAGAAATGTGGCACAAAACAAATTCAACTGTTATTTTACTTTTTGATACGTGTGTTTTCTACCAACACACTCTACCTTTGCTTATTGAAGAATAGGGAAGGCCTGAAGGGAAAAGGAGCTATGGGTTACCCTGTCCTTCCCCTTCCTTCTGTGTCACCATATTTAGTGTAAGTTGTTGGCTAATAACATGAGCAAGAAAGAATATGATGAAATTCCTCCATCGTTCATGTTTCTTAGAATGCCACTGCTTTTTTTCTGCATTCAAACCAACTTCTGGTCCCAAAGGAATGTGCGGCCTTCTGGGGGCTATCAGCACCCCTACTTGCTCAGTCATAGACATGACATGCATACTTTGTGCTCACTTTGAGTCTCACTAAACTTCTGCACACTGTGGGTCCACTGGAATTCGGTGTTCGTGGGGTCTCGTGACTGTTCTGTGTGAATGGGGCAGCAAGGAATGTTGCGGACATGCATTACACCTATCTCCTCTGTTCACACATGTGCTCCGTTTCCCAGTCAGATGTACAAGACATGAGTTCAAAGATAAAGTTATTAATAATTTCAATAGCAAGTAGGGCCCTTCTGAGTGCTGGGCCCCATGTGACTGACCAATCTGCATGCCCACAAAGCCAGCTCTGGAGTAGCTAAGCCACGAGTGGACTCACATCTCACTCCAAAGGGAAGTCTTTTAACACACCTCATGGAGTCTCTTTAAATAACTCAGGGCAAGGAGCGCCTGGGTGGCACAGCGGTTGGGCGTCTGCCTTCGGCTCGGGGCGTGATCCCGGCGGTTATGGGATCGAGCCCCACATCAGGTTCCTCCGCTGTGAGCCTGCTTCTTCCTCTCCCACTCCCCCTGCTTGTGTTCCTTCTCTCACTGGCTGTCTCCATCTCTGTCAAATAAATAAATAAAATCTTTAAATAAATAAATAAATAAATAAATAAATAAATAACTCAGGGCAAGGCATTGACAGAGTGATCAAAGAATGTCAAGGAGATGAGCAACTTTTAAGACTATAATAGACAATATCAAACTGCTGGCTTTGGCTCTAGGATACTTACAGAAGTTACTGCAGCTATAGAAGGACCGAGGACTAGGAAAATGAGAAGTGGCAAAGGGACTGCAATCTGGGAGGAGAATGACAGGGAGGCTGAAGTGCTTGGGAAGGAGATGGTTGTCAGAAGGACACAATAGACCAGTAACTTTCAGCAGACTCATGGACTGGCATGAATTGGGAGTTATGACATAAAAGTAAGTCAGGTCCCAACAGTGGTATAGACTGTGTCCTAGCCTGTAGATGCTTCCAGAGCATTCATTTTGGCAGTCAGCATCTATAGGGCACTTTCAAAAAGGCACAAGATCAGAGAGACAGACAGTATCACAGTCCAGCAAAGTAATATCATAACAGATAGGTCATCCTGCTGTATTCCCCAAGAGGCCAGGCAGAAAATCACATTAAGGACGATTGTTGGCAAATAGGAAGGACCTACCTAACTATATGGCTGAGGCCAGGGGATAACCAGGATGGAGGCAGGGTCCCTGATCAAGAAACAGACTCGGAGGGGCAGTCATCATTTAATGGGTACAGAGTTTTGTTGCATCAACCTTTTGTTGATGAAAAGGTTTTGGCTATAAATAATGTTGATGGTTACATGACATTATGAATGTATTTAATGCCACCGAGTTGTACACTTATGAATGGTTAAAATAATAAACATTATGTTATATATATTTTACTATATTTTTTAAGGCTGTAAAGAAAAAAGAAAGAAATAGACTAGATATTTGGTTTACTGGACTAGGGAGGAGGCAAAGGTTCAAAGATTAGAAGTAAGGGGCGCCTGGGTGGCACAGCGGTTGGGCGTCTGCCTTCAGCTCAGGGCATGATCCCGGCGTTATGGGATCGAGCCCCACATCAGGCTCCTCCGCTATGAGCCTGCTTCTTCCTCTCCCACTCCCCCTGCTTGTGTTCCCTCTCTCGCTGGCTGTCTCTATCTCTGTCGAATAAATTTAAAACAAAAACAAAAAACAAAGATTAGAAGTAAGACATACATGATATTAGGAAGGAGAAGTAGATGCTAAATCCCATATACATATACTCAGCATCTTAATAACATACTGCCTCTAGACCACATAGAATCACTTCTGGGAGCTCTGCATTTTTTCCCTTAGGAAAGTAAAATCTTGGGGGATGATGGATTCATTCTGGCTGGGCTGAGGGTGGGGCCTCTTAAAGGCTTGTCTCTTCCTCTGTCAGGGGAGTGAACAAAGCAGCTCCATGTGGACATCCCTGGCAGCCTTTCACCTGCATGGGCAGGTTTCCTCATATGAGCAGCTACTGTGCCAGGTCTTGGGGACAGAACTTGGGCCTGAGACCACAGGGATTTGGGAAAGGGGGAGTGCTAATTCTGTTGCATAAGGCAGGGGGGAGGGCTTGCACCAAGCCCTGGCCCAGGCCGTGGCTGAGGGACACCCTGAGAACTGTTAAGACTGTGGTTTAGGTTTGGAATTGCCTCTCAGAATTCTCTCAGGGTTCTTGGAACCCCAGCCCCAGATACCACAAGGGATCCAGCTTCAAGTGAACTTGGAGAGAAGGCCCATATTAGCATCCTAGTCCTCCCCTTTTAAGAGTCAGGTCCTTGACCCTTGTGAAATTGGTGGCATGCATCCCAGGCATCCCTGACTTGGGAATGAGAAATGTGGTAGAAAGGGCTAGGAATGGTGGGGGTGAGGTGCTGGGATGAGATAGAGAGATGGCCAGGTTATCATTAGGGATGGAGAGACATAAAGGATGGCTTAATCAGATGGAGGCATTTGACAGTTGAGATAATATATAGAAGGACAGAGAAGAGGAAAAGAAGAGAGAGAATTGAAATTTAGGTGTGCCCACAGCCATTCATACAACAAATGTTTATTGGGCGTCTAAAATGTGCCAGACACTGAGCTAGTGGCTGGGGCAGCAACGGGGAACTAGACAGGACACTCAAGGTGCTGGGGGTCTAGTGTGGAAGACAGACCACCAAACAAACAGTTAAACCAAACTGTGATGAGCATTATGATGGGGGAACCACATAGGGCCAGGGAAAGAAAATGAGTTTACAATAGTTAGAATTAGGTTCTGCTGCATATAGCAGACAACCAAAATAACTGTTGGCTAAATGAGATGTCATCAGAGACAGGGGTCATTACCTTTTTGTTCCACCATGCTATCATCTAGCTTTCATCTTCAGTGCTATCTTATGTTCCAAGATGGCTGCTGAAGCTCCAACCATTATCTCGGAGTTGAGGGCTGCAAAAAGAAACCCCCACCATTGAATCAACTTTCTTTGTGCAGCCTTCCTCGAAGTCCCATAAATACATTTCATCAGGAGACTTCGGAATAGGCTGTACCCAACTTCAAGGGAAATTGGGCAGCAATGTGGCCAGCTAAAATTCAGGTTTTGATAATAAAAAGGAAAGAAAGAACTAATTCTGGGTTAGTTAGCAGTCTCTGACACAAGTGTTTCATCTTTTGCATTCCATATTCATGAATATTGAAACATGATGTTGAATTCTAGTAGAACTACCAAAGATTATTATTTTTGGCAACACAGAGCATTCTCTTGTAATAGAAGGCAGAATTCATAAAGAAATATATTTAAATATTTCATTTTAAGACCTTGATCTTAGAGGTGAAAAGGTGAATTTTTCTGCCAGCATGTGTTCAACTAAGGAGACCTTTTCTCTAGCCACCAGTAGCCAGGGCTGAGCAGACCACCATAAAGATAGTCGAGACAAGAACAAGGACCAGGGGCCAGCCAACAGGAATCAGGGTATCAGGCCAAGTTTGGTCAAACAGATATTGCTATTACAAAATGATCCCAGATGCAGTAAAAAGGAAACTTATATATTGATAACAATGTGAAGGGATGTATGGGAATTTTTCTGTAGCTTTTGTGCTTCAGGAGTCATTTCCGAATATCCCCATCTCAGTGCCTGGCACCTGAGTCGATGCTAGTAAATGCAGGTGGAATGAACACTGCCAGTGAACTTGTCTCTGAAAGATTTCCTATTTTTACTTGATTTTGTTATAGAATGACTTGGAATCCATAACTTCAAGTTGCTGTATATTTCAAAGGAGTCAAGGAGCTGAGTAAAAACCTCAAAGTTTGGTTACGGTGCCAGAATTTGGGGCTGATGCATAGGACTGGACCTCTATCTACTCCAGGGCTGACTCCAGGCCCTCACTTCTAATGAAAGCACGTGGGCACCAGAAGTAAGAGCAATTCACTGCTTCTGATTGTTTCATAACCGCTTTTTTTTTTAGGTAACCATTTATTTAATGGGTTTATAATTAGGACAGCCAATCAAAAGTGAGTGACCCCATTACTGTTTTTAAAATGGAAGTCAATTCCCAAGTAATGTGAAGTGTGCTTTTAGTCTACTTGAGGCCTTAATTAAAAGCATAAATAATATCCATAAATCTTGTGAAAGCTACACCCTGAAGGAAATGAAATAGAGCATACTCTAGAAGATTAAGGAAGAATTTAAGATCTATGTGAAGCCTCTAAAAGGCAACCAGCTATCGTCACTGGCAAGTTACTCAAGCCAGTGAGAATGACCATTACCAAATAATGGTCCTCGATGAGGCAAATAATGCTGTGGAAAAAGACTTCTAACTATCTTAACCTTTCTGAAAATGTTTTTGATCAAAACGGAATTCAAATCCATGATCCTCTCAAATAATTAAAGTACTTAGAAGAATATAATTTATGAAGCATCCTTACTGTGTCATCCTTTACATTTATATTTATTTAAACATTCTTGTCCAAGTCGCTTTCACCTCCATGATCTTATTTGAGTTTTACAACTCTAAGCATGGGGGTGAGGGTAAATGTTGAGTTCAGAGAGGTCAAGTGACTTGCTCGTGGCTGCACAGCCAAGTATGAGCCATTCCTGAGCTATGCATTTATTTCACAGTTATTTAGTGTGCACACACTCTTGGTAGGCGAGTACTGAGGGTGCAAACAGAGACAGTAGCTGCTCTCATGGAGCTTCAGTGTGTGGACTCGTGAATCAGACTGCTGAACTTGGGTCCTGCCTCTGCAATTCAACTGTTGGACCTTGTGCAATTACTTAATAGCTTTGTGCCTCATTTCCCTATCTGTAAAGAGAGAACAAATAAAATATATACTTCATAGTGCTGTGGTGAGAATTAGGTACATTAATTCTTGTAAAAAGCTTAGGACGGAATCTGACCTTGAGTAAATCCTCAGTAAATGTTAGATACTATTAGTAGGGGAGACAGACATTAACTACATATGCATGCTTCTGACTGTGTAATGATAGACTTGAGGTAAATAATAGAACGAAAAGTAACAGTTCTATCAGAGCTCGGGCTTGGGGCTAATGGAAGTTTCCCCAAGAAAATGGCTCTAACTGGAACTCTGAAAGATAAAATGGTATTAACTATATGGGCACTCCAGACTGGGATTAGGGGTTTTAATTCCCGGATTATATGCACATTTTTAATGTACTGCAACTCTTACCACAATTTACTTAAGACCAATTTTATTGATCTGAAGCATATGGAACCAATTTTTTCTAGAGTGAAAAGAACACAGGCCTAGAAGTCAAATACCAAGGTCCCAGTTGTAGGTCTGCCATCAACTCACTGTAGGACAGGGAAGGGTCATTTAGTCTGCTTCTAGCCAGTTCTGTTTCCTCTGTGCTCATCTCTCCTGCACTCCCTGGAATATTTTGAAGGGAATCCCAACATCACCTTATTTTATCTGTAAACATTTCAGTATTTAGCTCCCAAAGACAATAACTTCCTTTTTTTAAACCTCACCCTCAAAAACAATAATTTCTTAATATCATCAAATATCCAGTGTTCACATTTCTGCCAGCAGTTCATGAACTTCAGCCACCACCACCGCCACCACCACCACAATAAAACATCAATAAGTTCCATTAGCCCTGGAATAATGTCATTTAGAGCACTGGATGAAAGTATTAAGTACATACACACAACTATTTTTTTAGCTATCGTCTGTTTGGTAACAGGTATAGGCCTGCATGTTACTTAGCTCATAATGACAGTTAAGTAAGGGAATGATAGCAATGCATCCCATTGATTCATCTGCACTTTTCCCCCTAGCACTTTAATATTTTTTGCCACCATGTAATAGGAGCTGAACACAAAGTACATTACTCAGCTGAATGCAGCCAGCAAATGAGAAACACAGTACTACGATATAATGTCCATTCACCCCACATGCTTTCATCTTGGCTCCATGTGGCCATCAGCTTCCCCAGATGTCTACACATTTCACTGTCTCCATAACTCAGCTGCCACAGCCCTCCCTCATACAACTTTCTGTCAAAGTTGTTATTTCTAAGGTAAAGTACTATATGTACTGTAATATCTTTTGTTAGAATTTAGTATCTTTGTAACTTTATCAGATGGTTGTTCTTTTGTTGTTGTTGTTAATGCTCTAGTTACAACGTTGCATAGATTTTTTTAGCAGTCTGTCTCCCTCTTATTTTTCAGTGTAGCAAAAAGGTCATTAATTAATTATGGAAACCATTTAATGGATGAAATATTGAACTGTAAAAAATCAAATAGAGATTCTTAAAAATTATTTACAAATGGTGCTGTATTTGCACTGTTACCCATAATTTGAGGGAGAACTCAGTAATGAATCCTGGTTTTATTCCCCACTTCAACCTCCCAGCAAATCAGAAAGGTTTTAGAAAAGTAGGAACTTGAAATTCTTGCTCACAAAATTATGGCTTATAAAAACATTAAGTGAACAAAATATGTTCAAAGACATAGATGCTTCTTTTTTATGCTAGGTTATAATTAGATTCTAAAATATGCTATTGCCAAAGTTCTGGGTAACTGTCAATAAAATGATAAACATATTACAATGAACAAACTGTCGCCTACCTCAGTATATCATACTAGCTGTTTACCTTTACTTGAAATGCCAACTCCTTGAATGTCCCAGGTAGTTAGAGAATCAGTTAGCATCAACTCCAGCTGATGCCTGGAAAATAAAATATTTCATAGCTATCACACAGAGGCAAACCTTAATTAACCTGGAATCAATTTAACATGATCTATTAATCAGAAATGTTTATGGTTTTCCTGTATGGGCTCTTGAAGCAAATCTCAAGAAAACAAAATTAAATCAGTGGCCATAGGTGGGGAGAAGGTTAAGAAAAGAACAAAGGATAACAAGGGACTACTGTATTGTCAGAGCAATTGGCTATACATCGATTAAGTTGAACAACATGAAATAGCTGTTTGTGTAGGTCAAGAATATTTGGATACAGGCATATCTATATGGTTTGCTATCGATTGAATGTTTGTGTACCCTCCCCCATTCATACGTTGAAATCTAACCTCCAATGCAATGGCATCTAGAGGTGAGACTTTTGAGAGGTGCTTAGGTCATCAGGGTGGAGTCCTCATGAGTGGAATTAGTGTCCTTACGAAAGAGGCCCCAGGAAATTCCCTCAACCCTCTGCCATGAGGGGTTACAGTGAAAGAGCTATCTGTGAACCAGAAAATGGGCTCTCACCAAACACTAAATCTGCCAGTGCCTTGATCTTGGACTTCTCAGCCTCCAGAACTGTGGGAAATAAATGTCCGTTGTCGATAAGCCACCCAGCCTGTGGTATTCCGTTATAGCAGTATGAACAGACTAAGACATGGTTCAACCTAACATATACTCCCGTGTTTTGTTTTCATTGCCCTACTTTTATAAACTGAAAGGGCTGTGATAAGTTGTCACATAAAAATTAAAATTGTACTCAGTGAGCTCTACTAAGAAATCAAAAACAGTTGAAACAAAAAGAATTTTCAGAATACTGAAGTCCATTAGGCCAAACAGACTGTTTCCTAAGTGTCTATCATGTGCATGGCACAGTCCTAAGGATAGATGTGGGCATAAATAATAAATTGTCTGCCTTCAAAGAATTCATTCTAGAAGAGGAGAGAAATATGTAAACAAATACATGATCATAGAAGGTAATAAGTGCTTCCATAAAAGCCTGTACAAACTACAGTAAGAAGGCAAAGAAGTATTTAATTCTCTGGAGACCACTTTTTAGAGAATCCAGTGTCTGAGATGGGTTGTCAAATGTGAAATACCTTTTGTCAGGAGTGGGGGGTTAAGAGGTGGTGATGAGCATTAAGGAGGGCACTTGATGTAGTAAGCACTGGGTGTTGTATGCAACACATGAATCAGTAAATTCCACCTCTGAAACGAAATACACTGTTAACTAAACTGAATTTAAATTTAAAAAATTTAAAAAAAGAGGATTTCCAGGAAAAGGTAAGAAAATTGCAAAGAGCAGGTAGTGCTGGAGCCAAGAGGACACAATAAAGGGTAGTGGTGAGGGCTGCTGGGAGAGGAGCTGGAGCTGTTGCCAAGACCAGTGGATGAGTGTCTTAATCCACATAGATTTTTCCTGATAGGTCATGGAGAAGTGGTTTTAGGTGGTGAAGTGGCATGATCAGATTTGGGTTTTAACATAATCACACAAGCAACTGAGCGTGGAGAGTGAATTAGAGAAGAGAAGTGGATAAAGCTGGAGTCAGGGAGAATAAAGGAGGCTGTTGGGTATCAGGCAAGTCATGATAACTAAACAAAAACTGATCATTTCTCAAACCTTTTGGATAATCAGTTATTCACAGTGTGTGTTTATTACACGAGGAAAATATTACCTTCTTTTATTGGTTATATAGATAAATAGCATTGGAAATACACACCTAAACGGATGATACACATTGTTGGTGTGTTTGTTACAAAGCAGTCGTTTAGAAAGACTGAAATAATTACGTCGAAGCATAAAGCCGAAGTATCACCCCAAACTACATGCTCAGTATAAGTCCAAAGTAAGGGAAGTGGCATTCTTCTTTGAAGATCATCAGTGCTGCAGTTAATTCTGCTACTGAGGGAAAAACCAACCCAACAGCCAACCGAATTAACCTGATCAAATGTCAGTGTTATCTTTAATTATCAAAGAAACCCTTGGAAGAGTGACAGACCACTTATTTTTCATATCTGGACATTCTTAAAAATTCTTAAGGAAAAGAAAAATAAAATCTTAGAATACCTTTTGGGAATATATATACCTTTTAGGAGATATATATATCTCACACATACACACATACACAAAATATGATAAATATGCTGCAGATATTTTCTCCTAATCCATTGGTCTTGTAACCTTTGCTTATGGCATCAGGAGTATTTAATATTTAGGAGGTCAAAACCGCGTAGAGTTTCTGGGGTTGGTGTTTTGATTAGAAAAGCTTTCCTCAGTCCAAGGGTTACCGAAGTATTTCTCTCTCTGTATATGTTTTTCTCTTTAAAACATTATTAATTGCCTATAATATAGCATAAATAGATAAATAAGTATTTCTATTAATAGGTATTATTACTGATATTTTAATTATGGTGGAAAAATTAATTTTCCCAGAATATATATTGTATACATTGAGGGTAGAATCATTCTTTTTTTTTTTTAATTTGAATATAGTTGACACACAATGTTACATTAGCTTCCAGTGTACAACTTACTGATTTGACAAGTTTGTACATTATGTTATGTTCACCACAAATGTAGCTACCATCTGTCCTGTTACATCACTATTATAATATCATTGACTGTATTCCTTATGCTCTGCCTTTTATTCGGGACTTATTCATTCCATATCTGGAGGCCTGTACCTCTATCTCCTCTGGTCTTGCACATTTTCTGGGTGTAGTAGATGCAGCTGATGCCGTGACCAGACCCCCTTTACTGGGCTTGGTGCACCCATCCTATAGATACTGTGAGTGTTGCCTGCTAAAGTTTCCCGCTTCTCCAGGTAATTGACCTCAGCCGTGGCAGACAGCTTGTCCAGAAATGCTTGGGAAGTTGGGTCCTCTCTCTAGGATTGGTCCATAATCAATAATAGACTGATTCTGGGGGCACAGCTGCCTCACTCCCTTGCTTCAAGGTGGGACAACTTTGTGGTACCATGCACGCTAGAGAGCCC
The DNA here is from genome assembly GCF_002007445.2 of Ailuropoda melanoleuca. NCBI lineage: Eukaryota > Metazoa > Chordata > Mammalia > Carnivora > Ursidae > Ailuropoda > Ailuropoda melanoleuca. Next base: position 47,330,879 of record NC_048224.1, read on the forward strand.
CCCACCCCCACCCCGTGGGATTAGGCTAAAGCTAGACCTCAGTTGACACCACATCTTTGCTTAGCTCCTGCCCTGCCCTGTGCAGCTTCCCTCACGGCTTACAGGTTTCTCTCTAGAGAAGTCTTGCCATAAACCCACTTGCATGAGACTGCATTCCTGTCTCAGGTTCTACATTCTAAATTTACAGATCCTGGGAAGGGACTATCGTCCTGGACCTCGTGTAGAATGTCTCAGATATGGAAGTGGTTCTGAAGCTTCCCTGGAATGGGTCTGGTTTGAATTGAGGCCCATGAGGCCTGTACTGATCCACTTCAGAGCAGGTCTAAAATCCCAAGGAAACTTCCCAAATGCTGAGATGTTCCCAGGGACTCCAGGACTAGAAATGATCCACCAGTGTCGATGACATGGCCAAGGGAGCTATGAAGCTATTGCTGTCTTAGGCTTTCTCAAATCTGCATTCAATTGCATGCCTGGTCCCATCCTAAACTGCAAGTCTCTAGGTATAGTTGGGATGGCTAGGGGTTAGGTTATTGGGTTTTGTAATTGCCTCTTCACTTGACTGTTCTTCTTTCGAGGCTTCAAGTTCCATGAGGACAGGTAGTGGGTCTAACATATACAATGGCGATATACCCCAGAACTTATTATAGTGCCTAAATGACGCTTAGACTCTCAACAAGTTGTTGCCAAATGAATGAATGAATGATTAGGTGGGCCAAAGTAGATATTATTGAAAGGTAGGTTCAGGGTCGATTGTGTATGGCCCTGAATGCCATGTTAATGAATCTGAACTTCATTTTGTATGCAATGGGAAACAAACAAGGACATGTGACCTTGCTGCTCTGACCCTGGGGATGTTGGCCATGTCTTTATGACCTACTAATGCTCTTTGTTCCATGAAAAGAATAGATAGGTAGTACGTTTTACGCAAAGTATTAGTGAAATTGTTCTCCAAGGTAAAATGCAAGCAGAAATTCACGAAATACTGAAATGTCAAACATTTATTCACGACAGCAACTTTAAAAACTGATCTACCATAAAAGTTTTAGATTTTGATAATGTGTTAAACAGGAGCTTTACAACTGCAATGCTTGACTTTATAATTGTGTTGGGACTGATGGACTTGTGTGAGTAGTTAATGAACATTCTCATGGAAGTGATGTTGCAGACATATGTGCTATTGCAATATATTCTTCTGAACAGAGACCAGTAAGCTAATATTTAAACCCCTGACTGAATTCTAAACCATGTCAAGCAGGAGCAATGATAAGAAAATTAGTAAGCAACAAGGTACTGAAAAGTATGATTAAATGTAAAAGGATCTTAAGATTGCAGTTGCATAGATTCAGTCCAGAATATTTTCAGACCAACAGTGTCAAAAACACTCTTATCAGAGATGAGAGTAATTTTTTTTAAAAGATTTTTTAAATTTATTTATGTGACAGAGAGACAGCCAGCGAGAGAGGGAACACAAGCAGGGGGAGTGGGAGAGAAAGAAGCAGGCTCCGAGCAGAGGAGCCTGATGTGGGGCCCGATCCCACAACGCTGGGATCACGCCCTGAGCCGAAGGCAGACGCCTAACCGCTGTGCCACCCAGGCGCCCCAGAGATGACAGTAATTTTTTTAAAAAAAGATTTTATTTATTTATTTGACAGAGAGAGAGAGACAGCCAGCGAGAGAGGGAACACAAGCAGGGGGAGTGGGAGAGGAAAAAGCAGGCTCCCAGCGGAGCAGGGAGCCCAATGTAGGGTCCCAGGACCCTGGCATCAGGACCTGAGCCAAAGGCAAACGCTTAACAACTGAGCCACACAGGCGCCCCAGAGATGAGAGTGATTTTAGCTCTGTTTTAATTTTTGGCCAACTATCTCAGTAACTGAAGCCATCCAAAAGAAAAAAAAATACTTTATTTCAATGGCATGTTTAACATGTCTTCTTTTCACATACGCTTCAATAGTTAGGCCACAAAAGAACAACTTGTGTTACTTGTTTTGTACTCAGTCTCATGCATGGACTCACATTAACACCAAGAAGAAACAAACACAGTGACAAAGATTTGGAGCCAAAAAAGTGTCTGCTCAAATTTCACACTGTATCAGTCCTTCTTAAACAGGCCACAAACATTTGATATTCTCTAATACTGAAATTTTAGTTTTCTCCCTCAACCTTGTGACAAATAGGAAGAAAAATTATACAAGTGGAGTTATCTCAACGTTTCTTAACCACAGCACTACTGACATTTTGGGCAGAATGACTGTAACGGGCATCTAGCTGCCTTGTACATTGTAAATGGTTTAGCAGTATGGCTGGCCTCCACCCACTAGATGTCAGTAGAATGTTTCCATCCAGGACAACAAAATGTCCCTGACACTACCAAATGTACCCTGGTGGGAAGCAGGGCAAAAGGGTCCCGGGTTGAGACTCACCGGATTGCTGTATGCTTTAGCATTTAAAGGGAGAATGTGGAAAGTACTTACTTGTGTCCCTATCAAAGACACAGAATTCAGCAGGCTCTTCACTTGAGCTGTTTGGCCACTTTAAGTTCCCTTAGTTCACAAACAAGAAAGTCATTATTTCAAAGATCATCTCTCTACTGATGACTTCCAAATTTATACCTCCAATTGATATCTGAATGTGGGAGTGCCCCAGGGTTCTGGCTTTTTTCTGTTTTTTAACGTACATTCATTCACTAAGCAATCTCATGCAATCACATGGATTTGAATATTGCCTATATACATCAACACACCTAAATTTCATTCCCTGGACCACTCTTCTAAGCCCTAGAGTTGTAAATCTAACTGCCTTACTCATATCACCACTTGGATATCTAATTGGCATCTTAAACTTAATACATAACCAATGGTTCAAAGAAAGAAAAATCACAAAGGAAATTGGAAAAAAAACTTTGAGATTAATGAAAATGAAGACACAACATACCATAATATATGGGATGCAATGAAAGCAGTGCTTAGAGGAAATTCTGTAGCTATAAACACCTATGTTAAAAAAGAGGAAAGATCTTGGGGTGCCTGACTGGCTCAGCTGGTTAAACGTCTGCCTTGGGCTCAGGTCATGATCCCAGGCTCCTGGGATCCAGTCCCTCGTCAGGCTCCCTGCTCAGCAGGGAACCTGCTCTCCCTCTGCCTCTCCCCCTGCTTATGCAATTGAGGGTGTGCTCTCTCTCTCTCTCTCTCTCTCTCAAATAAATAAAACCTTAAAAAAAAGGAAGAAAGATATCAAATTACAAGCTAACCTTCACCTTAAGAGAGTAGGAAGAGAAGAGGAAACTAAATGCAAAGCAAGTCAAAGAAAGGAAATAAAAAGGATTAGAGTGGGAATTAGAGAATAGAAAAACAATAGAGAAAATCAACCTAACCAAAAGTTGGTTCTTTAAAAAGATCAACAAAATTAGCAAACCTTTAGCTAAGCTCTCTGAGAAAAAAGACTCAAATTACTAAAATAATGAATGAAAGAGAAGACGTTATTCCTAATATTCCACAAATAGAGAGGATTATAAGGGAATACTATGAACAACTGTATGCCAACAGATGAAATTAAAAAACAGATGAAATAGAAAAGTTACTAGAAATACGTAAACTACTAAAATTGACTGAAGAAGAGATAGACAATCAGAAAAGACCTCTAATAAGTAAAGAAATTCGATTAGCAATTTAAAAACTACCCACAGAGAAAAGCCCAAGTCCAACGGCTTCACTGGTGAATTTCGATCAAACATATAAAGAAGAATTAATGCCAATTCTTCTCAAACTCTTACAAAAAATAGAAGAGGAGGGAACACTTCCCAATTCATTCTACCAGACCAGTATTATCCTGATACCCAAAGACATCATAAGAAAATTAGAGACCAATATCATTTATGAAAATATATGCAAAAATCCTCAACAATATACTACCAAACTAAGTCCAGCATATAAAAAGATTATACACCATGAGGAAGTGGGATTTATCCCAGGAATGTAAGGTTGGTTGAATATCCCAAAATTAATGTAAAACGCCATAACAACAGAATGAAGAATAAAACCCACATGGTCATCTCAATAGATGAAGAAAAAGCATGTTACAAAATTCAGTACTCTTTCATGATTTAAGACAAAACAAAACAACAAACACTCAACATGCTAGAAATAGAAGAGAACTTCTTCAACCTGATAACAGCATCTAAGAAAAATCCACAGTTAACATCATATTTCAACGGTAAAAGACTGAATGTTTTCCTCCTAAGATCAGGAAAACACAAGGATGCCTACTCTTCCCACTTCCATTCAACATTATACCGGAAGTTCTAATCAGGACAGTTAGGTAAGAAAAATAAATAAAAGGAAGGAAAGGACAAAGTGACACTATCTCCATTTGCAAATGACATGATCTTGTATATAGAAAATCCAAAGGAATCCACTAAAAAAAATAAATAAATAAAACATTAAAATTAAGAAATAAGCTCAGCCAGGTTGTAAGATACCGGATCTATATACAACAGTCAATTGTATTTCTATACAGCAGCAATGATTAAACTGAAATGAAATTAAGAAAACACTTCCAGGGGTGCCTGGGTGGCACAGTGGTTAAACATCTGCCTTCGGCTCAGGGCATGATTCCGGTGTTGTGGGATCGAGCCCCACATCAGTCTCCTCCACTATGAGCCTGCTTCTTCCTCTCCCACTCCCCCTGCTTGTAGTTCCCTCTCTCGCTGGCTGTCTCTATCACTGTTGAATAAATAAATAAAATCTTTAAAAAAAAAAATAAAACACTTCCATTTAAAATACCATCAAAGAAAATAAAGTACTTAGAAAAAGACTGAAAGAAGTATAAAATTTATATTTTGGAGGGGCGCCTGGGTGGCACAGCGGTTAAGCGTCTGCCTTCGGCTCAGGGCGTGATCCCAGCGTTATGGGATCGAGCCCCACATCAGGCTCCTCCGCTGGTAGCCTGCTTCTTCCTCTCCCACTCCCCCTGCTTGTGTTCCCTCTCTCGCTGGCTGTCTCTGTCTCTGTCGAATAAATAAACAAAATCTTTAAAAAAAAATAAATTTATATTTTGGAAACTACAAAACATGTGGAAAGAAATTAAACTTAAATAAATAGAAAAACATCCCATGTTTATGAGTCAGAAGACTTAATAACATTAATGTTGTTGTATGCCCCAAACTGATCTACAGATTTAACACCTAATATGGCTCATCTAGCCTCTTTGGCTGTGGCACCTAATTTACAGTTTTATTGTTCCAACTGTGCTCTAGCCCTACTGATGAATTTCTGGTTTCCTGATGTTGTTCTCTCAAGTATCTTTAGTCTTTGACCGGCTACCTATTCCTTTTGCCTTCGATGCTCTTCCCAGCTTCCTCATGTGAGTAATTCCCATTGATTGTCCTCAGGTCTCAGTTTACAAACCCTTTTTTCTAAGGTATCTTCCTTAATCTACTTTGAAGAGAATAAATGCTTCTTTCTGTGTGTGCATTGAAGATCCTATTCTTACTGAGTTTCAACACTTCCTATACAATTCCACCAATCTCTTTTTATACTCTACTTGTCTGGATTCCCTTAATGAAATGTACACGTCTGGCAGCAGGGCTGAGTCGTATTTGCCGTATTTACCGAACAAAGGAACTGAACAAATTTAAGAACTCACATGCTGATTTTGTCAAATGATGCTTCTTTCTTTAGTTTCCACCACCAACTAGGGTAGTCGTTCTGAGTCTTGTCTGCACATTAAAGTCATTTGGGGAGCTTTTAAAAATCTTGAGTCCTAGGTCATACCATGGGCTGATTCAATCAAGGTCTCTGAGCGGGGTGGGGTGGGGTGGGCAGGCATGAGTATTTTTAAGCTCCTCTGATAATTAAATATACAACCAAGGCTAAACCACTGTGCTAGAAGTAGATTCTCTTCTATGAGACCATCTCCTAAGATTCAGTTTCGTCTCTTTTCTTTCACCTTTTTAGAGTACCAGCTGGAACCTAAGCATTACCCTAAGTGAAGGCCACCTAAGGCATAATTACTAAGGAGGTCCTCAGAAATTATTACAATAAGTATTTAAGAGGAGTTCAATTTCCTGCATCAAGCTACATGGAGATGGGAAGATAATTCTGACAATAGACATTGCCTTTCTGACTTTCATTGGGTTCAGCCTCAATAGGCTATGCTTGAGCCACCAGGAAACCCCAATAAGAGGCTGGCTAAAAACGCTTAAGTCTCCATGGGGCATTGAGAAGACAAGAACTCAGTAGTATGGTTTTGATTGGTTATAGTGGTGATTAGCATTAATACTAATAAAGAGTTTATTATATCTGGAAAGGACATAAAAGGGGGAAAAAAAGAAATAATGACGAGAGGCCAGGACCTCCAGCTGCAAGGAGCGTATTAGTTAATAGCTTCCAGTTGTTAATGCTTTCAAGACCCACGTTAGCTTTCAAGCCGAGGCTGTGCCCTTGACAGGCAGCCCTGAGCCAATGACTTAACAGTAGAGCCTGGCCATTTCTATGTAAGAAAATAACTTTATCTTTTAAGACTGAAAGATGATGATAATGTTAACTGTAAATTGAAGGAGGTAAGCTAGATGATATGACTGAACCCTGAGGTTCTCTCTAGTTCTTATTCCATAAATCTGTTGAAAAGAATCTGGTAAAGTTTTATATGGACTGTCAATCCTCATCTCTGATTCACCTATCAATACAAATATGGTATTTTCCTCCTTCTAGAAATTTATCTCTAGTTCATTCTCCTTTCTGCTGTTATCCTGAATTTATTCCCTTTTGATGATATCTATAGGGTGATATTTTGAGACAAAGTGAATATCTTATTCCCCAACTATATTTCATATAATGGTTTTAACATCTCTTGATGAGCTGTGTCTGAATCAAATATGTTACAGGTTGCAAAATGGCAATTTCCTAACTTGGGCATTTCATCTATATTTATTAGCTGGAATGCTTCTGAAAGAAAGGGTTTCCCTTTTGAAGAAATTTGAAATGTTAACTTACAAAAGCTTTAAAATTAGGAAGGAACTTATAGGAATTTAAAGCTTAAAATATTTCAAAGCTAGATACAAGCCAGTAGCATTTGGAGGCTGTTCTGATCTTAAATATTCTCTGGTCACCTAGGAGAGCCACTCCAACCCTAAAGAGGTGAATGGTAGATAACAGTCTCCATTCAGGTGGTATGGTTCAGAGACAGAGGGGTTCAAGTTTTGCCTGAGTGGGGTCTGGTTTGGACCTGAGCACAAAAGTCTGGTCCTGGCCTTTACATCTGAACTCACAGGGCAGGCCTCAAATTCTTCAAGTCTTGGTGTCATTACAAACATTGGCACTGGAAACAGCCCAAGGTTAACCTAGATAGGGTTGTTATAAATCACTGGATATTGTAGGCCTTCCCATCCGGACCCAACCCATACACGGATTCACATGGAACACCACCAAGTCTCTAATTTTATTCCATTATCAGAGTGTCTTACTTTTCTGTATTTCCCACTAAACTGCAATCTCCTTCAGGGTAAAAACTGTGTCTATCTCATTCACCACTGCATTCCCACAAATCTGGCACATAATAGGGCTTTACTATATATAGACAAAACAAATAGAGAGGAAAGCAAGGAGAGATGAATAACAATAAAAACAAAATTGAACCCAGTACATTGAGAAGAGATTATCAATGGTTTTGCAAACCAAGCCCAAGGAATTTGGTATTTTGCAGACAGGTCATCCTATATTATTTTATACATTTAGGTTATTTTCACACATCAATATTTGTAAGTATCTAATATAAAATTTGCATCTAGACATAGTACATGATTTTATATTGCAAATTATACCTTACTCTGTGACATTAAAAAGCATTTATTTTATTTTTTTATTTTTTTTAATTTTTTTGAGTATTTATTTATTTATTTCACAGAGATAGACAGTCAGAGAGAGAGGGACCACAAGCAGGGGAGTGGGAGAGGAAGAAGCAGGCTCCCAGCAGAGGAGCCGGATGTGGGACTCGATCCCAGAACGCCGGGATCACGCCCTGAGCCGAAGGCAGATGTTTAACAACTGTGCTACCCAGGCGCCCCTATTTTATTTTATTTTTTGTTATTTTTTTACTTATTTAAATTCAATTAGTTAACATATAGTGTATTAGTTTCAAATGTAGAGTTCAGTTATTCATCCGTTGCATATAACACCCAGTGCTCCTTATATCACATGCCCTCCTTAAATGCCCATCACCCAGTTACTCCATCTCCCAAACCCCTTCCCTTCCTGCAACCCTCAGTTTCCTATAGTTAAGAGTCTCTTACGGTTTGTTTCCCTCTCTGATTTCATCTTATATTATTTTTCCCTCCCTTCCCCTATGATCCTCTGTTTTGTTTCTTAAATTCCACGAGTGAAACTATATAATTCTTTCTCTGATTGACTTATTTCGCTTAGCATGATATCCTCCAGTTACATCCACATCAATGTAAATAAGATTTCACAAGCATTTATTTTAAAATACATTTGTAATTTAGTTAACTTTTTCTTAAGATTTTATTTATTTATTTGTGAGAGAGAAAGGGCACACGCACAAGCAGGGGGAACAGCAGGTAGAGGGAAAAGCAGGCTCCCCGCTGAGCAGGGAGCCTGATTCAGGACTTGATCCCAGGACCCCCGGGATCATGACCTGAGCCAAAGGTAGACACTTAACCAACGAGCCATCCAGGCCTCTCTATAGTTAAGTTTTAAATCACAGAAAGAAATGGCAGTAACGGAAGCTGTCATTCCTGCCTGACCAGCTAGTCTGATTAGCCTCTAAAGCAAATTTGCAAAATCATTAAACTGGGTTTCAAAACATGAGGCAAGTTCAACCAAACAAAATAACTTTGCTATCATTGGGAAAGAACTGAGGGACAGCTAAGCCACTCTACCATGGCTAATATTTGTATTGTAAATGCAACAGAAGAGAAACAACTTCTTCATATTGAGTTAAATACAAATTAGTGTGGAATGAATGAGGTACCCTCACTCCTTTCCTATTCTACTCGTGCTTTGGGGAGGGAATTTCTTGTAGCACGTGAAGAGAGGCAGTTAACAGTGTAATTACCTAGAGAAAGGTTTCCCCTCTGACATCTCTAAGGCCTGAGGTCTGTCCAACACCTTCATGCTAGACATTAGTAGAGGGTACTGTATCTGGATGAAGGAGGAAAATTTGTCAGTAAGGGATTGGAGAGTACCCATCAAGGTGAACTGGATATTGACTGAGAGACTACCCACAGGAAAAGTATTTTGCACTATCCTCTGGATTTTGTGTATATTTTTGATGGGTTTTAATATTTTTGTATATTTTGTGTATATTTTTGATAACATTGATAATGAACTACACCAGCACACCGTGATTTGATAATGGAACCCACCTGAATATCATTACAGAGTGCGAGGCATAGCAGCGAGGTCACACAATAAACCCAGTTCTCCGGTGGAAAAGAGAAAAAGAAATGAAAGTCAAAACAAACAAAAAATGATAGAACTGAACTTCAGCAATGTACACATTCCAAACTAACAAATTATCATCTAACTTCAATAAAAAATGGATACATCTTCCTTTTAAATTTAAAATCTGCAGCTTTTCAGGAATTTCAGCTTTACTACAACTCCAAGGGCATAAATAGTGGGAGACATGTGTGGAGGACCATTCATGTAAATGTGAATGTGAATAGTGCCCCCTGTTGGAAGTCACCCAAACTCCCTATTGAGGTGAATCCCCTTCTGACTTGAGGAAAAACTAGACGTGCCCAATGTGGCTTATAATATGGCCCCTCTGCCACCTTCTTCTTTTTAGCCTCTTCACTCCAGATTTTTGCACCAACTATAATGATCAACTTAACCAGCTGATTGTCATGTTCTTTCTTCCCCTTTTCCTGGGGTTTGCCCAAGTTGTTCCCTTTGCCAAGCAAATTCTTCCCCCACTGTCCTACACCTTGACTAAATTCTTTTCCTCTTTCAGGCCTAGGATGAAATATCACTTCTGGAAAACCTTTGCCTAAAAACAAAATAAATAAAACATATTGAGAACTTACTTTGGGGCCCGCACTTCTCTAAGTTCTTTCACAGGCATTAACTTTTATAATTATCAGGAAAACTGTAGGAAGTAGGTACGATTATCCCATTTTGTGGATGAGGAAACTGAGGCACGGATAGAGGGAATTTCTAAAACATTGTTACAAAGACGGGACCATGAACTCTCTGATAAAGTCAGAAACGGATTTGGTTAAACGGTTAAGAATGAGGGATTGGGTATCATAATGAAGTTAAGCATTGTGGTGGGATGGGGGGTCTTTTGAGCAAATGAGTTAAGATTCGAAGGTAATGGTTAAAGAGAAGTAGTGACTGCATTGAAGACTTCTGGAGATGGTGCAGCCTCTGACGGTGGTGCCACGGTTCAAGCTACAAGCCGGGAAATGAGAGGCTGGAGTGGAGGAAGGTGTCCTTGACGATGTTTTTGGTTATTCTTAAAGATTTTATTTGTTTATTTCCAGAGCGAGTGGGGGAGGCAGAGGGGAAGGAAGAGAGAGTCCCAAGCAGACTCCCGCTGAGCATGGAGCCCCACGTGGGGCTCGATCTCACCACCCTGACATCATGACCTCAGCCGAAATCAAGAGTCCGAGCTCAACCGACAGAGCCACCCAGGCGCCCAGACGTTCATTTTTGTTTGTTTTTTGTTTTTAAATTCACAGAATCTGCTAAGTTCTCTTTAAATAACCGCTGGGTGGATGCTGTGAAACGCGGCACTTCCAGGCAAGCCCTAACTGAAGTCTCCTCAGCTTCTTGCTTTTCTTTCTCTGTTCCCCACCAGAGGAATATTCTCCACAGCCCACGGGAACATTCGCTGCCCGGATTTCCAGGCTGGTCTCGCTCCCTTCACCTCAGGTGGCAGCCGAGTCCAAGCTCAGCACTTCATCCACGTCCGGCCGCACTGGTCCCTGAAGGCGAGAATTCGCCCCAGAAACAGGCCGCGCGAGGAGGAGAAGCTGCTGCCAGTATCGGAAGGGCGGCGGCTTGGTTGTGGCACGAAGTCTGTCCCTCAGGTCGGCCTGTGGCCCAGCACTCCGCAGGAGCGTGTCCGAGCCTCGGCGTGAGGCAGCTGCGGCTTAGTCTCGGGTAAGGGAGATGGGCTCGTCGGCGGCTGCAGCAGAAAACCTCGCCCCCCACAGGCTCCACACAGTTAGGAAGCCTCGCGTCCCTGAGGACCCGAGGCAGAGGCGGCAAAAGCAGCGGGAAGCCCGGCCCCGCCTCTTCAACGGATCCGGGAGGGGCGTGGCCGCAGCAGACCCCGCCCACGCCGCGCGCGGGGCCCCTGGGCAACCGGCACAACACAACAAAATGGCTGCCGCGTCGCTGGACGCTTAAGGGAAAGGAGCTGCGCGTCTCCCGCCCCGCCTCATCCCGCGGGTCTGCTCCGCTCGGCTCCTCGGCGGTGAGTGCCAGGCCTGATCGAGGCCGTTCTCTGGCATCGGGCGGAGCCGTGGGGGCCGGCGGCGAAGGCGGGAAGGCCTGGCCCGAGCGTGGGGTGGGCCGGCTGGGGATGGATGCGGGGACGGGGGCGTGTTCCTGGGAATTGGGATTGGATGAGAAGGAGGGGACGGCCCGGAACGGGCGTGGAGAGGAGGATGAAAAGAGGGAGGTTTGGATGAGTAGTGAGAAGGTCACGCGTGGGGATGGCGGGGGCGCTTGGGGGTAGAGAGCCAGAATTTGTGGGGAGGTGTGGACGTTGGGGTGCGGCGCCGAGAAGGATGGGGGTCCCGCCACCCAGAGGAGGAGGGAGGGGCTGGAGTGTGCCAGGTGTCTGTAGGGAATGACGAGGATAAAGGACGTTTTGGGTGTTCTCACGAGTGTCATGGTATATCGGATGGAGTATAGTACGTTGACAATGAGGAAAGTTAGGATATTGGGAAGAAATGTTAAATGGAAGAGCAAATATTTTGTTGTCTAATGGTTAAAGGGTGGGTGAATTTTCATGTCAAAACTTGGGTTCAAGTTTTGACTCGGCCACCTTGTGTTACTTAACCCGCTCTGTGTCTTTGGGTATGTTCCTTAATCTTCCTGAGCATATTTTCCCGTTTGTAAAAATAACGGCTGGTTACCTTTGAGCCTACACTATGTGTCAAATTCAATTCTAAGCCCTTTGCATGTATTAACTAATTCAGAATTTAAAATAACTTGCATGAGGTAGCCATCTTCTGTTTGAAGATGAAACTGAGGATCAGAGAGGTTAAGTAATTTACCTAATGTCAGTAAGTGGAGAAGCAGGATTTGAACTCGGGCTGTTTGGTCCCAGAATCCAAGCTCTTAATTCTCAGTGAAACACTGCCACTTGTAAATGAGGTTAATAATTCTGACCTTATACCTCATGTGTGAGAATTTAAATTTCCTAATGTCTTTAGAGTGCTTAGTACAGTCCTCTTTTCATTCATTCAACAAATATTTATTGTGCGTCAAATAATAGAACCTCTGCTGTCTTGTAGCATAGAAACAAGCAATAATCAAGTTGTTGCACAAATGATTATTTAATTCTAATTATAAGATGTTATAAAGGAGACTACTTGGTGCAAAGACAATGTATAATAGGGAGATGTAAACCTTTTGTGTATCTTGAGTGTAGAAACACTGCTTTCTCAGTTTTATTTTTAAAGCCTGACACAGTTCTTAGTGCATAAAAGTTAATAAAATTGAATTACTGAATAAATATATTAATGGGAGGAGATGGGCAGCATGGGCTTTTAGGCAGACACTCCCCTCTTATTTTTTTAATCTCCTCCCTTTATGAAAACTACATATAATTCAGAAATAAATATATTTAATTTTGTTTATTTACTTATTTTTACAATTTTATTTTTAAAGCACATGCCTCTTAGCGATCCTCAAGTTTGAGTATATATATTCTTATTTAGAAAGACACACCCTTACAGAATCAGTATTACTAAGAGATTTGTTTCCATGGCGGAATGGTGTGATAGTAGCAATAGAAGTTTTTGCCACACTTGGGAAATTAGGACCAAAAGCATTGCCGCTGGCATAAATAGCAGCTATATGAATTGGAGGAGGCTTTTCTGATCTATATGGATAGTTTAACATGAAAAAATGAAAGAGAAAGTAAAGACACATAGAAGTTTGCAGTTTAAAGTGGACTGAACTGTTGGCACAAGGCAGTTGGCCATATTGTAATGTATAACTGTGAAATAATGATCACTTTTTAAAAGCAAATGTAGCAGACTTTTGTTCTTTTCAAACTAGTCACTTAAGAAGCTAGATCATGAGTTCAGTGATGTTATTATATTAAATTTTCTGTGTTTCCCTCAGGAATTATCTTATAGGATATGCTATCTGTTGATCAAAGTCAGTTAGTGTCATTTATTCTAGTTTATTTTGTGTGAGGCACCATGCTAGGCTCTAGAGAACAAATCAAACGTGATCTGGACTCCAGAAAACTCAGTCAGCAATATGACATGGTAATGAAGACCCGGGCTTTGAAATCAGATCAGGATTCAAGCCTTGGATTAACCAATTAGTTATGGGACTTTGAACAAATTACTTAACCTTTTAATCTTTAAAGGGGGAGATGATAACACTTATTTCGTGGAATTGTTATATTTAATCCTCCTAATGTGATCATATGTGTAAGAGCTTATTACAATATTTGACAGACGGTAAAGTTAATGTTCAACCTGGGAAAATTAAAACAAAGTGTAGTTAAAGTGATGGGTCTGATTTTCTGGTGAGATGTATAAATAATTCTGAAACCAGGACCCAAAGAGGAATTCCAGTCATGTTTTGGGTAAGATCAGCATTTCTAGAATGACTATGTCATCATAGAAAGATATTACATCTGTTAATTGTTGGTTAATTGATTGACTATATTAATGGTGCCTCTCTTTTCCATGTATTATATATGTTCTAACCATTTAACAAATAAGTTTCTTCATAATCCCAGCCTGTATAATAATACCTATATACTTGTGAAGGTGTTCACACATCAAAGCATTATAATATCTCATTCTAATACCAATTTATGTAGCATTAACATTGGAGCTGCCCAAAATCTTTGAATTGATAACTTTTCTAAAAATTAAAGATTTTATTTGAGAGAGAGAGTGAGCAAGAGAGAGAGCACGAGTGGGGATAAGAGGCAGAGGGAGAGGGAGAAGCAGACTCCCCGCTGAGCAGGGAGCCCAAAGCACCGGGCTCAATCCCAGGACCCTGCGATCATGACCTGAGCCGAAGGTAGACACTCGACTGACTGAGCCATCCAGGTGCCCCAACCTTTCTAAAAATTAATTTGTGTTTTGACTTCACATTTTTTTTAAGATTTTATTTATTCATTCATTCAACAGAGATAGAGACAGCCAGCGAGAGAGGGAACACAAGCAGGGGGAGTGGGAGAGGAAGAAGCACTCCTAGTGGAGGAGCCTGATGTGGGGCTCGATCCCACAATGTCGGGATCACGCCCTGAGCTGAAGGCAGACGCTTAACCGCTGTGTCACCCAGGCGCCCCTGTCTTCACATTTTAAGAAGGGAGAATAGGGGAGATTATGGATATTGAGCAAAAATAGCATCATTGTTGATACAGCTTTGCTGAAAACCTATCCATTTTATAAGATTTTTTTGTCTAAAAGCTTGTCAAACTTATGATTTTTGCAATGGTTATACTTGTAAAGTAATAGTGTATCATGAAAATCTGTTTTGCATAAACCTAGCCTTGCACATTTGGACTCTTGGTGTTGAGGACTAATATTGCACAAGAAGATATCCTTTTGTTAAGGTACTAAATAATTGCATTTTATCAGTTCTTCAAGAGTAATTCATTAGATAAAATTAATTAGCTGCTTTCTGCTAAGTTCCGCCCTAGGCCTAGAATAAACCAGTGAACAATATCCCTGCTTTCATGGAACTTATATTCTACTAGATTAGTTATGTGATTTGAAATACAAATTAGGAGGACTGATTCTCATTGTTACTATAGCTAGCATTGTGTCTGACCTAGTCATTTACCAGTCTGGGCTTTAATTTTCTTTTCTGAAAAATAAAGGGATTTGACTAAGATCCCTTTCATCAATAAGTGCTTTTATTCCTTCTGAGAGACCCAAACTTCCACAAAATTGGTTATGTTTAACAAGGCAGATAAAAATATTCTATGATTTCATTTACATATAGTTCAAAAATAGCTTATGGAGTGCCTAGCTGGCTCAGTTGGAAGAGCACGTGACTCTTGATCTCAGGGTTGTGAGTTTGAGCCCCATGTAGGATGTAGAAATACTTAAAAATAAAAATCTTAAATAGTTAAAAAAATATCTGGCATTAGAAATCAGGGTAGCGATTACCCATGTATGTGGGCTAATGACTGGAAGGGGGTACAAAGTGGCTTTTGGGGCTCTGGTAATATTCTGTTTCTTGATCTGGATACTGGTATTCACTGTATAAAAATTCATGTAGCGGTACACTTATGATTCGTGCATTGTTCTATGTGGGAGGAATGGGGGAAGTGATAAATTCGGTTTGGACAGACTGAGTTTAGGATGGCAATGAAATATCAAGTAGACAATTGGGAACAGGAATCTGGAACTCAGAGGTTGGATTAAAGATATAAACATCAATATACAGGTGACATTGGGAGTCATGGGTGTGCATTAGATTGTCTAAAGTGAGACTGGAGAGAGAATAGAAGAGACTCGAGGAGCTCTGACATTTGAAGATTGAATACAGGGCATGAGCCAGCCAAGGAAGCCAAGGAGTAGCCACAAAGGCAGGAGGATACCAGGAGAATGTGGTGTCCCAGAAGTAAAAGAAGAAACTTTATCAGGAAAGGGAGAGTAATTGTCAGTATTAAATACTGCTGGTTGCCAAACGTTTCCAGCTTCCTACATTCTAGGACCCTTTGTGCTGTGACTAGTTTGGTCCAATACAGAAGAGAAATGACAGGTGAGACTTCTGGCTGGAGCATGTGTCAATACAAGAGCTTTTGGAAGTCTCTTTTCCCTCTGGCAAGGTGATCAGTAGTGTTTGAAGCAGTGTCTGCTCCCATCAGCTTGGAGTGGTATGGGTCCTAGCATCTGTAGCCTCTGAGTTTGTAACTTCGTCATCTTCAGAACACTAGAAATAAGGGCGCTTGGCTGGCTCAGTTGGTAGAATGTGTGACTCTTGATCTCGGTATCATGAGTTCAAGCCCCACTCTGGGTGCAGAACTTAAAAAAACTCTAGAAGTAGATTAATAGTTATGGGCGCTCTAAAAAATTAACCTTGTTAAATATGCTGAAATCTCTTACAGGTTTTGATGGACACCTGGCTTTATTCTTGCCATGAAGAAAAGTTCTCAGCAAACATTTTCCAATGCAAAGATGCCACCATCACCTCACTCTCCTAGTCCACCATCCCTTATGTCCAATATGAGATCTAGGTCACTTTCACCTCTAAGTGGATCTGACAGTCTTCGTTTTGGAGGACAATGGAATGAACAAGTTGAGATTACAGATGAAAACACGGTACTTTTGGACAGCCAAGACCATAAAAGTAATGCTTTTTAATCAAAGAATTTGAACACATACTCTAGAGTAGAGATGGACAATTACCAAACTTACATTTTTGGTCCAAGTGAAATATATATCTTCGTACTAACATGACCTATTGTTTATATCTGCAGGAAGTATATAAGGGCAGTGGAAGATGAAGGCTTCTGGGTGAGGGTGAAGCTGTCTGAAAGAGTTAGGAGAAGAGAATTTCCAGAAAGAGGAGGCTTTATTTCCTGTGGCGGGAGAGTACCTTAAAGCTCATATGCCAAATTTACCATCATCCTTAGTTAGAGGAAAAGCATATCTGTTCACTTCAGAGTGGAGTGTCTTAATTCAGTACAAAAATATAATCTACCCTTGGGCTATTCTAGTCTGCTTATAGTCAAACTGCTTATCATGTTCCTGTGAGGGACATGTATATGTTCCTCCAAGGTTTTGCTTTTATTTTTTTCTTAAAAGCAGTCTGTTCATGTGGGAATCTGTTTTCAGAAATATATTCTTTTTTTCTAAGAGACCCTTTAACATGACTGAATGTGAATGAAAACTATGTGATTTCTTTGCTAAGTCAGGAAGTCACAGCTATCTAGCTGCTCAGTTTTTATTACTAAACCTTATCAGCAATTGAGTTTAAACTGTACTCTTGCTGTCAGTTGGTACACTGTTGACTCTGATTTGATTAATATTTTAGAATATTATTTTCTTTCCTAGAATAGCCCAAATTAAAGGAAAAAATCACTTTATTTTGAACCCAGATAAATGTAATATTAATGTATTGTAAATAATCTTAGGGAAGTTTTGTCATACAGCCTGAATCTGAACCCAGCATTGATTTTTTCTGACTCAAAGAAAGAATTTTCTTTTTACAGCTGCTTTTGTAAAATGTAAGATCGCTTTGAGAAGCTTTGACAGCAATGTCCAGCTTAGGGCAGGAGTGCTGTCCATCAAGTTAGTACTTTATAAAATACGTTGTGTTATTCTCTGTTTAAAAGAACAACAAATTTGAGTTTTTCACCACTAAAAAAAGAAAAAAAGGATTTTTAAGAATTCCAGTGTTTCTGAAATTTAGATTGGAATTTAAAAAAACAAAAACAACTAGAGTAGTGACAGCTTATTTAAAACAAAACAAAACAAAACAAAAAACTAAGTAATTTAGCACTGTAATAAGTGGATAACCGTAAAAAAAAAGACCCAAAAACTAGGGGGTGCCTGGGTCGCTTAGTCAGTTAAGCCTCCCACTCTTGATTTTGGCTCGGGTCTTGATCGCAGGGCTGTGAGATCCAGCCCTGCTTTGGGCTCTGCTCTTGGCGTGGAGCCTGCTTGTGATTCTCTCTCTCCCTTTCCTCTGCGCCCCTTCTCTCTCTTTCCCTCTCTCTCTCTCCTTCTCTAAAAACAAAACAAAACTACTAACATCAAAAATATTGCTGAAACTTTAATGCTGCATGTGATTAAAAGTATAAGTTTTGGATTCTTATGCCTGGGTTCAAGTCCTGGATTTCCACATCATTAGCCACAAGATCTTGAGCAAACTATTGTAGTTTTTTTTAAATAAATGGGAATAGTGATTTCTATTTTAAATGTTGTACAAATTAAATTGTAAGTGTAAAGCGTATAGTGCAAGCTTGGGACAGAGCTAATATTTATAAAGTATAACTTACTATATATGTATGCAATTATTATAATGCTATATAAAGTAAAATATAATTAAAACATTGCAATTAGAACTAACCAGCTATTTTTATATTTGCATGTCATAAAAATTTTTTTTGTTATATATCATCAAAATAATTTGTTTTTCAGAGGTGTCCTCTTCTACTGATGATAATCTGTTTCTGTAATTTCAGAAGCCGATTCACATGCAGGAGTCCGATACATTACAGAGGCCCTTGTTAAAAAACTTACTAAACAGGACAATTTGGCCTTGGTAAAATCTCTGAACCTTTCACTTGCTAAAGATGGTGGCAAGAAATTTAGGGTAGGTTACCAGCATTGTTTTTTAATTTTTCTGTGTTTTAAAACTGAAAGTTAAAAGACTATACTAGATTTACAATAACATTTCATCCTAATGTCACCTAATTTGTAGCAGACCTTGTATTGTTTCCAGTGGAAGTTCTATATCGGAGGTATGACATCTTCACGTTCATAAGCTCCTATTATTCTATACATTATTGGATTCTTTCTAGAGATGGGGTTGGCAAACTATATAGCTTGTAGGCCAAATCACGCCTGCTGCCTATTTTTGTAAATAAAATTTTATTGGAACACAGCCACACTTATTTGTATACATATTGTCTGTGGCTATTTTTGCACTACAAGAGCAGGGGTAAATAGTTGTCACAGAGAATATATGGCCATAAAGCCAAAAATATTGACTATGTGGCTTTTTCCAGAAAAAGTTTGCTGATCCCTGCTCTTGAATATTTATTACTTTATTCGTAAACTGTGCAACATGAACACATTGTAAAAGACAACTTAAACATTTTAATTGGAAAAAAATATAAACTTAGATGCCTACTACATTAGTCACAAAAATTAGTTCCAGAAGGTTGAAGATTTTATGAAACCAGAACAAAACCCACAAAAATGCTATAGAAGTATTAGGAAAGAATATAGGAGAGTTTATTTTAGAGTCTTAGAGTTGAGAAAGCCCTTTAAGCAAGCACCAACCCTAATACCACAAAGAAAAATATTGACAGAGTTAGTGTACATAAAGATTAAAAAGTGTTTAATGAAAGATATGTTTTAAAAAGTTAAACTGTCAGGGAGTGTTTTCAGCATATATAATAGTACCCATATAATATAAAGAGCTTCTACAATTCAGTAAGAGAGACAACTCAGTGGAGAATGTGCAAAGGATATGAACAGGGCATTCACAAAAGTATTATAAGTGGCTAGTAATAACATGAAAATATGTCCACCTTTATTCATATAAAAAATATGAAAACAATAGTTTGATACCATTTTCATTCTTGTATGTCTAATGGACAAGAAATAAGAGGATTATTTCAGTGTTCAGAATGGTGTGGGAAGTGGGTATTATATTGTCTTAGTGGGACATACACATTGCTCCTGCAATTTAGAAAGACAGTTTGGTAGCATTTATCCAAATTTCACGTGTACTTATTTGATCCAGCAGTTGAGTTTATGCTTACTGAATTTATACTTACCAACCCAGCACTTCTTCTTGATGTCCGTTCTACTGATATTACATGCACATGTATCCAGAAGTATCTATCTAGTCATGTTTATTAAGCATTATTTAAAATAGAAAAATTGGAGATAACCAAATTTCTATCAACCAATTCATGGTGTTGTAGACCATGAAATACTATCAAGTTTCTTAAGAAAAATAAGAATGTCTTAATGTGGGACAGTGTCCGCAGTGCATAATGAAAAAAAATTCTAGAACATTTTGTATAATAAGGTCTAAAAATTCTGTTTTTCTAGATGTGTATATATGGATGTAAATGAGTAGAAAGCTACAGATGTTTATATGTCAGCATCTTAGCAACGGTTACCTTTGATCAGTGGGATTTTTTTTACGGGGGCCTAGGGACTTGAAGAAGAGAGCTTCTTATGTTTCATTTGAAATTTTTATTAGAATATATTTATATTTTACTTGTGTAATTAAAAAGGAAAAGGGAGACATTCTGGAGTTTACAAGTTGCAAAGATGAAATCAAAGTAGTAAATATTTACTGTATGGTTATTATATGCCAGGCATTATGTTAGGCTGTAGGAATAGGTACACAGGTAAATAAGCTTAGTTTCTGATCTCTGGGAACTTAGAGCTTCCTAGAAGAATGTCTGGAATTAAGAGCAGAAATAGTGAAGTGGAGTCAGAGAGAGAGAGAGAGAGAGAGAAAGCACACACAGGAGAGGCATACCCAATGAAGAAATCTGAAGGGGCTATTAGAACAAGAAGATCTAAGAGTATGATGAATGGAGGCCAAAGGAAGGAGAACTTCAATCAGGAATGGATGATATAAAATGTCACAGAATCATTAAGTAGGACAAAAACTTAGAAGTCATTTGGATTTGGCAGTTCAGAAGCCCTTCTATTTCTCAAACTAACTGGGCCTTTGTATTTTTCTCCACTGCCTGTTATTCTCTGCCCCCAGATGTTCACAGAGCTGGCTTCTTGTTATTAAGGTCTCAGTTCAGTGTACTTCCTCTATGAGGCCTTCTCTTACCACCCAGTTGCCATTAGCTACCTTCTCCATGACTCTCTTTCATTCTTTCCACCAACAAATACTTATTCAGTGCCCACAATGTGCCAGGCATTTATGCTTACGCAGTGAACACAGCAGACAAATCTGCCCGCCTTGGTGATTTGCATGCTGTCACATCACGTTATCTTTATTTTCTTGTTAGTACACTTCAGTGTCTGAAAAAGTTGTTTATTTATTGACTTTCTCTGTGAATGAAAGCAAGAACCTTGGTTTCCTTACTCACCAGTGTATTTCTAGTACCTAGAACAGCCCCTGGCAGATAATCCATGTTTGGTAAATGTTTGTGGAATGGATGGATGAATGGCAATCATGGAGAGCTATTTGAATACATAGTAAAAGCAGAAGATATTTTGCCTTACCAATAGAATAAATGGAAGGCAGAATGAGCAAATGTACACAACTCTTGTGAGAACATGGTCACAAATAAAGGAGCTAAAATGATAGCTTGATAGGAAAACAAGTTTAGCATGAGGTGATTTGTTTTGTATAGAGGAGATTAAACCTGTTGAACAAAGGCTCCTGTAGCAGGGAAGTTGTCTAGTTCACTGGTATCCATTGCCTGGTGGTGCATCTGGTATGTAGTAAGTACCTATTGGATAGTGACTTCTTAAACTTAGGGGAAGATCCAGGAGTGAAAGAGATTAAAGATGCAAGACCGTGGTGGGGGGGGAGGAAGTAGATGAGGTTATGCAAGAGCATAAGTATCTAGCTGAATTTCGAAGAAAGGAGGAGGAGAGGAGGCATAGAAAAGATGAAGTGGAATTCTTGTTGGATAGTTTTGATTTTCCTGATACACAGGAAGTGTTGTCCATCCAGGGCCAAGGAGAGCTGCTATTCCTGGTCGAAGGAAGCTGTACCAAAGGATTGTCCAGGAGAGCAGGAAGGGTTTATTATTCTCTGGTAACTGATCAAAACAGCCCTTGATGCGTATACATACATGTTGTACTTTATGTAAGGAATTTGTCATGTAAAGTATTTATTCATTTGTTTCCAATTAGTATATTGAAAATTTGGAAAAATGCGTTAAACTTGAAGTACTGAATCTCAGCTATAATCTAATAGCGAAGATTGAGAAATTGGACAAGCTGTCAAAATTACGTGAACTCAATTTATCATATAACAAAATCTGGTAAGTAAATACTCTTTATGTAACATTGTAGCATTGTCTTTGTTAAAGAGGTAGATTAATGTTGCCCACATTACTGAACTGAAAGAGTCCTTTCAACAGCAGTTACTTGGATCCTCATTCATTGCTAGTAGCCCTTCGCATATAACTGCTTTCGTGTTTTGGCATTACTAAAGTACTGAATAATATTTTTCTAACTTTATCAAAGAAGGAGATACATGAATATCAAATTTTATTTTAATTCCATTTTGACAGGAAGTTTTCACAGATAGAGTCTTTGATCCACTGCCTTATTACATTAAGAAAGTTGACATGAAGCAGAGTGTTTTAATCCTGTCATTTTGATCCTAAAGATATTTCATTGTATTTTGATCCTATGTGTTTATCCTGATGTTCTTTGTTCATTGCTGTAATACACTCAGTCGTGCTTTCACTTCATAATATATATTACTGTGAGGAATAAACATAATAAAACTGACAGTGGCAAAAAACCACACATAGAAAACTTGTTATAAACAAAATGATGGAATTGTCAAGTCTTGAAAATCTTTATATCTGTATACTTCCCCCCACCTTAGACTTGGAAGATAATGGCCAATAAAATAAAACCACTAACAGTGGCAGAAACTTAATATGGCAAAAAATGAAAGGGGAAAAAAACGGAACCAAATCCTTAATATAAAGTTTGTATAAAAAATGACCCTGATAAAAATAATTTAAATAAAATAAAGAAGCTTGGAAATATTTGCCCATAGAAAATTTACCAAGGAATTAAAAGTGACAAATTGTAATCAATTAAATTGACAATTAAATTGGCAAAATATTTCATCAGTGAAAATTCATCAATATGATAAATGTTCTGTTGATTTAAATATTCTGATTAAAATATTTATGTTCATAAATTAGTGTTCTAGAGAGTCCATCAGTTCAAAATGGCAGCCATATCCTGCTGTTGTAGCTAATCTTTTGGTGATGACTTAGGATAATAACTTAGGTTATCTCTTGTGCAGGGCTGTAACAAAGGAGTGTGTGCTGCTGAGTTTTTCAGCTCTCCCCTGGCTATCCACTAGTACTGCTCCCAGTGAGTAGTGATAATGCCATGGATAGACTCTCCTTTTCTGTGTTGTGGGATCCTAAAGATAGGTAGGATTCCTGGACCCAGTAATGAAGAGTGGGCAGCTTAGCTGTTCTGGTCAGTTTCTTTTTAGCCACTTTTGTTTGGTTCTTGTTTATTAAAAGGGTTAACAAATTATAATTATGAAAAATAACCCCACATAAAACCAAGGCTATTTATTCTTAAGCATACAGTGGAGGGACTCTGTCATTGTATTTACTAAATATGATTTTATCCTTTGGTTTCCAGCAAAATTGAAGGCATAGAAAATATGTATGATCTGCAAAAGCTAAACCTTGCAGGAAATGAAATTGAACATATCCCAGTATGGTTAGGGAAGAAGTTAAAATCTTTGCGAGTCCTCAATCTGAAAGGCAACAAGATATCATCGGTAAGTTATTCAAAGTAGCAAGAAGTTTTTTCAAATTTTTAGACTTGTTGAAAAAAATATTAAAGTCTAAGTTTTTAAAAAGTGAGATTTCTTGGGGCACCTGGGTGGCTTTGTTGGTTAAGCGTCTGTCTTCGGCTCAGGTCATGATCCCAGGGTCCTGGGATTGAGCCCTGTATCGGGCTCCCTGCTCATCAGGGAGCCTGCTTCTCCCTCTCCCTCTGCTGCTCCCCCTGCTTGTGCTCTCTCTCTCTCTCTCTGTCAAATAAATAAAATCTTAAAAAAAAAAAAAAAAAGATTTCTTCTTTTAAGGTTCTTGGTCCTTTGACCAGACATCAAATTTAGGTATAACCTAGGACTCTCTAGGGTAATTAAATATAGGCATTTCTGGTTTTGCATGGTTCCATGGTAACTGAGAGTTGACCTCTTCAGATTTTTGCATTATCATTTCATTTGAGCCTCAGAAAACTTTTCTTAAGGAGGCAGTAAAAGGATTATTTTTTGAGCGCTATCAGTTAGGTAGTATTGTCTTTTTCCCATTTTCAGGTTAAGTCTCTTACCCAAAGTCACACAACTTGTGCCAGAATCCAGGTCACTGAATGCCAGGAACTGAGTTCTTTTTTTTTTTGTTTTTGTTTTTTTCAAACTTACGAATTAAGCTTGATTATAGTGTCAGGTGTTATAAGTGGTTAGTCACTAGCTCTTTTATCATAGAGCAATTTTGTTATCATGGCTCACATAATCTGATAATTGTGTATGCTTTCCTTTGGAGTATAATTAATGATTTTCTTGTAACATTTATACAGTTAGGTGTTTAATAAGTATTTGTTAAGTAAAAACATGAATTTACTTAAATCTATATTAAAATTGAAGCAGCCATGCTTAAAGAACATTAGTCATAGAAAAGACAACAAAAGATGTGCTTTCTAATATGGGTCTAGACCTGCCTTCTATGACCTTGGAGAATCCCTTTATCTCTCTAAGATTCTTTGTTTAAATTAGAGCAAACAAACCCTACCCTGCCTTCTTTACAGGGGTGTAATGGGGCTCAATAAAATGATAGATATGAAGATGTTTTAAAAACTCGAAAACACTAAATGACTCCTTAAACCTTCACCAGTGGAAGAAGCCATTTAATTATTGTGTGATTCACAATGTCCATGCTTTCTTATTTCATCTTTATCAAGGTCTGGTAAGGTGACTACCATTTCACTGCAACAGCCCAAGAGCCTCAGAGCCCAAACCTTATACTATGTTGCACTGCATCACCTTGGAACTTTTGGGGCTTATGGTGTGATGGAAAGAGGTAGCCATGAATCTAAAATTTGCTATAAATATTCCTTCAAGTAATCGATTGTTAGACAGTACTCAGTGTCAGCTGATGTTAACAGGAAAATCATTCAATAAATATTATCATTTCTAATTTTTCATGACTTTCTCATCCCAGTTTATATTTGACATTGGCATCAGTAAGAGTGGTACACATTCACTTGTGAGAGGTTTTAGGGTATCAGGAGTAGCATTTCGTGGCCTTTTAAAGTCCCTCTTTGGATAAACATAAAAATCTTTAAAAATGTGAATATCTCCCTGTATCCTTACTTATTTCTTTTAACTATCAATTATAACTGTTATCTGAAGATTTACCAAAATCTTTTTTATAGCCATTTATATTTTTGATGTGTTCAATCAGTATAATGAAAAAATAGCAGGTTTAAAGTTACACGGATGAATTCAAATCCTCTTTTGTTCATTTGTAAGGTCTGAGCTTTGGGCAAGTTATTTAACTTGTTCGAACCTCAGTTTCTTCGTCTACAAAATTAAGATGTTGTTTCTATCATAGGTTGTTGTGAGGAGTCAAATGAAATGGTATATGGAAAATGCCTAATACTGTCCTGATACACTATAGGTATTCAAATACTCACTTTCTGTTCCTCCCCTCACACCACTAATTTTGGATAATGGGTTCCATGAATAGGTTCCTTGCCATGTTGATAGCAATTTTCTTGATTTATTACTTCCTTTAGGTATGCTTTTATTATTTTAAAATTAAATTATACTAATACTGTTACATATACTAATGTTGTTACATATCATTTCAGCTCCAAGATGTAAGCAAGTTGAAACCACTTCAAGATTTGACTTCTCTGATCCTACTTGAAAATCCAATTGTGACCCTTCCTCATTACATCCAGTTTACCATTTTTCACCTTCGCTCATTGGAAAGTTTGGAAGGTCAGCCAGTAACTACCCAGGACAGACAAGAGGCTTTTGAGAGATTCAGTTTAGGTAAGGTGACATTAAAAAAAAAAAAAAAACTAAATTTGGGTGGGGGAGGAATTTATTTTCAGAAGTTATCCAGAAAAATATGTTGAAGTGTGAGCTATTTAATTTAATTTTTTTGGAAAATACCCCCATAAACCAATTAACATTAACGTCATTATACAACAATTATACATTATTATACAAAAATTATACATTAACATCATTAAGAATCATCAAATATTTATCGAGCATGTACTGTGAACCAGGCACTATATCTGGCCCTAAGGATACCATGGTGAACAAGACATATGGTACTGGCCTGCATGCAGCTTGTATTTTTGTGGAAAAGAAAGACAAAAAGCAAGCAAACCCAGATAAAGTAACAGAGGAGAAAACCCCCTTTTGGCAAAGGTGTTGTAGAGGAATGACTCGCTAAGAAGTGACATGTAAGCTGACGGCATAGGCAGGAGAGGATTAGCCACATGAAGAAATACGTTCAGAGAGAGGAACAGTTTGCACTTTCAGGCTGGAAAGCCGCTGGTAGATTAAGGAACTAAAGGTTCAGTATGACTGGAGGATAGCTCAAGAAAACGTTGGGAGAGATGGGGGAAGGGTGAGATGACAGAGGGCCTTGGGGTTTGGATTTTATTTCAGCTGCAGTAGGAAGCAAATGAGAATTTTTAGGCAGCAGTGGGACACGATCCACTTTTTATTAAAATTATTTTTAGAGTACACTTACCCTGATGAGCACTGAGTAATGCATAGAATTCAGTCACTGTATTGTACACCTGAAAGTAATATATGTTAAGTATATTGGAATTAAAATTTTTTTAAAAGATTATTTTTAATGCAGGGTGGAGAGTGATTTGAAGCAGGGCAAGTGGAGATAAAGGGACATGTCCAGAGGCTGTTGCAGTAATCTAGGCTAGAAGTGTTGGTGGTCTGTATTCAGGTGGGGGATGTAGAATAGATCAGTTTTGGGGGTAGAATCAGCAGTACATTCTAATGAATTGCGTAATTCCCAGGCTTCTTGCTTGAATAAGTGGTTGGATTGGTGATGTTATGTTTACAAAAGGGAGACTTTAGAATGCTAAGTTTGAATGTCTGTGAGACAACCAAGAAGAGGGTTAGAAATGTGAGTCTGGAGTTCAAAGAGATATAAATGTGGGGGTTGTCAGCGTTACAGTGATATTTAATCCCACTGGAACTGATTGGCTCACTCAGGCAGGGGTGGAGAAGAGCAAGGTGAGCCATCTAAGGAGACTGAGAAAGAGAGGCCAAGTAAGGGGAAACCCAGGAAGTAGTGGGTTGCAAAAGCCCCAAGAAGATTTCACGAGAGGAAGTGGTCAGCTAGGTTGAGTGTTGCAGAGACATAAAGAAAAAGTAAGATGAGGACAGAGAAGTGCTTTAGATTCGCAATACGTGATGGTCTTGACCAGCACAGTTAAGGAGTGGTTGGAACAAATTTTAGATTACAGATCCAAGAGTGAATGGAAGGGACACATTTGGGTGAAGATTTGAAATTTCCTCCCATGATTTCTCTCTCCTAGTACCTAATAAATGGATTTTTAAAAACAGTTTAAGTTAGAAAAAATTCACCAGTATCTTCCAGACCAGAAAATGGACAGAAGCAAATGCAGTAAACCTCGAAGCTAGTAACTGAAGAAAGAAAGAGAATGTTTGAGGGTGGAGTGGAGAGACCATCGTGGCTCAATTCTTACAGTCCTTGAAAAGACAAGATGAGATCAGAGAAAAAAAGGAAAGAGTGTCTCTTGATAAGAGGGACACTTTATCAGAAGGGAGCAAAGATGTGTGCAGGTGTGGGTAGTTTTTGTTGCTTTGGTGGTGGGAAAATGAGAAAGTTCCCATGGATGGGGTCTCTCTTCTCAGTGAAATATGAGGTCATCAGCTGAGAAAGAAAATGGAAGGAGTATGGGAAGTTTGAAGAAAAAGAAGAAGGTATGAAATAGCTATTTTAGAGCATTCGGAAGTGAGTCTCTAGGTTCAGCCATTTGAAATTGATGTTAGTCCATTTTGGCTTACAAAAAGAGCAGTTTCATATGGTTTGATACAATCCTTGAGAAATATGGTATATTTTTATTAGTTTGGATCCCCTAACTCAACATTTATTACCCTGAAATTTATGTTTTGGAATCTTTAAAAATATAAATAATGCAAAGGAAAGCCCTCATATAAATACACTTTTGGGGAAAATGTTTAAATTAGGATTATTTATGACTGAGTATTAATTAAGAGCCTCTTGGGATCCAGCGGTGAGCCAGACAGATGCAGTTTCTGCTTTTACAGAGCTTTGGTGGGAAAGGCAGATGCCTAGCCATTTGATCACACTCATTGTATGCCTAGCCATTTGATCACATTTTATAAATCATTGTGTGACAAAGGGCACAGCAGAGGTACAGGGTGACCTGAGAGCATCTCTGGGAAGCACCTCACCTGGGGAGAGGATAGAATCAAGGCAGGCTTCTCAAAATATTTTTCAAAACTAAGACCTGGAAGGTACAAAATAGGTCAGTAGGAGATAGAGGAAGAAAGTTCCAGACAGAGGTGTGAATAAAAGCCTGCAGGATGGGATGCCTGGGTGGCTCGGTCAGTTAAGCATCTGACTCTTGGCTTTGGCTCAGGTAGTGATCTCAGGGTTGTGAGATAGAGCCCCACATCTGGCTCTGTGCTCAGCAGGGAGTCTTCTCATCCTTCTCCCTTCCCCTCTGCCCTTCCCTCTCTCTCTCCTTCTCTAAAATAAATAAAATCTTAAAAAAAGAAGCAGCAGCAGCAGCAGCTTGTAGGTAAGAAGAGGCATCACAAATCTCAAGAAGTGGGGTCACTTCAGAAAGGCTGTAGGGAGTGTACTTGAAAATGAGGCTGGAGAGGGAGTTTGAGACCAAATCATGAAGATCTTTGTGAGTTTCATGTAAGTTTTGGATGCTACCCTATCCGTAGTAGGAAGCCTTGGAAGGATTTTTAAGATCACATAGTATTTTGCAGACCTACTTGCAGCACCCTTTAAAGTGTAATTACTAATATCAGATAAAATATTGCGTGTTTTTTAATAGGAGACCTGGAAAAAACCTTATGTACCAACATGCTAATTGAATGAAATACTTGGAAGTAAAGTGTTTTTTTTTTTTTTTAAAGATTTATTTATTTATTTGAGAGAGAGCGAGTGCGCGAGCATGTGCTAGAGAGCAGGGGTGGGGGCAGATGCAGACGGAGAGAATTTTCAAGCTGACTGCCCACTGAATGTGAAGCCCAGTACTGGGCCAGATCTCACAACCCTGAGATCATGACCTGAGCTGAAACCAAGAGTCGGACGCTTAATCGACTGAGCCACGCAGGTGCCCTGTAATGTGTTATCTTTTAAAATTGTTATCCAAATGATAATGCCTTCTTCCTTTTTGATATAAATCACTTGCTAGCTCAAGACTGTCTTTTTTCCCCAAAACCATAGTGAATAGTTTTCAAAGTAGAATTGTACTTATATTATTCTAAGACATCTTCTGTTATTATTTGAGAAATAGTCTTACCTTTCTTCAAGTAGAAAATATAACAATTAATAAACTATTAAATTTGTGTTGGCAGACGAGGTAGAAAGACTGGAAAGAGATCTGGAGAAGAAGATAATGGAAACTGAAGAGCTTAGGAGCGAGCAGACAAGGTTCCTTGAAGAAATTAAGAGTCAAGATAAATTGAACAAGTCCCTGAAAGAGGAGGCCAGGTTACAAAAACAGAGCTATGTGGAGATGGAGAGTAACCTAAACACAAAAAATGAATTGGTAAGCCTGTGTTTTACATTGCTTTGACTATATTCTCTTGAAATGGAGAATTCTTGCCCTTGGGTCTAAAAACAAAACTTTTGACTATAGAATGGGGAAGATGTGGTTTAACAGAAATTTGTGCAGAAGTTTCTACAAATTGTAGCTGACCATGCACTGTGTGACATGGGTCCCCAAAGGACGAATACTATCTTGGGCTGCATTATGTGAGAAGTATGGTGTCCAAAATAAAGGAAGACAGTGGAGCCCCACACTGAGGAGTCGGTCAGACTGCCCCTAGATGTTTGTATTTTATTTTTAACAACATTGTTGGTGAGGCTATACCTTGGCAAAAACTTTTAGAAGGCAAATTGGCAATATTATCCAAATTTAAAGGGACATACCCTATGTTCTATATATTAGAAACATTATATATATTTAACATATAATAGTTATATATGATACACATTTCTAATACATTTTGTAGAAATTGTAGCAAGAATGTATTGGGGCGCCTGGGTGGCTCAGTCGTTAAGCGTCTGCCTTCGGCTCAGGGCGTGATCCTAGAGTCCTGGGATCGAGCCCCACATTAAGCTCCTCCACTGGGAGTCTGCTTCTTCCTCTCCCACTCCCCCTGCCTGTGTTCCCTCTCTCGCTGGCTGTCTCTCTCTCTGTGGAATGAATAAATAAAATCTTAAAAAAAAAAAAAAGAATGTATAAAGATATTGTATATCTACATATATACACATACATGCATGGACATTCACTACAATATTGTTTATATTAGTAAAGTACTGAAAATAGGGGAAATGTCCCTCAGTGGATATCCGTCTGGAAGAATAATTGTGTTGCTATTAAAATGAGGTAGCGTTGTATGTCCTGATATGGAGGTGTGTCTAATCCATATTGCTATGTGAGAAAAGCAAGCTGTGAAACCGTATGTCAAGTATGATGCTACATAGGTAGTATATGTAATAGTATAAGTGTACGTAGGGAAAAATGGTAGATATGTACCAAACTCTTGACAGTAGTTATTTCTGGGGAGTGGAATTATAAATAGCACTTTCAAATTGCCACTAATGTGTATCTGTAATGTTTAAATTTTATATAATTTGGCTTTATGGTTGAAAGAGGAAGAAAAGATATTTTAAAAGAGATTTAGACAGATTAGATAGCTTATGATCAGAAGTGCCAGACCCAGAGACTTCAAAGGCCTTGAGACCACACCCTGTGAGGAGTGGCCAAAGTAACAGGGGTGTCCAGGCTGGAGAAAAGGGGATCTAGTGAGCTATGACCATTATCTTCAGAGAGTCAAGGACGGTTTCATGGAAGAGGGACCAAAGTTATTGACCAGGGTCCCAGGCCATAAAATTAAGAAATGGCAAATAAAATTATAACAAAACAAATTTCCATTGAGTTATAAAGAAGAAATTTCTAGGGGTACCTGGGTGGCTCTGTTAGTTGAGCATCTGACACTTGATTTGGCTCAGGTCATGATCTCAAGGTCATGANCAGCAAGAGAGGGAACACAAGCAGGGGGAGTGGGAGAGGAAGAAGCAGGCTCATAGCGGAGGAGCCTGATGTGGGGCTCAATCCCATAATACCGGGATCACGCCCTGAGCCGAAGGCAGACGCTTAACCGCTGTGCCACCCAGGCGCCCCACATCCCTGGTTTTTGATGTAAAGTTTCATGATTTATTAGTGTGCACTCTCTAAAAAAAAAGAAGAAGAAATTTCTATTAACTGCTCTGAGACAATGTGATAACTCTGGAATGGGATTGCTGTCACTGAAACAGGCATATATGCTCAGGGCTTAGAGAAAAGATAAAAGACATTAGCTAGGGAGATGGACTAAATGATCTTAAAAGGCCTTTTCAACCCAGATAATCTGATTCTGTAAAATAATTAGGTTATTTTCCTTGAAGAAAAAAATAGCTGTTGTTACTCTCTTTTTTTTTCTTTTGACAATTCGTTTTCTGATCTGTGGATAACTTAGAGAATCTGATTTCTCATATAACTAATGAAATCCTAGATAGTTCTCTTTCTTTTTGCACCCCCCCCCTTTCAAGATGGGGGTTCTGGCTTGAATGACTTGATTTGTTGACAAGAATTCTGCTTAAGCACTTATGTTTTTTAGCAAGAAAAACGTGTTTCCTTCTCTGTGTAGAGATGGAGATTGTTACTTGAAATCTGAATACTTGACTGCCTCTTTCTTGAGCTCTTCTTTGCCTGAGGAAAAAGATGATTTATACCAGGGGGAACATGATGAAAGACAGGGCAGCTTCCCCAGCTCTGTCAGTTAACTGTTCAGAACATTTGTGGGTTTCTTCATATGCCTCTTATTTAAAGATAGTTTTCAAATATGTCAGCCATATTCTGAAGGCATATTATATATGATGTTAATAATCCGATAATCATCAATAGTTTTATATTATAAATCTGTGGCTCTCTAGTCCATAATTCCATAATGATGATTAATTAAATCATTGGAAACTTATGTGACAATCAGTTTTATTTTAGCAGTGAACTCTTTGGGCCACCACTTAACATTTGTATGTAAAATACAAGTATAGGGGCACCTGGCTGGCTCAGTTGGTAGAGCGTACAACTCTTGATCTTGAGTTCAAGCCCCATTTTGGGTGTGGTGCCTACTTAAATAATAAGTTAAACTTAAAAAAAAAAAGAAAATACAAATATAAAAAACAGTACTTACTATGGTATTACTTGGTATTTGTGAACATTTAGTAAATTTTCCTGAGTTACTGATCTTTTTTATAATACAGAATCCATTTTTTATTACTAAAAGAACATTATAATTTCTATATGCGGACCCCCTGGTAGATGTTAGTTAACTCATTGAAAACCTGGGCAAGGGGTGCCTGGGTGGCTCAGTCCATTGAGTGTCTGCCTTTGGCTCAGGTTCCTGGGATCAAGCCCTGCAGTGGGCTCCCTGCTCAGTGGGAGGCCTGCTTCTCCCTCTCCAACTCCCCCTGCTTGTGCACTTGCTCTCTTTCTGTCAAATAAATAAAATCTAAAAAAAAAGAAAAAGAAAAAAAAGAAAACCTGGGCAAAATGTTGTATCTTTGACTTTGCGCTATCCCCAAATTACGGATTATCATAGTTGCTAATTTTCTCTTTTTTCTACTAATAATGTTGCTACGTTTGTGCTGTGAATAAATGTTTTATAAATTGTCAACAGTTTTTGCTGGGTTTATTTTCAGTAGCTATTTTTGGTTAGAAGATATTGCTTTTCTTTATGTCATTGTTATTTTTATCATTAACCATTTAAAAACATATTGACATATGAAGTTAGTATATATTTATCGTGACAAGTTTAGACAACACAAATGTATACAGTAGAAAATGAAGGTCTCACTCTTTCCCTTCCCTATTCCCTGATGTTAATATATATCCTTTTTGTTTTCTATGCTTAAATGTATGCATATATTTATATAATGTATATGTAATTAAATATATATACCTTTAAATGTTTTGTGATAAAAAAGAACCTTACTATATTTTTTAATTTTGCATCTTATTATTTTTTTTTTACAAAATGGTATATATATCATAGCTCTCCAAGTTAAAAACCATACCCACACACATGTGCACACACAAATATACACACATAATCTTTTTTATTTTTTTCAAAGTTTATATTGTGCTCCATTATATGGATCCACAATAATTTATTTAACCTACTCTTATTGATGAATATTTAGGTTGCTTCCATTTTTTTTACTAGAAACAATACTGCAGAGAAAATCTTTGTAAATATGTACTTATGCATACATAATAGTAATTCCTTGGTATAAATCACTACAAGTTGGGGCACCTGGCTGTCTCAGCAGAGCATGTAACTCTGAGTCTCAGGTTTGTGAGTTCAAGCCCCACTTTGGGGGTAGAGTTTACTAAAAAAAAAGAAAGAAAGAAAGAAATCACTACAAGTGGAATTACTGTGTAATTTGCATTTTAAATTTTGGCGAATATTAAAAATGTATATCTGCTTTATACTTCTGTAACAGTGAGTGAAAGAGCCCAATTCCCCACTTGAAATTATTATTTTGAACTTATAAATAGGATAGGAAAAAAGTGGAACCTCATTGCTTTAATTTCACTTTTTTTTAGTTGTTGGGAAAGTTGAGTATTGCGTATGTATTTATTAGCTATTTTATATTTCTTCTTTAAATTTGTTTTTTCTTTTCTTAATCAACAGGCTATTTTTTATTTAAATTTAATTAATTAACATACAGTGTATTATTAGTTTCAGAGGTAGAGTTCAATGATTCATGAGTCTTGTATAACACCCAGGGCTCATACATCCCCATGCCCTCCTTAATGTCCATCACCCAGTTATCCCATCTTCCCAACCTCCTCCCCTCCAGCAGCCTTCATTTTTTAAATTCATTTACCTGTTTTTTCAGTATTCCAAAAGACTATTCTATGTTTCAAAAAGAATTCTGGATCTTATTCGAAGAGCCTGCATTTGAAAAATATTTTCCGTTATCTTCTGCAGAATATCTGGTGATAATATCATCTACAGTTATATAATGTTTTCCAGTTTCAAAAAGTAACTCTTCACATAGTAGGTCATTTAACCTATAAAAGAAATGTAGTAACATTAAAGTAAAACTTCTGGTGCCATTTAAACTATAATAATCCCCCTCTCCTGCCACCAATAAATATTAATTTAATTAACTTTAATGTTGATATTACTCTTTGTCTTTTTGCAAGTTATTTAACTCCTGTTCTTCAGTTTCCTCATTTTTAATATGAGGATGATTTACCTGTCCTGCCACCCTCACAGAGTTGTGAGGACTAAACAAGGTAATGAATATGAAAATAATTTGAATTGAATTAAGCTAAGTAATGGAAGGTGGTAAATCTGTAACATAGAATGATGATAAAATGTGTGTCCATATAAGAACAGTGCAGGTTCTAATAACATCTTCCTAAGGTAAGTTGTCAGTAAAGAGCAGCTTCTATTACTACAGCTTAACTCTCCAAAGTTCTCCAGGTGATGGTCTTTGTTTGCTTTTTTCTCCTTTTAGCCCTTGTCTTGGTTTCTTGCAGAGCATTTTCTGCCGATTCTTTATTCTTCTTTGAAGGTAGCTCCTTCAGGGCTGAATTGCACACTATGTTTTTCATGGTTTGCATGATAACTTGTATTAATATGCTTATGTACATCTTAAGTTTTGAAACTGGCTTGCCTTCTCAAGAAATGTGCTTGTGTGTGTGTGTAATTTTTTTAATGGATGTGTACATAGGACAGTGAATTTGAATGTGAGGGAAAGAATTTGTATCATTTTTCTTATTGGTAAATGTGTTAACTACAGTCAACTCTTGATTATCCACAGCTAATACTGTAACCAGCCTACTTTCCAGGTCCTTTGACTCCTAATTTGCTCTCATTTATGCATTTCTTCAGCAGACATTTATTTGAATACTTACTAAATGCTAAGCCTAAGGTAATTTAAAAATGCACAGAGTATATATGAGACCAGTCCATACGTTGTCCATGGTCCCAGTCACATTTGCCTTTGTTTGGCCCTACTGCCAATGATCTTTGGGAAGAGAAACCCGAGATTAGCTTATGCTGTTGGTTGTGAGTTGCTTTCTTTAGAATCAGGGACTTAAAAACATTCAGGGGAAGCATCAGTGTGGGTAATGTGCTGGACACCTTGCAGCAGGACATCAAGGGCAGCGTTGTATAGTAGAGTGTTAGATTTGAAATCAGGAGACTCGGAACTCTGCCTCTTCACTACGAGCTGCGCAATTGGGCAAGTTATTTAATCTCCTCGTGCAGCTTTTATCATTTCATAGGGTAGTTGTAAAGATTCAGTGAGCTAGCACAGGTTCTGGTATACATGAGTACTTGATCGAGATTGCCTGTCATCCAGGTTAGCATTACTTCCACTTGGATGGATAATCAGGAGGTGACTGTAAGCTAAATCATGCACGACTTTGAGTTCCTGGGCCTTGTAAAATATTCATGTTTGTTTATGTTTTATTCTCTTCAGCTTGCATTTTCATATTAATGAAATTTTTTCTGCATGTTTTTTGTCCGGTATCTGTGATCCGATGCTGTCAAAAAAAAAAAAGAAAAAGGCAAAAATCACTTAGTGGACCTTTGAAATGAACTCACAGGATTGGTTTAGTAGGAAGGGGGCTGATAGTGGTAGTTAATAAAATATTTAGCTCCTGCTACTAATCTAATATGTAACTTTTGACAAGACAGTTCACTGATCTAGACTCAATTTCTTTATTTGTAATTCAAATAAATCAATAAATTAAATTCAAATAAAATAAATTAAAATGATCTCTTTTCTTCTAGCTCCAAAAATTTCTAAGAATAAGTAAAAAGTTGTAATTACAGTAGAATTACTTTATTAAAAATTTAATATTATATATTGGGATCTGATTGACCTTATTTACATCCTTTATCCTCTATTACAAAGAATAATGTACAAAGATACTACAGCAACAACAGTATAATTAAAACCAATCTCTTTTTTCATCCTTCTCACTCCTTCTTGTGATTCCTTTGTAATGAATCCCAAATATCATCTCTATCCATAATTTGAAGCTATCATTAACATTGCAGAGTAAGTTAATAAATTAGTGTTAATTATTGAAAAATCAGGAAACAGGTACTTAATAGAGTACTTAAAAATAATTGATACAGAATTATTTTCATGTTTGGATAAAGCAAATTTAAATGATTTTTAAATCTTTATTCACTGTATCCTGAAATAGCATATAAACTTCAAAGGTCTTTTATGTGATCTTTTATGAAGGGATAATTTTATATTGCATTCTTTATGATACTTTAGAATGAAGATAAAATACTGTGACTGTTCTGCTATTTGCTGTGGGGTTTAAAACAATTTAATTATTAGTTATGATTAGAACTTGCCATGCCATTGTACCTTTATACTAACTTACTGACACTATATGTTGTTTCACATCAAATTGGGACTATAGCTAAAACAGAAGACCATGGAACTAATGCGAGCATGTCAGAAACAGTATGAGATGGAACAGGAATTGGCCTTTTATAAAATTGATGCCAAATTTGAGCCACTAAATTATTACCCATCAGAGGTGAGTTTAACTTTTATTTATTTATTTAGAGTTTAACATTTTAGTAATCCATAGTTAAAGCCAGCAGAGTGGAGTGGGGGAAGGCAGATGGTGAAAATATTTAAGAGACTTTATCAATAACCATTCCACTTTCTTGTTATGAGGGCATCAGCAGAGTAAACATATTTTGGTTGAGGGACGCCTGGGTGGCACAGCGGTTAGGGGTCTGCCTTCGGCTCAGGGCGTGATCCCAGCGTTATGGGATCGAGCCCCACATCAGGCTCCTCCGCTATGAGCCTGCTTCTTCCTCTCCCACTCCCCCTGCTTGTGTTCCCTCTCTCGCTGGCTGTCTCTTAAAAAAAAAAAAAAAGAAAAATTTTTTTGGTTGAATCAGTGAATTTTTTGGTTCAGTAAGTTGAAGCAGCATCCAAAAGAGGTAAAAAGCCCCAAGACAATCTGTGATTCCAACCGATATCATATTATTTCATAAAAAATTCAATTATTAAAATTTATTAGACTGAGATTTTACTTGCATATCCGCTAAGAAACCAAAATAAAACACCTAAATTTCTGATTTGAGAGATTAAGCAGTGCGATTAATCTCATAACTGTAGGCAGTTCTTTACTCAATCAATCTAAACCCACTTTTTGGGGATAGGAGGAGGAATTCTTAGAGACCATTTTTTTGTTTTAGTTCTTTTTTGGTATATTAAGAGTGAGGTAAAAAATGGAGTGTATTTTTCAGCTTCGAGGCATGTAGGATTAATATTTAGGCAATTCTGTGATATTTTCTTCACTAATAAAATGAATAATGTCACTTGGCTACTTAGAAGTTACTTATTGAACTGTAAATATTTATTTTGCTTTTAGTATGTCGAAATTGATAAAACCCCAGATGAAAGCCCTTACATTGGCAAATCCAGATACAAGAGAAATATGTTCACTACAGAGAGTTATATTATTGCAAATGCCCAGACAGTAAAGATCAAGAAGATGGAGCCAGAGGAAGGGGAACAACCCAGAAATGAGCATGTGAACTTGAGAGCCCATACATCCCTGGACATACAACTGGAAGACAAAGAAAAAAAAATAAGTGCAGGTTAACAAAAGTTATTTTTAAATTCTTTTAAGAATTGAATCTTTCAAAAAGATTGAATATATAGACAAATTTTGTTTTATAATTCTTTTCATTAAACATGCTGAAGGCACTTAATTATATTGTTTACAAGAAAAGCCTAAAAAAAAAAAAGTAGTGATTCATTGAGCAAATCAGTTTTTAATGATTCCTGTTATGGTTGAGAATGGGGTTCTTGACAGTAATTCGGTGGCAGCATATCCAGGGGATCCAAGAATGCTTAAATCTTGACCCTGGTAGAAATTTGAGATTTCAGCATTTTTCTTGTGTCTGTCTGTGTTCATGGTTATTAAATTTGCAGCACAAACTCGACTATCAGAACTACACGATGAAATAGAAAAGGCGGAACAACAAATTTTAAAAGCTACTGAAGAATTTAAACAGCTGGAAGAAGCCATACAACTTAAAAAAGTACGTAAAAGCCAAGTAGCAATGAAGGAGGAAGTGAAAAAAATGAAATGGGTTTTCTCCCTTCATAACCTTGTTAAACAAATTTTAAAATCAGTGCTGCCTAATTAATTACAAAGTAACAATTTTCAGCATCAGCTGTGGCTCTAGTATTTTTCAGTTACATTTTCCTTCCATTCATAATGACATCCTATTAACATTTTAGAAAGCAAACAGAAATAAATTACTTATAATTTATGTAAAAAGAGGTGTTCAGTCTACTGTATTATGAAAGTATCTACTTTACCCAGGGAGGTTGATGCTTCCTGTTATATCTGTTCTAATTTAATTAAGCACTACCCACCTTTAAGATCCTGGGACCTAGATTAAGAGTCAGAAGACATCTTTACTATACATGAACATTATCAAACACAAGCAGCAAAAATGAAATGATATAAAATATGGTGAACAAAAAGAGGGAGGTGTTATACTCTCAGAAATTACCAAAGTCTGTCATGAAGAAATAAGCAGCTCAAATCCATGATGTAATTGCATAAGGAGTA
Source organism: Ailuropoda melanoleuca (assembly GCF_002007445.2). Taxonomy (NCBI): domain Eukaryota; kingdom Metazoa; phylum Chordata; class Mammalia; order Carnivora; family Ursidae; genus Ailuropoda; species Ailuropoda melanoleuca. The sequence goes on from NC_048224.1 coordinate 47,369,457, forward strand.
GGGAAGTATCTTGACAGTTTTCAAGTGTGTAAAGGTTTTAGTTATTTGCAACTTTTAAAAATCAGTATTTCAGAATTATGTCTGTAACTGCATTCATACCATAGTAGGTAAAACAAGAATGTGAAGTCCAAATTGTAGGTTATTTCAAAAGATACACTATATTTTGATTTTAAAATTATATAGTAACTAGAAATTGTTTCGAGTTTATTGGAAGCTTACTATATGCTAGTCCCTGATTGGGCTGGGCCCTGACTGATGAATAAAACAGGTATATTTCCCTCCCACATGGACAGGAAATAGGCAATGAACAAATATTAAAAAAAAAAAAAGTAAAAAGGAAATATAGTTAAACAACATGTATGTTGTAGGAAAAAATAGAAAGTTAGGAGAGGCAATAAAAAAGCTATAATTTAGATTGTGGAGCCACAAAGGCCTCTCCGAGGAGGTGACATTTGGGCTGAAACCCAAAATGTGAAGGATCCAGCAAGGCAGCATTAGGGGATCAAGTATTCCAGGCAGAGGTGACAGCAGGTGCAAAGACCTGCACACTAAAGATTTCTCTGCTGAGGGATGGAGAGTGTGTGGAAGATGAGGTCAAAGATTATGCCAAGCTTCATAGGCTGTCCTATGGTAGAGAGTAAGGCATTTGAATTTTAGTCTGAAGGTTATGGGAAGCTTTTGAAGGACATTAGATAGTAGAATGGCTGATCCTATTTGTATTTTTATAAGGTCACTTTGGCTACTGCTTGAGAGGGAAATGGGGTGAAGGAGATGGAAAGAATGGAGATGGGTGAATCTCCTATGGGGCTGTTGTTCAATACAGGCAAGAGATGGTAATGGTTTGGACTAGGGGGGGTGATGGTGGATGTAGAGGGAAATAAACTGGTTCTGCAGAATTTGGAAGGTGAACTGATCAGACTTAAAAATGGATTGAGGGGTGCCTGGCTGGTTCAGTTGGAGGAGCATTCGACTCTTGATCTTGGGGTCATGAGTTCAAGCCCCACATGGGGTGTAGAGATTACTTAAATAAAAACTTAAATGGGGGGCACCTGGGTGGCATAGCGGTTAAGCATCTGCCTTCGGCTCAGGGCGTGATCCTGGCGTTATGGGATCGAGCCCCACATCAGGCTCCTCTGCTGAGAGCCTGCTTCTTCCTCTCCCACTCCCCCTGCTTGTGTTCCCTCTCTCGCTGGCTGTCTCTATCTCTGTCGAATAAATAAAATCTTTAAAAAAAAATTAAAATATAAAAAATAAAAAATGGATTGAAAGTGGGAGATGAGGTAGAGGGAGCCATCAAGAATGATTTTAATAATTAAAAAAATGTTTTACAATATTGACCAAAGCTTATATAGATAGAGCGATAGATGTAAATAATGTACATAATTTTTAAATAAATGGATGCTTACAAAATGTGCTTGAAAAAAGTTATTTTATATGAGTATATATAAGCCTAAATTTTTCATTACACTATTAATTTGCTTGACATGCTCATAACAAGGGTAAGTGCTATATAAAGTCTACTATTAATATTATGGTTATTATTATTAATAATTTACAAGTTGCTTATACTAGAATGACAACTTCATTTTTACCTGCTCTTAAGAGTTTTCATAAACTTTTATAAAATAAGATTTTCTACATGTAACAAGCATAAAAGTATAAGATATGAGTGGAATGCCTAGATGACTTTTACATTTTACTTCTATTAAAAAAACTGGTAGAGCACAGAATACCTTTTTAAATTGTAGAAGTTTTCTTTAAATTAGTAAATCACTGTTGCTATCCTCTGTTAATTGTGTGTTGGGTTTCGGGGGATTAGATTTCAGAATCGGAGAAAGACCTTCTCTTCAAGCAGTTGAGTGGTAAGATACAGCTTCTCAGAAAATTACGCCAAGAAGCTATGGATTTAGAAACACAGACGGAAAAGCAAAGGCAAGAAATAGATGAAAAGCAGAATGAGATCAAGGACCTGCAAATAGCCATAGATAGCCTGGATTCCAGAGACCCAAAACATGTAAGTAAATGAAGAGATTTTTGGCTTGTTCTATAGGGACTAGAGTATCATTCCATCTAGAAATTATGTCTCCTCATTTTTAGCCGCAGAGTTCTTTCTGAAAGTCTTTTAGTTTGATGCACAAATTTGAGTGATACATATGTTTATGTATGCATGTATGTCATATATATCTGTATGTGTATTATATATCCATATGTCTGTATGTACATAACATGTGTATATATACTTATATAGAGAAGTATATATATCTCTGGTTGAAAACAAAACCTAAGGTTTGAAGGAGATAGCTTTCAGTAGAATGGTACACTTATTTTTTTTTTTTTTAAGATTTTATTTATTTATTTGACAGAGAGAGAGAGACAGCCAGACAGAGAGGGAACACAGGCAGGGGAAGTGGGAGAGGAAGAAGCAGGCTCCCAGCAGAGGAGCCTGATGTGGGGCTTGATCCCATAACACCAGGATCACGCCCTGGGCCAAAGGCAGACGCCTAACGACTGAGCCACCCAGGCGCCCCAATGGTACACTTATTTTGTTTAAGTGGCTGAATATCATATTTCAAGTCAAGAGAAACGTGCTCCATGGTGCTGTCCAAACCTCTCACCCTTTCTCTTTTCTTGCTTTGTTTTCTTAAGAGCAAAGTAGTGAGATGGGAGAGCTAAGAGGGGTTTAGAGGCTTTTCTCTACCTCTTCTTTAATCCTTTATGTAAATATTACACTAAAGCTATTTGTTGTTTCATATTGTTTTGTTTTGTCCTTAAAAAGGAAACATTTCTCTAGGGTGTGTCTTCCTAAAACGTAGCCAGAGGTGGTCAGGGGGCTGCATGATGGAGAGTTAGGTTCTTGTCTCTGAGAAGTCTTACTAATGGCTTACATTTTACCCAATATTTGTAAAATATTAGTAAAAATACTAACTGCATATTTCACTGCTATACTTTGAAAAAAATTTTTTTAAAAGAAGTTCAAAGTCTCTGATTCAAGAGAGATCATAGAATTTAGCATGGTAAGGACAATGCAGTATCATTACTTTAAATATTTGTCAAGTTATTTGATTATCCCTTTACACATTTTAATAAAATATCGTTGGTAAATTTTTTTGCAGGCCAGCTAATTTTGAAGGTAACCTTATTCACAGAAATGAGGTCTTTTCTAACAAAAGCTTAAGACTAAGTATTAAAATTGAAACTAAAAGAGGACTTGATTAAAGAATTTTCGTTACATGAAAAATTAGTTTTTACGTAATGTGTAATATGGTCAATAATATCTTGCCCTATTGCATTAATTTGTTTGGAAGCCCGCCACCCTATGTGAGGGTCCTAAGGACAGGAACTATATCCTACTGTTTGTTACCTGTATTCCCAGGGGCCAGCCCTATGTTTATGAGTGTTTGTATCTGGGAAGGTAGGAAGGAACCCAGCCTATCTGCACTATCCAAAGCTCCTTTGCTGCTTCCTCCACTTCTGTGGTCTATGAGTCTTATTAGAACCTAGACTGTATGTTTGCTTTTAACAAATGACTTTGATATTCTTGGCAGACAGGGAGTCTAATCCTCATGGATTTCTATAAAGAATTACATGCAGAAAGGAGTTAAATGAGAAGCAGGAATGGCATCCACATTTTGAAGGTAGTCAGTCTGTGTTAGTGGGGATGAAACATACAAACCTAATTTAAGATTCCTTTTTGGGTATTGTTAAAACGACTAAGGGTTCATTTTTAAGGTTACAGCTTTAGTCAAAGCACCAGAGGGTGTGTCTTTAATTTGTTCACCCAGAGGGAGCATCTTTTTCTAGTTTGCACAGTCACCTTCTTGGCTGTTGTTAGGCTCGTGTTAGGCATCACATTCTACAAAATGTGAACATTTTAGCAAAAGGGAAAGAACCAAAAGTGGGATCCCTGCATATTTTTCTATAGATGGAGACAGACTTTTATTCAGTTAACTTTTATTATCTAATCAGATAAAGTGCCTTTCTGAATAGCAAATAGAATTTAAAAGTAAAAGCTTGAGAGATTAGAAAATATTGTGCGACTCTGAGATATGGTGGAGAACAAAACATTAAGTGCCAGTGAATTCTTCCATGATGCTGGGGTTTTTGCATATACTGGTGAGGAACTTCATCACAACATCCATAGGATCGGTGACTTTTTTTTTTTTTTTTTGATTTGCAGAAGATGAAAATGTGATTTTAAAAAGATTAAGTGATTTCCTAAGTTCACACTTTTAGGAAGAGTCTGAGCCCATGCTGTGCTACTGCAGTGACCCTTTTGGCCACAAGGCAATTAAAGGTCTAGAGAGATTAATTATTTTTAAAATTAGCTCAGAGCCAAACCAGTCAAGTTGTCAACAAACAGAAGCATTTAACTAGGTTTCAAAAGGAAGAAGTACTATTTAAAAATCAAATCCCATTTTAGCTGTAAAAAATGTACGTAGCTAGAGGCAGAAACACCGCCCGCAGCACACATAATAAAGGAAGATTTGTGTTGCTCTTCCCTACCTGGCAATCCCCTGTGGGCGCGGAAGGTAGTAACTGTTCTCTGTGGGGAGTCAGCCTGCAGTAATCTGCAAAGGTTGTGCGTGATTGGCCCCTGGGAGCTTCCTGTGTTGTGATTTAAAGCACGGAGGGTGGGGCCTGCCTGCAGAGGCTGCTCGTGATTGGGCAGGCTGGGCTGCCGCTCACTCTCCGCCAGGAATGTGGTTTGAAGCTCAGGGAAGTTACTGAGGCTTGGAGGCGCTTACAAAAATGTGGCTGTCAGAGAGGGAAGTGCACGTGAATTTGAAAACAGCTTTAGAAAGCGCTCCGCCTACAATTTCCCTGTTCTCAACGGCTCAGTTTTAACAGGACACATTTTAAGTTAAGGTATGATGATTTTCTCTCTCTTTGTGCAAAAGACTTGAATGGAGGAGGAGTCAGAGATGTAAGTTCCTGTTTTTACAACTCGTTTGTGAGCTCCATGGTCGTGAAAATCGCAGAATGTTCTTTTGCTCCCATGTGCTTAATGCAGATCATTGGCATATTGAGCCTTTTTTGGTTCCTGCGTGTAAAGAGATTACAGTGGCATTTTTAATGGTGAATTTTAAAGGTTTAATGATGGAGACATGAAGGCAGGAGTTGTTTTTTGTTTTTTGGGGTTTTTAAAAAATTCTCTCTTGAGCCATAAAAATCCTAAATTTACTTATAATGTAAGCTGTTATCTGCAGTTTCCTTCCCAGAAAGATTTCAGATGGGTATTTGGGGAGGGCAGGGAAAGAAGAGTTTTGAAAATCCCATCAGGTTTTACAGTAGTAAAACAAAAACGTTCTGAAAAGGCTGTCATTCACTTGTTCCTTAAAAGTGAAGGGACTTTCTTTCTTATCTTTGGAGGCAGCAGAATATCTAAAATATTCTTTTATAAATCATGGCTATTAGACTTGAGAGCTTGGAGTTGGTTCTGACTGTGATAGAGTCTGTTCTCCTGATAACTTTCTCTTGGTTTATTGTTCTGTTCCTCTGATCCTGTGGGGGCTAACTTGAGCCTTGAGAGTGTGAATGAGGGAATTATTTTGTCTCCACAGGAACAGTTGCTTCTGAAGAGACCTGGGCAGGTCATTGGTGGATCTGAGATTCAGTTTTCTCACATGTAAAAGGAAGGGTTAAACTAGACCATTGGTTCTCAGGTTTTTTCCCTTAAGCATGCCTGAAAATACAATCTAGTCTTTTCAGTTTACAGCAGCTCCCGAATGCATGGCTGTCACGGTGTGAGTGGGTGCGTGAGTATGGGAAAGCTCTGTTTTCCACCAGGGGCATATGTCGAAATAGAGGAGTGTGCCTCTGGAGGGCCCTCCATCTTGAGAATCACGGGGCTGAATGGTCATGAGGTTTCCCTCAGCCCCCAGTTTATTGAACTGAAAAATAAAATGTTTCTTTGTATAAGGAATTGAAAATAAACGTTAATTCCAAGTAAATATTTCTTCCATGTCTGTATTTTTCCCTGAGATGCCTTTTTTAAAAAGTACATTTAATGTACTTTTTTGATTAAAAGGATATGATTATTATAAATTTTTTTAAAATATTAAACATACTCATAAAAAAGAAAAAATCTCCTGTTACCCTTCCACCCAGATAGAATTCTTTTTAAACATTTTTTTTTTTTTTAAGATTTTATTTATTTGACAGCACAAGCAGGGAGAGCAGCAGGCAAAGGGAGATGGAGAAGTGGGCTCCATCCCAGGATCCTGGTATGATGACCTGAGCCAAAGGCAGACGCTTGACCAACTGAGCCACCCAGGCGCCCCCCAGATATAATTCTTGTTAACATTTTAGAATATAGTGATTTTCTATGGATATGTGTATATGTAATTAACTTTTTTGAAGCCTTGTTAAAAGACATATTCAGTGCCAGGAATATTGAACTTGGCTATATTACCAAGTAGGTGTGCCCTTGGAAAAATCATTTAAATTTAACCTCCTTGATTTTCAGTTGGTATATCTATGAAATGGAGATGATTTCCTTATCAAGTTATCATGAGGTTTAAATGAAAACTGCCTATGTGAAATCAACACAGAGCCTGACACAGATAGACTCAAATTGTTATATTTTATTTTCCATTCTTCCTTTAGAAACGTTAAGCATATTATTATTTTTAAAAGAGTTTAAGAGCCTCGGGATTTTGTTGATTTCTTTTTCCTTTCAATTCAGTGCCATATGAAGGCTCAGAAAAGAGGTAAAGAACAACAACTTGACATTATGAACAAGCAGTACAAACAACTTGAAAGCCGTTTGGATGAGATACTTTCTAGAATTGCCAAAGAAACTGAAGAGATTAAGGACCTTGAACAACAGCTTACTGAAGGTGAGAATTTAAGTATGATTTAAGGTAAATTTATTTAAATTTAAACATTTAAGATATTTTAGTATTAACAAAAGATGACACCCAGGCAGGCATTAATCCAGCTATTAGCTGAATATGCTTCAGCTGTTCATACCAGTGTTTGATAGGGAAATATTTGCAAAGTACCCAAAAATGTTTACAAAAAGCAAAACATTTTTCCAGTTTTAGTTTTGCATTGATTTCCTAGTGAGTGAGGTCATTACATTCAGTAGGCAAGAAGTCAGTACATGTTCCTGATGAGCCCTGGCATGTCACTGTCTTCCTCCAAAGCATACAATCCTTTCAGGAACAAAGAGGCCATTGACACCAGGGCATTCAGTGTCTAGTTCTAAGGAGAGTGTGTAAAGAACGTTAGGATCCACTTTGCAATGCAGATTTAGATTGTGACATTGCTGTACTAGTGGAAGAGGAAGATAATATAGGTCATAGTGGTAAGGGCCTGGGATGGGGTAAAAAGAGCCCAGTTCCCATTTTGCCATTATCAGCTGTGTGACCTGGGACGACTTATTTCTAACTCGATCATTAGTTGTTGGGAAGATTAAATGAGGTGGTGTTTATAAAATGCCTGGCACATAGTAGGTACCCAATACATGGTTTGGGTTTTTTTGTAAGTCTTCAAGTTACACGTTTATGCTGCCAGTCTTGGATTAGTCTTGTACTTTGAGTGGTTTTGTTTTATGTATCTAGCAGCAAGGACTTATGGTTCTGTTGAACAGTTTTCATTATTTTATTTGGAAATTTATTTGGAAAAGTTTAGTTTCATTATTTTATTTTAAACTTTTTACAGCCTGAATTGAACATTTTATAAGCAATGCCCACTGAATATACTATTTTTATTGTTAATTAATTAATACTACTGTACTATGGATAATAGAGGGAAGAAAGATCATTATGTCTTGAAAAGGAAAAACAAGATGGTACAAAATCATTGAAAGCCTAGAATTTCTTTCTTAGCCAGTAACAACTAAGGAGACTAAATGCAGTAATTATATATCTTGAAAGCATTTTCTTATATACATTATCACCTTGCCTTTTTCCATTTTGCTTAGGACAAATAGCAGCAAACGAAGCCCTGAAGAAGGATTTAGAAAGTGTCATCAGTGGGTTACAAGAATACCTGGAGACTGTCAAAAGCCAGGCCGCTCAGGCCCAGAGTGAGTGCAGAAAGCTACAGGATGAGAAAGAGACATTGCTGCAGAGATTGAGTGAGGTCGAGCAGGAGAGGGACCAACTGGAAATAGTGGCCATAGATGCAGAAAATATGAGGAAGGTATGATTTGTTTCTTTCTTGCCTGTTTCCTCAGCCTCAGAAGTAGGTGATGCCCAAATTAAGTTAAAGAAGTTAGCAACTGTGTAATTGGAAGTAACAAAAAGTATTAATGGCCATTTAATGGTGTTTTTCTCTTTAGTTGTGAAACACTAGGAATCATTATTTTTCCCCTACTAAGAAAAGGAAGATTATTCTGAGTTTTTATCCCTGAAGGGTGTTGTTATCGAAGAACTCTAAAAAATACGCAATTTAGCTATTACAGTTGCTGTATTAAGTGTTCGTATTTTGTTATTTGTGCAAAATTAAGCACAACATACTTGTCTTATTCTTGTTGTTATTCACAATTTTAACTTTATTTTACGAAACAAGACACAGTATTCTAAACAATACCCTTCCGTACCTGGCTAGTTGCCATTCATTTGGAGATTTCACTTGATCTGTTTTACATTTTAGTTGTTTGACAAAATTTATCATGCATGAGAACCTGGATTCCCAAATTTCATGCCCAGTAGGACTTGCTATGGAAGTTTGAATTCATATATTTAATATTATGAAAATTCTCAGGCAGATAAAAATGTCAAAAATTATGTTTAACACCATGTACTCTCAACTCAGCTTAAGAAATAAAACATTGCAGATATATATGAAACCCTCTGCATAGAGGTAACAGAATCTTAAATTATAGTTATTTCCCCACACCTCTTTTATTATATATGTAGCCATCCACAAGCAATAGGTAGCATTGTTTTGCATAATTTTAAGATTTATATTAAAGATATCATAGAGTGCATATTCTTTGGCCACTTTTTTTCTTCCTTTCTGTTTCTCTTTTGGGGAATTATACGCATGCATACTTATAGCTCTAGTTTGCTTATTTTTATTAGTGTATATAGCATTCCATTATAGGTACCACCACAAATTTATTAGTTACTCATTCTTCTCGTGGAGGACATTTCGGTGGCTTCTGGTCTTTTGCTATTACAGTGTTGAGTGTAACATCCTTGCACACATCTTGAGCACGGGGACTATGTTCAAGATTGAAACTCTTAAGTCAGAGGGTATGTGCCCCCCTCAGCTTCACTAGACACAGTCAAATTACCATCCATAGGGATTCAGTCAGTTTCTACTCAACCAGCAACGTGAGCACCACCACTCTACCCCATCCCTGCCAACACCTTAGTGTTATCCGACTTTTATTTTTTAAGCTTTTATTTTGAAATAATTTTAAATTTACAGGAGAGTTGCAAGAATAATACAAATAACACTGTACCGTGCATTCAGTCATCAATTAATATTTTGCTATATTTGTTTTCTCTTTCCTATATAGTTTTTACATGTTTTTATATAAAATTATTTGTAACCACTGAAGAATTAGTTGTAGACATCACCCTCCTTAGCTCCTAAATATTTCATCATGTGTTTCCTAGGAACAGGGACATTTTCTAACATAGAGTATCTAACACAGAATAATTATCACATTCTGGAAATTTAACATTTTGTCAGTCTTGGTGTTGCCAGTCTGCTGAGTTTGAAATGGTATTTTTTTATTATGAAAATTGTACATTTATAGGGAATGTTAATAGTTCAGTAAATATGTGTTCTCCTAGATTAAAAAAATATTTTGCTGTATTTGTTTTTTTTTCTCCTTGAGTAATTTGAAAGTTGCAAACATCAAGACATCAACCCTTAAGTACACATCTCTAAAAAATCAGGACATTTTCCTCCATCACAACAATACCATTATTATACCTAGAAAAATTAATAGTAATTCCCTAATGTCATCTAATATCTGAACTGTATTCAAGTTTTCCCACTTGTGCCAAGAGCGTCTTTTGTAGCTGTGTGTGTGGGTGTGGGTGTGGGTGTAGAGATCAGGCTAGTCAGCCTGTAGAGTGTCCCACATTCTGAATTTGTCTGTTGTTTTCTCATGATTTGTTTAAATAATTCCTCTGTGCTCCATGTAAACTCATATCTTGTTTTATAACTGCATTTTCCCTGGATTACTGAAGACATTGAGCACCTTCCCTTTGTTTATTTGCTTTTCAGGCTTCCTCTTCAGTGAATTCCTTTTTCATATTTTGTGTCCCTTTTTCTATTGGATTGTCTGATTTTTAGGATTCTTTATATATTCTGGACGTTTGTTGATTATAAGTGGAATTTGCATTTTGCACAAGCAACCCAAATAATTCAGAAGCCAAGTGGTTTTTGGACCACTGCTGAGAATCCCTTCTATAGACGTTCTCATCACAGGATCCTCCTCTTTAATTTAGAATAGTTTGATCAGATTCTTCATGATCCCAAATAAATAGATAAAAGCTGAAATAATCATAAAAAACCGACAAACTAAAATGAATCAGAACTGTGGCATGCTAATCAATACGTACTGATATTCTTGTCAGCACTCATTCAAGTTCATCTATCATCCTTAATTAAATTAGACAGTGCTAATCCAATTTTATTCTTCTAATAAGTGAACGTGCTGTGGTTTAATAGAAAGGGTGTGGGTTTTGGAGTCAGATCTGGGTTCATGTCCTATCTTTTTTAAGCTACACAGCCCTGTGCAATTTACTTAGATATCCATTTTCCAGTTCCTCTTCTGTAAAATGGGGATAATACTGTGCCTTACACAGTTGCTGTGAAGATAGGATGAAAGAATAAATATGAAAACATTTATTCCAGTGTCTGATGGAAAACAGGCCTTATATTTTATCCCCCCTCTCTTTTCTTCTTATGTATTCAGACACGTTTAAAGTTTCCCACAGCTGATTACTTTGGAAAACATGTTGGTAGCTCACTGATTTTTCTGATTACGTTTAGTCAGGATTTTGTTTTCCAACCTAGATATGCACAGCCTGCAGCTTCCCCGTATTGCTAATGAAAACTTCCTGTGCCACGCCAGCATTGGCTGGCCATTTGGTTCACGGTGCTCCAGTTACTTACAACGACTTGCAGATGCGTATGCAGAGCAGGGAGGGTTCCATAAACGTACTGCACCCTTACAGGAGCTCGCGGAACTAGAGAGTGCCCTCCAGGAGCAGCGTGAGGTGAATGTGTCCCTGCAGCAGACCCAGGGAGATCTCAGTGCCTATGAGGCTGAGCTAGAGGCTCAGCTGAAAGTACGGGATGCTGAAGCCAACCAGCTGAGGGAGGAGTTGGAAGAACTTCGAAGGTTCAGCCAGGTGAGTAGGTGCATAGAGCCATCTAGAATGCAAGGCCTGTGGCCTTAACATACCAGCCTTTCTTTAGTGTTAGATGAACCATTTTTTAATAGAATATATGTGGAATGATGGGAAGAGTACATTTTTGGAGTCAGGTGTTCTGAGTTCAAATACTGCCCCTGTGAGCCCCTGTGTGAGCATGCAAATCACTTCATAGCTCTTGAGCCTCTGAGAAATGCCTCCTTGTCTGTAAAATGGGTTATCGTGAAGATAAGGGCAATATGGGGCATGAAAGCACGTAGCAGTTGGTATTCAATAAATTCTAGTTTTTCTTTCTCAAAACAAGGTTAAGAGACCTCTTTTAAGTTAGTGTTATATTTTATTTTGCTACTTTCTATTTTGGTTGGATAAAGTATCCACTTGTTTAGATTGTACTGGCAAATTAGAGAAATAATTATTCATCCAGTAACCACTTACTGTCTGGCCACTGAGGGCAGGCGCTGTGGATGGTGCAGTGAACAGCACAGACACGGTCACTGTCCTTGTGGAGCTGGCAGTCCAGTAGTGAGACAGGTGTGGGAGAAAGAAAGGGATAGCATTCTCTAGCGGGAGAGGTGTGGTTAGGGAAGACAGCCTTAAAGAAATATCGCACCTGAGACTCAAAGGATGAGTTGGATTTTGCTGTGCAGAAGGAGCAGGGGTGAAAAGGGTAGGGGTAAAGAATGAGTGTTCTAGGCTGACGCGAGGAGAAGCAGCATAGTGCATTTGAAGTGCTGAAAGTATGCCTCTTGGATGCCAGGAGCGAGAAGAAGAGTAGGAAGGAGGAAGAGAGAGAAAGAGAGGCAGACAGGGGCCCGTTACAGCATATTCTTTATCAAATTAAAAATTAATTTTGTTTAGCTATAATTGACACGTGCTGCATCCTTCTCTAGGAAGCCCACCGTGACCCTCCCTCTTGTGCCTGCTGGAAATCTAGGTTCAGGATCCTATTTTAGTTTTCCTGTAGCCTGTGCTCAAAGCATTTTAGACTTTTAGATCTAAAATTTTTAGATCAGCTTAAATTGCCCATCTCTCCTGCTAGACTCGGAGCACAGTGAATACCTAGATTGTATATGCCTGTTTCTGTCTCAGTGCCTGGCACATAAAAGGGGTCAGTATGTACTTATTGGATGAAAGTGAAATAAAAATAAGATAGTTTGAATCCCAGGAATGTATATAAAATAACATTCATGTGATTAGAAAAGGAAATAAAAATAGGTCATGCTTATTGTAGTAATTAGTTTGTATCCCTTATCAGATGTCAAATGACCACCTGACAATTGTCAAGATTATATTTCTCAAGGGTATCAAGTTTTACAAAACTATAGTTGATAAGATCAGAGTATAAAAAAATAGGAAATTGGGGGGAAAACAATTAAGATAACAGTAAATACAGATCTAAATAATAAATAAAATTTCTAGATGGCATCTCATTTCAAATAAATTCTCTTTTCAAGCCAGCCTTTACTAGCTTGAAGTCTATTGTCCTTTGTGTTCCCATTGTCCTTTTTTTTCCTCGTAAGTCTTGACAAAAATATTATAACAGCCTGGCCTTTTCACAGATTTACTTGGTATTAAGAGGGATATTCCCCTTCTTGGGAGGAACACTACCAGAATTGGTCTTCAAGCCATATATTGAGAATATGGAGCTTAACAGATCTCTCTCTGATCTTCAGATCTCTAATTGGTATACTTTAGCTGTATGAAATCACTTGTGAAGCTTATTAAATGCAGATTCCTATCCCCCCCACCCCCGCCAAAGCTTCTGGCCCATTGAGGCTGGGATGTAACCTGGGCATCTGCATTATTAACAAGCACACCAAGTGATTTGGTACAGGTATTTGAGGACCACAGTTTGAGAAATATTGGGCTAAGGGAAGGAAAAGCAGTAACTGTTGAATCACTCACAGAACTTTTAAAGGTAGGTACTTGGGCCCACCCCTGAGAGTCTAATTTGGTATATCTGAGCTGAGCTGATTCTCATGTTGATTGTTAAGTATTAATGGTTGAAGGAGGCATATGAAAAAGATTAACTTGGGCTTTGAAATTTCGACATATAAACATAAAACCGCATTATTATAAAACCATAGCTATCAAGGGAATGTGTATGTATATGAATGTATTTATGCCTTTTACATGAAAAAAAAGCATTGCTGTTTATGTTTTCCTATCGTTGCTTCCCATGGCAATAGTTAGAACAATCGGCCCTTCAAGCGGAACTAGAGAAGGAAAAGCAAGCCCTCAAGAATGCCGTCAGAAAAGCCCAGCTCTCAGAAGGGAAGGACCAAGAAAATAGTGAGCTCCGCACACAACTCAAACAGCTGCAGGTAGAGACATATCTGTCCAGGATATATTCTTACTTGGGACACCCTAAGTGTGTTTAGTCAGACACTTAACCTGCTCCAGACTGTGGTAAGCAACTCGAATTATTAGAAAGGAAAGATTCTGGATGGGATAGTACCGTAGCCTCTGTTCCCTTGTGAGCCCCTCGCTGTAAGATTATCAACACACGCATCCTTTGTGGTGTTCTCGTGGAGCCAGTGTCGGGAGTACACAGCAAGTGCTGTATAAATGAACAGGGGAAAGCAATACCTGACGTTTCCCTGAGAAGCAGATTTGTCACCATACTGAGCTAGAAGGATCAGATCGATGCATTCTTCTTCCACTGAAATATCTTTGTAATTATCCAGGAATTTAACTAGAGTGGGTTGCAGAACTTCTTAACTGTAAACAGTTTTCACAGTCCCCTCCTCAGAAAGGATGCTACTACAAATGCAGTCATGGGGCGCCTGAGGGGCTCAGTCAGTTGAGAGTCCTGTTCTTGGTTTCAGCTCAGGTCATGATCTCGAGGTCATGGGATTGAGCCCTGGGGTTATGGGGTCAAGCCCCACATCATGTCGGGCTCCCCACTCAGTGGGAAGTCTGCTTCTCCTCTCCCTTTGCCCCTCTCCCCCGCTTGTGTGTGCGCACACATGCTTTCTCTCTCTCTCTCAAATAAAATAACTAAGTCTTAAAAAAAAAAAAATGCAGTCATTTTACATCTGTGGCGGTTTGCTTTGGCAGAGTATTTTTACTGCCACTGTCACAATAATCTGCCTAACAGACTGCCAGAGAAGCAGGTGGACAGGACTTTCCAGATAATTAAGCTCTCAGAGAGCACAGATGTTTGAGCAAACAAGTACCTGGATCAACACTCAGGTTGCAGTCTGTGAGGCCAACGGCCACTTGGCTGGCTGAGGTGGTATGTGTTATATGCTTGGTTACATGCTATGGTTTTAGGGAAGGCTTCCGTGCGGGGGCTGGGGGGAGGTTGTGATAAATAAGACTAATAAGCTCACCCAAATTCTCTCTCCTCTTCCAATGCCTTGAATATTTTTTCCTTGAAGTTTAAGGAAACGTAATAACCTAGAATTTAATTTTTATTGCTATCAGCTTAATTTCTGAAGCAAGTATCATAAAAGATGTATGGATTTTCCATTCTTGTTTGCCTTGTGTGTCAGATGTTCAATAGATTACTGGTTTTTATTTTTACCACGGAAATTTTCAAATAATCACAAAAGCAGAACAGTCTTGTCCTTTTGTTTACCCTACTTAAATAATCAGCATTCTGCCAGTCTTGGTTCTGTCATTCTACATGTTTTGTTTGCTGGAATACTTCAAAAGAAAATCCATACACCTTTATTTCACCCATAAATACTTTAGTATACATTTCTTAAAGAAAGGGACTAAAATGTCTTCTTTTGGGGCCTTCTCCTCCAAGTTAGAAACTGAAGTCAGCTTTCCAGAGTGCTTAGCCCATGCTGTGAGACTACCTTACTTGGAACTAGGTCCTTGGCCTACTAACCTCCTGATACAGAGTTCAGGTTAATCTGACTCTGCATATTGTCTTTGTCAGAAAACCATTTAGCTGCAGTGAACTAAAGCCTGCTAACACAAGCTCCAGAAAGGAGACAGAGCTGCTCTGTCAGTCAGTCTTTCAGGAGCTACGTGGCTCTCTCATTTCTCCTTCTCTGTCTCTGTGGGCATTGTATTTGCCCACCATGGACTCCAGCCCCGAGCTGACATATCTTTACAAGGCCTGCTCTTACGGACTTGATGTCCTGGGTCTTGGTCCAATTTTGAAGAGAGTGAGAACTTGTTTTCTGTCTAGTCAGCGGATTGTCTGGGTCGGATCACTTATGGCCAAGATTAGACAGTGGTACAGATCTGGGCACCTCAGGGCAGTGAGCAGGACAGTTTGCAGATCACAGGCTCCAGATGGCATAGGCAGTTAACATGTTCATTGCAATTCTGAATTCTCCGTTTTAGTTAAGAGTATTTCGCTGAGTTTGAAGGAAATTAATTACTCCGGTGGAATATAGGCATTCAGGGGAATACAGGCAACACCTTAGGATGCAGAACTGTTTTTCTTTACAATTCAAGGTGATTTTAGCATTTCTTTTTACTTGAAAGAGGCGAAGTGTGAATTCTTGGGATATTTGTGTTTGTTAATAATAGACTGGCATGTCACAAATACTCCCACAGAGAATTATAAGCTATTAGAGGTTTTATTTTTAGTTGCTTGGCAGACGGAGTATCATGGCAAAGTGTTTTTTGGTTTTGTTTCTTTAAGTTTGAATTATGGACATTTCAAACACATACAAAAGTAGAATACAAAAATGAATCCTTGGGGCGCCTGGGTGGCACAGCGGTTAAGCGTCTGCCTTCGGCTCAGGGCGTGATCCCGGCGTTCCGGGATCGAGCCCCACGTCAGGCTCCTCTGCTATGAGCCTGCTTCTTCCTCTCCCACTCCCCCTGCTTGTGTTCCCTCTCTCGCTGGCTGTCTCTATCTCTGTCGAATAAATAAATAAAATCTTTAAAAAAAAAAAAAAAAATGAATCCTTATGTACGTATTACCCATCTTTACCAGTTATCAGCACGTGGCCAGCTTTACCTCATTTGTAATGCCTGCCGTAACACACCCCTCACACACTGAATTATTTTGAAATACATCTGAAAATCTTGTGGTGCTTGGGTGGCTCAGGTCATGATCCTGGGATCCTGGGATCCAGCGCCGCATTGCACGCGTCAGGCTCCCTGCCCATCGGGAAGTCTGCTTCTCCCTTTGCCTCTGCCCTTCCCCCCACTCATGCTCTCTCTCTCTCTAATAAAATCTGAAAATCTTATTTTGTCTGTAAATACTATACAAAAGGTTTATTTTTTAAATTTTTTTTAAAGGTTTTATTTATTTGACAGAGAGAGACACAGTGAGAGATGGAACACAAGCAGGGGGAGTGGGAGAGGAAGAAGCAGGCTTCCCGCTGAGCAGGGAGCCTGACGCCGGGCTCGATCCCAGGATTCTGGGATCATGACCTGAGCCGAAGGCAGACACTTAACGACTGAGCCACCCACACACCCCTATACAAAGGGTTTTTAAAAAATACCACTTTATATTTTAAAATTATAGTAATTCCCTAATAGCAAATGCCTTATCATATGTAAATTTTCAAATTGTCTCACACAGTTTGATTTTGTTTTGTTTCAGAAAGAGAGAGAGAAAGAGAGTGTGAGTGGGGTGGTCAGGGAGAGGGAGAGAGAGAATCTTAAGCAGCTTTCACACTCAGTGTGGAGCCCAGTGCGGGACCCACTCCCGCAACCCTAATCTCTCAGTTTTTATAAGTGTTGGTTGGAATCAGGATCCAAATAAAGTGCACACATTGCATTTGGTTGACTTGATTCTTAAGTCTGTTCTAGTCTATAGGTTTCTTCCTTCTTTCCCTCTTTGTTATATTTTAAAGAAAACCAGGTCTTTGTCCTGTATAGTTTCCTATATTCTAGATTTTGCTGGTTGCATCTTTTCTGGTCTTGATTAATATGTTCTTTTTTTTTTTTTTTTTTAAGATTTTATTTATTTATTCGACAGAGATGGAGACAGCCAGCGAGAGAGGGAACACAAGCAGGGGGAGTGGGAGAGGAAGAAGCAGGCTCATAGCGGAAGAGCCTGATGTGTTGGGGCTCGATCCCATAACGCCTGGATCACGCCCTGAGCCGAAGGCAGACGCTTAACCGCTGTGCCACCCAGGCGCCCCTTGATTAATATGTTCTTCAGTTACAGGTGGAGGCTTATTTAGATTCAAGTTAGTTACTTTTCAACAAGAAGACATTCCTAGGTAGTGTTCATAGGTACTTATTTTTGTATCACCTCAGGAAACATTGTAATGCCTGGTTCTGTCTTTTGTGACTTTAGATTTATCAGTAGATTCAGATATTGTCAGCCCAAACAGAAAGCATTTTTAAAGAATCGTAAAGGAAGTTGAATAGAACTATCATATGACAAGTACTACGGTCTGTGTATGGGTATGTGTGTATTTTAAATTTTGTTTTGGTAACTTTTACCTCCCCATTTCACTATCGTCCATAGGATGACAATGACCTATTAAAACAGCAACTTAAAGATTTCCAGAGTCACCTTAACCATGTGGTTGATGGTTTGATTGATCCAGGAGAGGTGGCAGCTCGTGTGGATGAACTAAGGAAAAGACTGAAGTCAGGAGCTGGGGAAATGAGGTAATGAAAATTCAGGACCTCCAGATATTGAGATTACTGAGTTATGAACATCAGGTTCGTATTGACTCGCCTTCCCAGTTCTGTTAATGGCTGATTTCTTTTGTAAGTGTTCCTATGTCATATTTGTGTGATCGAGACACAGGATTGCTTCATTCAAACTGCCTGTCACTGATTTTTTTACATTTTAAATCTTTCATACAGTTTGGTATTATTTAATTTAAAAAGCAGAAGTTTTAAGAGTAACTCTCTTGAAAATTCATTGCATATGGTCTGGAAGTAGAGCCATATTATGAATTTTAAATAGAAAATAAATATGAAAACCAAGGCTAAATTAAATACATGAAAAGACATTTATTCTTTGAGCAAACATGCTTAGCCTTCTAGGAGCCTGTATTTTCGGAGTGACAGCAGTCAATGGAATAAACAGTGATTTGCGCTCGGGAGGTGCTGAGGTGCTGACCGACACCAACGCTGTTCCAGGCAGCTCTCTCTGCTCCCGCTCTGCTACCAGCACGTTTGCACCCAGCCTCCCACATGAGACCTAAAAGGTCCCATTTATACCATCTTTTTTTCTCCCTTACCAGAATCCATACTTCTTCAGATGTCTTGGGGAAAAGTCTTGCTGATTTGCAGAAACAGTTCAATGAAATCCTTGCACGCTCCCAGTGGGAAAGAGAGGAAGCACAGGTGAGAGAGAGAAAACTCCAGGAAGAAATGGCTCTGCAGCAGGAGAAACTGGCGAGCGGACAAGAAGAGTTCAGGCAGGCCTGCGAGAGGGCCCTGGAAGCGCAGGTAAGGAAAGGGCGAGAGAGGCAGGTGGAGGGAAGTGTTTGGCCAATACTCAGGTTTTCACCAAATTGCAGTGCTTCCTTCTCATGTAAATACAGGATACTTACTGTTATTTTCACTCTAAACAAGTCAAACTGCCTGTGACTGAAATTCAACCCTGAATATGGTTACTGATGTCAGTCAGGCATCTTTGTGGCTGTGTTTTCCTTGTTTTGGAAGCAAGTGAAAAAGAAATGTTTCTGAGCATGTAGGTAAACAATACTACGGTGCCAGAGTGTAGTGTCGAGCTAGAATCTGAGTTTTTGGATGTAATTCTTTTAATGATGATGCAAACATTAAAATGGATCCTAGAAAACATTCAAGATAAAACCATACCCTGTAATTCATTACTACAAAATTTCATTACACTCTTTAGTAAAATGAAATGTGATTCTCTATAAAGTTTTTATTTTGCTTAAAAATCATCTTTGAAACTTGATTTCCTCACAGATTAGTTTTGATAAGAGGCAGCACGAAGCAAGAATCCAGCAGTTGGAGAATGAAATTCACTATTTGCAAGAAAATCTAAAAAGTATGGAGGAAATCCAAGGCCTTACAGATCTCCAACTTCAGGAAGCTGATGAAGAGAAGGAGAGAATTCTGGCCCAACTCCGGGAGTTAGAGAAAAAGGTGGGAAAGACCATAAAGCATGATACCTGTGTCCTCACACCTGGGTCCTGCCACCCCGAGAGCAGGCACTCTGCTTGGGGCCTGATCCACAGTGGCCTCTGGGAGCGTTGCTGGCCCAGAGGTGGACTGGACCCAGGGGAGACCGGGATGCATGTGATTGAATCCCGGGCCTGAGCCAGGGTGCCGCGGTAGATGAAAACGAGAGAGCTGGCATGTGAGGAGGGACCTCAGGGCTTCAGTGCTGATGGCATGAGTTTGCCTCCTCAGAAACCCCTTGCCCAATTGGACACATCCATGGGAAATTACTTTTTAACTCCTCATCTTCCTTTCTAACACGCCGGCCTCTCTTTTTGCTCCTCCATCCCACCTCAACCATCCCCTCCCATCGTCACGTCCTCGACCTTGTCCAGTTCAGAAATTGCACCCATCACCTCTGAGATCCCGAGCTGAAGCAGCCCACGCTGGTCATAACTCTCTCCACTGCACCCCACACTGATAATTTTTCAGCCTCATTGACAACTCCAGGGCACAAGTCCCACCTTTTCTGTCTGTTAGGCTTTCCTGTCTACCTTGCTCATCATCGCCTGACCTAAATTCCATGGTTCCCCACTCTAGCCGTTTTTGCAAATGTCTTCAAATCCCTTGTCCTTTTCTTCTGTCTCGCTTGCCTGACAGAACTGCAGCTGTATGCTTTCTTTGGGCTGAAACCCATGCTGAGTATTCCTGCAGAAAAATATCACCCACCCAGGCCTAGTGGCATCATTATAATCTCTTGGTCATCAACCTCAGACAGGCAGTATTATCCTTTTCTCTAATCAGTTCCCTCTCCCACGCTCCACTGTTTCATACTTTGTCACTCCCCACACCTGATTCTCCCTTCTCCCAGCATCAGTGAATGACTTGCTTCATACTTGATGGAGAACCTTTCAGTTCCCAAGTCCTGTTTTGTCTGCCCCTCAGATATATCTGGAATATAGTTCCTTTTCTCTTCTCTGATGCCACCACCCCCATCCAGCCATCATCTCTCTTCTGAATAACTGGTATGGCCACCTGACAGATCTCCCAGTCCCACTGGTGACCCTGCTCCACCGAGCCACCACCAGGCTCTTTCAAAAACGTGCATTGGCTTTTGTTAGTCCCTGCCCCGCCGCCCCAGCCATTTCTCCCCTCTCCAGGAACTTCTGTTGTTTTTACGAAAAAGACCCAAATTCTTAAGTCTATGAGGCCTAGCATGATCTGCCTCTTTTAGCTCACTCCTGTTCTCACCAGGCTCCTTTCAGTTCCTCAAAAATGCCCAGTTCTCCTGGCCTTCCCACATGCCATTTTGTCTCCTGGCCCATGTTCCTCCACCCTTCTCTCTGACTGCCCCCTACCCACCAATCTCCGTCTCTCCTGCTGTTTTCTCAAACAGTACCCTGTTCTGTCCCTTGATATCTACTAACTACATTTTGGTTGTATATTTGTCTGAGTGTCGCTCATAAGCTCCTTGAGGGCAGTAGCCCAGTCTGCTTTATTTACCACCATATCCCAGTGCCTGATGCGGCAATCACAAGGGGCTAGTCCATCACTTGGTGATGGTGCCAGGAAATGGTTTTTCCAGTGAATGGGTAAATCTATGATCACTAAGGTTCTTGACTAAGAAGACTGATTTCATTCTAAATTTACCATACAGCTTTGCGTTGATTTTATTTATTCATTTCGTCAGTGAATATGTATGGAGCACCTACTTCGTACCGGGTATTATCACTGTAGGCACGGGCCAGGTAGCTGTGAACAGAGCCCCTGCCCTCATGGAGCTTGTGTCTTAATTCATTGCTGCCGAGTGGTTCATCTGTTCAATTAACGTTTCTTTTATTTTAGAAGAAACTGGAAGATGCCAAGTCTCAGGAACAGTTTCTTGGTTTAGATAGAGAATTGAAGAAACTAAAGAAAGCCGTGGCCGCCTCCGACAAGCTAGCCACAGCTGAGCTCACCATCGCCAAAGACCAGCTCAAGTCCCTTCATGGAACTGTGATGAAAATTAACCAGGAGCGTGCAGAGGTGGGTCCACGTGTCTAGAGCAAGCTTCCACCGGCACTGCTACCCAAACACATAGCCACTTGTATCATTGTTCTTTTGTTAGAGACTTTGGTTATCTTAGAAACCACTGTAAAGTTGTCTGTCTCCCTTCAGACCTAAGGACTGTATTTCTCCCGTCACAGCCCTGCCATGGGTCCTGCCCTCTCCTGAGCCCTGACAGGAACCACCAAATGAGACGTACTCTCCCCACCTCCAAGTGTAGAGCTCTGCCTAGGGAGATGGCTGTGCGTACACAGCTGAAAGGCTGGCCATCTCATCCTTCTGAACCCCAGACTTCTCCTCTGTGCAGTCAGATAATATGTGACCTCTCGGGCTGTTCTGCCTTCTGACTGAAATGCTATCTGTAACAGTTTAAAAGGGGCAGATGCTCATGAGATTAAGACAATAGATCATAGGAGAGAAAATCTAATGATGAGAGTCCAGAGAGACACCAGTTGTGGAAGACTGGAGAATAGTGAAGAAAAAGTTAGCTCTTGCTCTTTCTGATGCAGCCCCTTGCCCACCTGGCCCCGTGGAGGGGGTGAGCAGGCTGCCAAGTGATGGGAACAGCACAGGACAGGGTGGGACCCGGTGCCACATGCCCATGGCGTAGCCAGGCTGGCGATAGGACAAAAACAGAGGAGTCAGTCTGAGAGGAAGAGAGAATGAAGAAGACAGCGAATGATCGCAGTGCTGCCTTTCTCCTACCTCTGTCCCAGCAGGAGCTGCAGGAGACAGAGAAGTGCAGCAGAAAGGCAGCACAAGCGGCCAGGGATCTGACCCGAGCAGAAGCAGAGATCGAACTCCTGCAGAACCTTCTCAGAGATAGAGGGGAGCAGGTCAGTACTGGGATTCTGAGATCTCCTCCTTATTGGGCCTGTATCAGTTCCTAAAAGACAAAAGTAGTGGAGGTGACCGCTCAGAGAATTTGGAAGTGTAATGAGTGGCTCGTCAGCACTTGGTCCTCTACTGCGTGCCAGGTAGAGTGCGGTTTCAATACAAGGAGTGATGTGGCATCCTCATGAGTAAAGCATGGGTAAAAGTTCTAGAAGACTAAATCAAGTTGCAAGGATAAGTGCATCTGGGAAAAAGTATTTGTGGGCAACTTTGTGTATGTGATTTTTTAATAGTTTCGAAATGAGATGGAGAAAGTAGATGTTGGCACTGGAGGAGCAAACTCACAGGTGCTGGAGATGGAGAAACTGAATGAGACAATGGAGAGACAAAGGACAGAGATCGCAAGGCTGCGGAATTTACTTGACCTCACTGGGGCTGGTAAAATATTGGGCTTTGATTTGGGTAGTGGTTTTAAAAACAGTTGTTCTAAAATCAAATCATGTTAAAAAAAAAAAAATGATCCGGGGCGCCTGGGTGGCACAGCAGTTAAGCATCTGCCTTCGGCTCAGGGCGTGATCCCGGCGTTATGTGATCGAGCCCCATGTCAGGCTCTTCTGCTATGAGCCTGCTTCTTCCTCTTCCACTCCCCCTGTTTGTGTTCCCTCTCTCACTGGCTGTCTCTATCTCTGTCGAATAAATAAATAAAATCTTTAAAAAAAAATAAAAAATAAAAAAAAGATGATCCTGTTTGTTTTCGCCTTAGCAGATTTATTGAACTGAGATAGATAATTCCATGCTTGGTTCACAGAGCTGTGATAATTAGCTTAATGAATAAAAACAAAGAATTTAAAAAACACTTTATGTAAATGAAGTGTTGAGAAACTTTATTACAGTGAGACAAGAGATTTTTGAATTTTCGAAAAAAAATAATGTTTACGAATCTGTTTTCTTTCTCTGGCTCACTTTATAAATGAACAACAGAGGGTTATGTCTGTCCTTTTTAAGGGTTAGCAAAAACTTATTACCGTGGAACAGGCTGAAAAGTCAGCTTTGAGGAGCTGATCAAGGTCATTGGCCGCCATGGCATCACTTTTTGAGAGGGGAGGGAGATAGATGATCTCATGCCCAATTTCACAGAATGGCTTTCCTTTGCAGATAACAAAGGAAGCTTTGAAAATGTTTTGGAAGAAATTGCTGAACTTCGACGTGAAGTTTCTCATCAGAATGATTACATCAGCAGCATGACTGATCCTTTCAAAAGACGAGGCTATTGGTACTTTATGCCACCACCATCATCATCAAAAGTAGGAGTCTGTGATGCTGGGAGTGTATACTGAATTTTCTCGAAGGAAATGCGACAATGTTCTCGTCTCTCAATTTGTGAAGAAGGCGTCGAGAACAACGTGTCTAGGCTAAGCCAGACACGCATTGAAGTTCTCGAGTGTTTTTAATATTTGA
Source organism: Ailuropoda melanoleuca (assembly GCF_002007445.2). Classification (NCBI taxonomy): domain Eukaryota; kingdom Metazoa; phylum Chordata; class Mammalia; order Carnivora; family Ursidae; genus Ailuropoda; species Ailuropoda melanoleuca. Next base: position 47,393,159 of record NC_048224.1, read on the forward strand.
GATGAAAATAGGGCCTTCTCAGGAATATTGCCATTGCCCATTCATGCTCAGGTGGTATGTTGTGGGTCCCTGAGAGAGGATCCTGCAGGGGGATAAGGTGACGAGCCCAGAGTGCCTGTTGGAAATGGGTATAAAACTGTGCAGAGGCTGGCAGAAAACTGGGCACCTGGATTTCATTTGATTTTAGCCAACATTTCATTCCGTGTTCACTGAAATCCAGGTCAGGTGCTGGGTGGGGTGGGGTGCCATGAGGAATGGTCTAGCACTTGCTCTCAAAGAGCTCATGTGCTGGTGTGGACCGGTACACCAGTGTAATTACAACAGTGGCATGCACGTGACTACAGACTTGACCTGTGTGCTCTGTTGTAGAGAAGTGTTAGGGATTCCTCGCATGGGGAAGTTCAGGAGAGAAAGCTTCACACACAGTCATGAAGTTAGCGCTTAGCCCTCAAGGGGCGGGCTTTTAGAAGGGAGGAAATATGTGGAAGGGGGGAATTGGTTGAGCTGTGGTGAGTAGCCTTGTGGGGCTGGACAGTTGGATGGGAACAGTGAAAGGTGAGTCTGGAAAAGTAGATTGGACTCACACTTTTGAAAAGGGCCTCAAAATCTGTTGCACTGACTTGTGGAGGCCTTGGAGACAAGGCTGTGTGTAATGTGATCAGAGCCATAGTCTAGGAGGAATAATCAGGCTGAGGGTGGGGGCCTGACTGGCGGTGGGTGAACTTGGGGTGGGGTGGGGGGCACTGTGTGAGCTCATTCTGCGAGGGACAGGAGCCAGAGCTAGAGCAGTGGAGCTAAAGGAGAAGAGACGGCCGAGAGATGTTCAGGAGACAGAACGGTCAAGGCTTGGGGCTTGAAGGTGGGAAGTAAGGAGAGGATGGTAAGCGGCCCTCATCCTGAGCCAACGGGCTGGGTGACATCCTGCCAGAAATCAGCTGACAGGCAACAGTCAGGGTGAAGCGGCTTACACGCTAGGATCCCAGGGCTGTGTAGATTTAACCAGAATCCAGACCGCCTTGACAGCCAGGGCTGGATGTGGAAGCTGCCAGGTTAGATGTAACATTGTAAAGCTGGGCGAGGGTCTGGGAAGGAGCCCTATTTATGACTGGGAAGGAGGCAGGGCAGCAGAGTGGGGCTTCACAGCCATACCAGCTCCCAGGACAGCAGGAGACTGATACCCCAGATGGCCTTGAAAATTCACTGGTTTCCTTGGCCTGCCTTGGTGGTCCATCAAGGACAAGGCAGAACGGGAGAAGCCACCAAGAAAGATGAGTACTGGCGAGGAGAGGCCGACACTCAGTCCGTTTACCTGACTCGACTGTGTAATCATGTCTCACTTCTGTCTGAAAACTGAGAATTAGAATCTATGAAAAGAAACCAGTTCTTTCTCAACTTTGCTACATCTCAACTTTGTTCTAGGCTTTGGCATTTCTCCAACTCAGCCTTTTCATTTCTAATAAATAGTGGGCTCTTCTATCATTTATTTTAGGTTTCCAGCCACAGTTCCCAGGCCACCAAGGACTCTGGTGTCGGCCTGAAGTACACAGCCTCCACTCCTGTTAGAAAACCACGTCGTGGACGGCAGGATGGAAAGGAGGACAGTGGGCCTCCACCTGTCTCGGGATACTGGGTGTATTCTCCCATCAGGAGTGGGTTACATAAATCATTTTCAAATAGAGGTAAGTTAAATCAAAGAAGGGAAGTTGCATTTCTCTTTTATTGGTTCCCTGAAATCTGTAAGACACAGTCCAGACTCCTTAGCTTGCTCTGCAAGGCTCTCTGTGCTGCAGCCTTGGCCAGTGACCTCTTGTCTCACCTCCCATTACTGTCCCACAGTCAGCCATCCCAGCTGCCTAAGATACCCACAGCATGCCACGTTCCTCTAACCTCCCTATTTTAAACCCTCTGTTAAGAACGTCCTTCTTCCTTCCTGTCCTTAATCTGTTCCTGCTTAACCTTCAACAAGACTCAGGCCCTCCAACAACACTCCATTATGTATCTTCGTCCCCCCTGCCTCACGCAGCTTCTTCCCCTGTGCTCCTGGAGCATGGCAGGTGCTTCCATCCTTGTGTCCTGGCATTGTGTAGCTCAACTAACATGAAGTGTTACAGGTCCACGTTCTAAAACCCCGAGAGGAGGAGTCGGACTTGGGAGCCCGTCCTAGCTCTTGCTGTAGGCAGCTGCGTGGGCCTAGGCAAATTATTGAGCTCCTTTTACACTGTTGAGTGTAAAATGGGAATATCACCTTTGGAGAATGTGTTTATTCGGGAGCTATTTATTGAGTGCCTGCTGTGTGCTAGGCTGTCTGTCATCAGTGCTAAATGTGGATCCTGCTGGTCAGGGAGATAAGCAGGGAAGCCAGCAGCTCGGAGTGCCGGGCGCCGTGATTGTGGTCAGTGCTGAGAGCTGTGGGTCTCACTGCTCAGCTCTGCATCTCTGTTGGTCTCTTCTGTCACCTGAAGCAGGCACCCGAATGGTTGCTGAATAAATGAACGAATGAAGACAGAAAAAAGCAGATCAGCAGACAGGCACAAGAAAAACTCAATTATCAGCTACTGAAAAGAACATGAATCCCTGTTTTGATCAGCTTTTCAAAACTGCTTTTGACCTTTTTTGCAAAGTTTCATTCCCATGTTTCAGGGATTTGGGCCTAAATGCTGCCATTCTCTACAAAATTTGTTTACCTAATAAGCCATGGGGGTAAAACACGCTTCTGTTTATTTCTTTAAGATGCAGACAGTGGAGGAGATAGCCAGGAAGAGAGTGAGCTAGACGACCAGGAGGGCCATCCATTCGTACCTCCTCCCGGATACATGATGTACACTGTGTTTCCCGATGGTTCTCCTGTACCCCAGGGCATGGCCCTGTATGCACCCCCTCCTCCCTTGCCCAACAATAGCCAACCTCTCAACCCCAGCACTGTTGTTTATGGCCCACCTCCTGTTGGGGCTCCCATCGTGTATGGGCCTCCACCTCCCAGCTTCTCCGTACCCCTCATCCCCGTGGGGGTGCTGCATTGCAACGTCCCAGAACATCATAACTTGGTAAGTGGAAAGACACAGTGCGTCCCTGGTAGACTGAGTAAGTTTATATATGTAATGATTCAACCTATTTATGAACGAGTTATGTCCCAAGTTTGTTTTCTAAGGTTGGTGTTTAGAATGGAGGAAGCATTCTCTTATTAAAATACTCCTCTGGACAAGAGTTAGGATACCAGGCCAGTCTGCAAACTTTGTTTAACCATCTTGTAACAAAAATGCTTTCAGTCCAGAAATTAACCATTTTTGGAAAGCTTATTGTGTATTTTTCTTTTGAGAAGTACTGATGTGTACAGAGAGGTGTCTTCACATAGTACTGCCCGTGTGTGTGCACACACGCATGTGCTGTGTATTCGCGTGTATGAGCAGCAAGGTTGTGGGGGGGATAATCTCTGGGTGGGGAGATTCATAATTGTTTTTTTCTTTTCATAATTCTTACACAGATTTCATATTCTTTTTTTCCCACTTAACATTACAAGCATTTCCCCCATGGTTTTACAAATGTTTTTAAGCAGTATTTTAATGACTCTATAACATTTCTTCATTTGTAGGCAGTATAGTTGACCTTAACTATGTAAATTTTTAGTGTATTTCATATTCTTATCTAAGGCTAGATTTCAAAAAATGATTACTTCCTGATCACTAGCTTGCTTTGTAACTCTGGTTCTAAAGAACTAGAATGCACTACAAACTCCTCCTTCAAACTCAAGGCAGAGTCTAAAGAGCTCTTTAGATTTTCCTTTCCCTCCCAGGAGATTGAGAGGAAGACAAGGACTAGGACAGTCGGTCAGGCTGGTGGCTGAGGGCCTGCACGTGCTCACACGACTGAAATGGGAGTCAGTCACGTCGCCCTGCAGAGTCTCAGCACACGTGTGTTTATAGCCGTGCTGTCGGCTCGGCATGTGACCCCCTCTTACACTGGTTCTGTTACCTGCCAGCAGTACCCGGCTGTCCTGTAGTTTCTCACATGCCCTCCTAGACCTCCGTGCATTTGCACATGTTCTTTCTTCAGCTTAGGTCTTCCCCATGTCCTTTATTCTTCAAAACCCAGGCGAAGCACCCCTTCCTCTGGGCAGCCTTCCAGACAACTCCCCTCCCCTGTTCCCAGAGGAGGGAGTGACCGCTGTGTCGGTCTCTTCTGCTACTTTCTGCCCTCTGGAGGTAGAGATCATGCATAAGAGGTGCTTGGGGAGTGGCTGTCCACCGTAGTTGGGCTGATGGGAAAGTTAAAAGCTCTCTTAGTTCATCGGTTTCATCTGTGGGATGTGAAAAATTGGCTTGACTTAATTTTTCTGTTCGCACTGAAGTCTTAGAAGCTACCACTGTTTTCACATTGTAGATAGCACTCCAAGCCCAGTTAATTGCAGCCTTTGGCAGGAAAGAAGGGAAACATCAAGTGATGTTCTCAGTACTGCTTTTTTTCCTTTGTTCAGGAGAATGAAGTTTCTAGATTAGAAGACATAATGCAGCATTTAAAATCTGAGAAACAGGAGTTGTGCATGAGAGCATCTAAGCAGCAGTCGGAGAAAGAACTGGAAGAACTGCATCGAAATATTGATGGTCTTTTGCAAGAGAAGAAGGACTTAGAGTATGAAGTAGAAGAATTACACAGAACCATCCAGAAACATCAGCAGCGGAAGTAATTCTTGTTAGCCGTTTTATGTTTCTAATTCTGATGAATAAGATACTGGCTCATGAAGGTAACCTAATTAGTGTTTCCAGTAGGACTTTCTGTGATCTTGGAGATGCTGCGGATCTGTGCTGTCCAGAACAGTGGTCACTAGCCACGTGTGCCTATTGAGCCTTTGAAATGTGGCCAGTGGAAATGAGGAATAGAGTTGGATTTAAATTAAAGTAGTAGCCGCCGGGCGACACCCAGGCTGCACAGTGCAAGTCCGAGTTCTCTTGGCCAGTAATCCAAATCAGCGCTGCTTGTAGGCCCCGTTGGAGAATGGCAGAGCCATCCGCCCTCCGCAGTTCCCCTGGCTAAAAACATGCCAGGTGTCCGCCGCATCTCATTCCCCACTTTGCCACACCTCCAGCTGGTGTCCAGGTCCTACAGATACACACAAAGAGTTGTCAAGCTGGTCCCCTTCTTTCATCACTGCTGCCCTGACCTTTAATCAGGTCATCCTCGGTTGTGGTAATAGTTTCCACATTGGCCTTCCATGTCCAGCCTCTCCATTCTACCCTCGACATAGCTAAGATCTGAGCATGCCACTCCCCCATGTGACACAGTCCCGTCACAGTACACACCGCCCTCCAGATCTGAACCCTGCCTGTCTTACCTTCTCTCCCACACAGTGTTTGTTCACGCCCTGTCTACTCTTCTGTGGTTTCCCCAAACACGACATCATCTTCTGCCTCCCCACCTTTGCGCGTACTGTCCTTGCCTAAAATGGTTTCCCTACCCCCTGCCTAACTCCACCCTGTCTTTCCAGGTGAAGGTCAGGGATCCCACCTCTCATACAAAGCCTTTCTCATCTCAGGCTCCCGCAGTTTGGGGTTGACAACCTTGGGCATAGTACTGTTCCTGCCATGTTGTAAGGAGCCCAGGAGGGCAGTAGCTGGGCCTCCGTCTTTGTGCCCGGCATCTGGCATAGGGTCCGCTAACAAGTGCCATATCTGCTCAGTGCCTCAGACGGGTAGAAGCCCATCCTCTGCGGTAGTCCGTGAGTTTTCATGGTTCCCCTGTTTTTTGTCGTGGAAGCCAGACTAGCCCAGGCTGGGGGGGGATCTGTGGAGGTCACCGAGGTGAGTGAGCTATGGTCTCCACCTTCTAGGAGCTCACACATGACTGGCTAAATAGACCTGGCAGGGAAAAGCAAGGGTCACACCAAGAGGAAATGGGTACTAGATGTTTGAGGGTTTCAAAGGTGATGATGCTATTTTGTAGGTATGTGATGGGGGAGAGGGTTTTTATTGTGCGGTGGTTTGAGGGAGGGTAGTAAGACAGTAGGATAACCACTTCTTTTCCTAGTTACAAAGTATAATAAATGATCATTTTAAAGAATTTGGATAACACAGAAATGTCCAAGCAAGAAAATAAAGATCATCTGTCTGCCTTTATGTAAAGAGAAAGAATTTGTTAATATGTTGATGAATTTATTTTCATGTTTTTCTGTCATAGTTTCATTTTCAAATAATTGACATGTTAGCCTTGAGTTAGTGAATCCTGTGTCTTGCTTTCTGATCTGTCAAATATTGTCACCATAATTTTACTCTAGCAGAACAGAGTAAATCGCAAAATTAGGTAGTCCTTGAGGCAGCTGGTGAGCTGCAACTTGAGAGAGAATTTTAAGGGAATGGATTATTACTATGGTAGTAGTTTGTTTTATTTTTATACCACAGAAGAATAGAAGTATCAACATTGTCTGACAAGTGCTGACCAAAAAAAAAAAAANAAAAAAAAAAAAAAAAAAAAAAGAATCAAAAAAGATAAAACAACTACATCATACTTTATGCATATTGTGTACTTAGTGTCAACAGTATACCATATATTTTTTTAAAGATGTATTTACTTATTTTAGAGAGAGAGAAAGATTGTGCATGCATGTGAGGGGCAGAGGATGAGGGAGAGAGAGAATCTCAAGCAGGTTCCACGCTGAGCACAGAGCCCAGTGCAGGGCTTGATCTCATGACCCTGAGATCATGACCTGAGCCGAAATCAAGAGTTGGACGCTTAATCAACTGGACCACCCAGGCGCCCCCAGCAGTATGCCATGTTGAATAAGAGGGTAAACATAGGCCTTGAAGATAATCAAATGTAGGTGTCTCTCCCACTGCTTCTCATATGAAATTAGAAAATCATCGTACATTTTTTAATCAGGCTACAAGTGTCTTTATCATCTACATTTAAAGTGTCTTAATGTGTGTATATATGATTTTTTAGAGACTTCATAGATGGAAATGTTGAAAGTCTTGTGAATGAACTAGAAATAGAGAAGTCACTCAAACACCGTGAAGATATTGTCGATGAAATTGAGTGCCTTGAGAGGACCCTTCTGAAGCGTCGCGCAGAGCTCAGGGAAGCCGACCGGCTGCTGGCGGAGGCCGAGAGTGAACTTTCATGCACGAAGGAGAAAGTATGTTCTGTTGTGGTTTGGGCTGAGGGAGCTTACTGTTGGCGGCATGAAGGACTAGGAAGAGAACATGCTAAGAACACAGTCATCCGGGGCAGACAGTTGGGTCTCAGGCTGCACTATACTAGTTAAAGAGCTGTGAGAGTTTGGGCGAGCCCCCAAAACCCCCAGCTTTGCTTTCCTCATCTGGCAGTTCAGGCCAAGAATACCAAGGCTGTTCAGTAAGGTTAAATGAAGTAACATATATTTTTTTTAAGATTTTATTTACTTGAGAGAGAGGGAGCAGCAGATTACCTGCTGAGCAGGGAGCCTGATGCGGGCCTGCCTCGATCCCAGGATCCTGGGTTTATGACCTGAGCCAAAGGCAGATGCTTAACTGACTGAGCCCCCCCGGCGCCCCTAAATGAAGTAGCGTATGGAAAGCTACCAAACTCATTTAGTTCCTAACGCGCCCCACTTCCTTATCCTGTGTGTCTTTTCTAAATTACTTGGGCTCTGAGAGCTCTGTGTATTAAATAGGTCAGTCTTATATTCTTCTAAAACAGCTGTGGCTCTCAGAAGACGTCTTCCTAGTATTGCTTTGTTCTATAAAATCAAATATTTTTTGGTCTGCGGTAGTGTTCTTGAGGCTACAACATAGAAGGAAATCGAGGAAAAGGAGCTATCTTTTACTGGGCCTTTACTCTGGCCACACATTGGCTGTTTTATAAATGCCACTTCATTTAACGTTCCTGGCAGCCTGTAAGGAGGTGGTTAGCCCAGTTCAGCAGTGTGGCACAGGGAGGCTGGCAGCTAGCCCAGGGTCGCACAGCTGAAGTTCTCCTTCACCAGGAGAACTTTGTTAGTTTGAGGAGAATTCCAGAGTGAGGAAGTCCCAGACTCACGTGGAGCATTTCAGGAACTACTATTTGCATGTTGCTATTTCAACATGGATGGATTTAAATGAACCCAGAAATCTATTATCCAGGAACAGAAACGAAGGATTTATTAAAGAAATTCTGTGAGTGAAGGCTTTAATAAGAATAGAAAAACATCCTGGTGTCTTTTCAGATGATCAGTTCCTTCTTCTGTTAGATACTTGTGAGAGAACAGAGGTGTGAGCAGGACTAGAGAAGAATTTATCACTGGTGTATAAAGGAAAATGAAAGATATTGGTAGTCGGCAGAGATAGTAAGTGAACCGAGGCTAGTAAGCTCTTCCCCTTCAGCCTCCCAAAATGACTCAGGGAGGCAGCTTGCTAAGGGGGAGTAAGGGGGGGGAGAAGATGGTGTGTTACGTAAAGATGCCAGATGTGTTAAAACCTAACAAAGAAAGAGACCAAAAACTACGCAGAAGCATGAGCATGTAGTGCATTGTGTCCAGTGCTGTGCCGACGAAACTGACTGGAGCCAGCTCTCTGACATGGAAAGAGGTGCGGTGAAATATGTAGCTGTATGAATGATAAAGATCTGCTTTATATGTACAACGGAATATTACTCAGCCATCAAAAATGAAATCTTAACCATTTGCAATGATGTGGATGGAACTGGAGGATATTACGCTAAGCAAAATCAGCCAGAGACAGATATCATATGCTTTCATTCATATGTGGAATTTAAGAAACAAAACAGATGAACATAGGGGAAGGGGAGGGAAAAATAAAAGACAAAATCAGAGAGGGAACAGACCACAAGACTCTTAACGCTGGGAAACTAACTGAGGGTGTGGGGGGCTGGGGTCGCTGGGTGATAAGCATTAAGGAGGGCACGGGGTGTACTGAGCACTGGGTGCTGTATGCACCTGGGATGAATCACTAAATTCTACCCTTGACACTTAATATACTCTATGTTAATTGATTTTAAATTTAAAAAATAAGGAAATATTTAGCTGTTTGGGAGCTTGCCAGCCCTTCTGCCTCCACACGGGGTATTTAGTAGACGAATTTAACACACGCCTGTGAGTTTAGTGCAACTGCAGAACTGGAGCTTTTTGCCTGAAGGTGAGTCACTGCTCAACCAAGTGCAAATCAAACACTATTTTTGGACCTTTGATGACATTGTTTTAAGCCTCTTATTTTAGACAGAAAAAGGAAACCAAGTTGATTAAAAAAAAATAACTGTTTTTGAAAAGAAAGAAAGAAAAATCTGTTTTTGCCAGATCTTGTATAGGAAGATTTTTAAATACTTCAACAAAAATATTTAGTATTTGTGTTTCTGAGCCATAAATAATCATCTTTAAATCAATGAGGTTTTATTTACCATAATAATACAGTACAGAATAATCTCTATGAGGAGGGAATATTGGTAAAAATCAGTTTGTTGTCACTTAATTGGGGAGATATTTTTAATTAAAATAGTGTAATAATATACAGGTTATTTTTTTTTTAAATTTCATTTATTTGTCAGAGAGAGAGAGAGCAAGCACAAGCAGGGGGAGTGGCAAGCAGAGGGAGAAGCAGACTTCCCGCTGAGCAGGGAGCCAGATGTGGGGCTCGATCCCAGGACCCAGGATCATGACCTGAGCTGAAGGCAGACGCTCAACCAACTGAGCCACCTAGGAGCCCCTGTACAGACTAGACAGTAAAAAGATTCACAGCCTCACTGCCCTAAGGGACTGCTGCTTTTTTGGGTAGCCTTTCTGTCTTTGTGGGCACAGATACAGTTTTACATAGTTGCTCTTAGAGTACTTAAACCATTTTAAATTTATTTTTTTCAGCCAACATAATATCAACAACATTCTTCCATGTTGCTGTGTTGTCATTTTAAAGGCTACACAGTATCCCATTGTGTTAATGCATTATCACTTATTGAATCTGTTATTTGTGATAGTTTTTTCTCCTGAATTCTTTTCTGAGAACTGGAGAGTCAAAGTGACTGAACATTTTTACCAGTCTTTTGTCTTGCCTTGTTGTTTTGAAAGAGTTGTACCAATTTACACCAGAATAGCTGTGAAGACAGTATGGTAACTGAATTGCTTTTAATGACGGTGTCTTTTTAGACAAAAAATGCTGTTGAGAAGTTCGCTGATGCTAAGAGAAGTTTATTGCAAACCGAGAAAGATGCTGAGGAGTTAGAAAAGAGAGCCCAGGAAACTGCTGTTAACCTCGTCAAAGCTGACCAGCGGCTCAGGTAGGTGGGGTCCCTCAGCTGTTCAGTGAGATGAGTGAGAAGTTTGGTCCTCACGGGATAACAATCGCCTTATGATAAATAATGCAGTTTAAGTCTAAGGGGCCGTGGAGAATAAAGCGATGTGTTTTAGGCTGCTCCAGGCTGACACAAAGGATTTGGAGCAGCACAAAATGGAGCAAGAAGAAATCTTGAAAGAAATAAACGAAGTTGTGGCAGCAAAAGACTCAGACTTCCAGTGTCTAAACAAGAAGAAGGAGGTCCTGACAGGAGAGTAAGTACAGCCTCTGTCGGGCGTACGGGGCTCGAGCTGGAAGACAGCGCTTGGGGTCCAGCCTCCCTTGGGCCCCGCTCTAGTACTGCTGGTGTTCGCAGGCTGCAGAAACTGCAGAAGGACCTCGAGACGGCGCAGCACAGCGAGGATCACCACCTGCAGGTCCTTAAAGAGTCAGAGACCCTCCTGCAGGCCAAGAAAGCTGAGCTGGAGAAGCTGAAAAGGCAGGTAGGGCAACAGATGCCTTGAAAAACCAGCTCGTGCTGCTTTGGAACCTACATCGTTTCTAATCCTAATGTCTGATTATAAAAAGTAATGCATGTTCGATTGTAGAAAAGACTGGAAAATACAAAAGAAGATATAAAGCATAAATGAGGCTGTATTTCCTAGCGATTAAGAGTAGAGTCCAACCCAAATTTGAATCCCAACTCAATGGAATATATTATTGAGTGAAAGAAGTAAGTCTCAGAACAGGATGCACCCTAAGATCACTTACGCCAAATGTGTTCGTGAACACTTGTGCTTGTATTTTTAGTTTATATCAAAGTACAAAAGCTGTCATCTGATAAGGGGACATTATGAATATTTTCTGTTTTCTTCCTTTTGCGTGTCTGCATTTTCTGCTCTTTATGTAAACAAATGTGTACCGTCCTTAAAATTGTAAGTCATTTTTAAATTTGCAAAATGAATAAATTTTTAAAATCCCCGCCTGACTTCCGTGCCAAGATAGTTGTTAAATGGAATAAGGTATAAATATGTAAGTATTTTGAAAACCGTAACCCGAGGGATAATCATTCCTATCGTATTGTTTTTGCTATGCTTTGAGTGCTTTTATGTAGGTGAGCTCAGGATCTTTATTAGGCATTTTATGCCTGCACCCCCGGCCTGGCCCTCCTGCCTCTTGCAGCTGGGATAAGTACAATGAGGCTAGTCCTCATTTCCCCCCGCCCCATTAGCTGGGTGGGGTATTCTCCATCACGGCGAGTGCTGAAGGTTGCACGGCCTTTGGCAGGCTTCGCATTCTTCCCTTTTCCTCAATGCAGGTGTCGGGTCGGCAGCAGGAGATGGCGGACTTGGACAGGCAGTTAGGGCATAAAAGGGAAGAGCTGCATCTGCTCCAGGAAAGCATGGTCCAGGCCAAAGCTGACCTCCAGGAAGCGCTGAGACTGGGAGAAACCGAAGTGACGGAGAAGTGCAATCACATCCGGGTGTGTTTTTCACTAGGTTTTCTTAAGAGTCCTAGGATGATGTTGTAGATTTATTTTGAGACTTTAGAAATGCAAATATAAATTGAATCTTGACCCCTCTGTAACATCAGTTTGATGTGGTGTTGCATATCCAGGCTGTGGCTGCATGGGTAGCTCTCCCATAGAGGTTCTCTGCCTCTGTGCCTTTTCTCATACCATTTCTTCTCTAGGAAGTTCCTTTTTGGGAATGTCCAGATCCTACCCATTTTTCATGGTTCACTTTGATGCCACTAAGAAGACTTCCGTGACTTTTCCTTTACCTCGGAAGGAGTTCCTCTGTCTCCTGAGTTTGGAGGCACTCTGCACATTGCCTAGGGCATCTTAGCCTTTCATGATCGTGTTTATGCTCCTTGCCTAATTTTCCCCAAGGTGCTCAGCCTCTTGAGGGCAGGAGATGTATCAGAGTCAGCCTTTTCTTTCTATAACATAGTGCCTTGCACAGAATAAATACTGTTTATGCATTTTAAATGAGTAATGTGTGACTTTCTTACTTCTGTTGTACAGAAATATGTTAGTGTAAAATAAAATACAGTGCTGTTCGTGACATAAAAGACAAAATTGAACTTGTTTCCAGTTTAGAATTTTTGTGAAATGAAATAGTTAATAACAAAATTGATTTCAGTGTAATTTCTATTCATAATTTTGTAAAGCGGAGTTGACCTTTTTACTTTCTTTCTTTTTTTTTTTTTTGGCACAGGAAGTAAAATCTCTTCTGGAAGAACTCAGTTTTCAGAAAGGAGAACTGAATGTCCAGATTAGTGAAAAAAAAACTCAACTCGCATTCATAAAGCAGGAAATTGAAAAAGAGGAAGAAAATCTTCAGGTAGTTTTAGGGCAAATGTCTAAACATAAAACTGGTAAGTTTAGAGGAAAGCAATCATATAAAGTCAGAGGTTGGAAATATCTCTATTCCAGATCACAGAAAAAATATAAATGGTGGAATAGACTTCTTTTAAAGTTCAACTTTGTTACAAATGAGCAAAGAAAAGCAGTATTATAAAAGGAATACACTATTTTCTGCCATTCACATTGGTAAAGTTTATTTAAGAGCAAGATAGTTATAATCATTGCTGACCAGGGTATGGAGAAGGAAGAACACTGAACAGGCTTTTGGATTGAAAATAAATTGGACCAGCCCCCCAGTATTTCAGGTCTGAAAATTCACACCTATTGAACCATTTAGCCCATTTCTAGTTACTGAGAGAGGGCAAGCATTCATATACGTTGCAGCAATATTGTATTTATTTAGTAAGTAAGTAAATCTTTTATTTCCTTGTTTTCCAAATCAAGCTGGCTGAGTTGGTTACTTGTAGAAAAATTTATAATAACAGAATTTGGAAACTTGGCCAATTTAAAAGCCACGTTTTAAATATTTAATGGCATGCAAAAATGCTGATGGGAAGCCTGAAAAAACAGATATAAACTGAATATAGAGCATAGTCCCAGTTTATTTTGAAAATCTGTGCATGTGTGTGCACACACGTCTGCACGCATGCACGTGTGCACGCACTCCTAGAAGAAAATACATCAAAATGCTGTTGCTGTAGTGATCATCTTTGGATGTGGGGTAATAACGGGTTTTCATTTTTTTCTTTTTACTTTTTCTTGAAATTTTTATAGTGAGCAAATATTTGTATAATCAGAAAAGAGAGTTAATACTTGAAAATCTATATATTAGAAGATAAAAAATTATCTGAATCTCAGCTTATGTATTTTAACATTTTTACTATTTTAAAATTTATTTAGTTGGGGTAATTGCTCTTAAAACTAGATCTTTGTTAATGTTTTTGTTAAAATGTTTTTAACAAATTAAAATTTAACAAGTTAATGTTTAGCAATATTTTAAAGGATTTTTTTTTCATTAAAACACATAATCCATAATCATAAAATACAGTCAGCTCCAGGATGGCTCAGGTGGTTAAGCGTCTGGCTTTGGCTCAGGTCATAGTCTCAGGTTCCTGGGATTGAGCCCCACATCAGTCTCCCTGCTCAGTGGGATTCTGCTTCTTCCTCTGCTCCTCCCCCTTTTCATGTGCACGCCTCTTTCTCTCTCTCTCTCTTTCTCTCTCAAATAAATAAATAAAATCTTCTAAAAAATACAATTAGCTCCATTAATTCAGCACAATAGATATGTTTAGATGACCTATTGTTTCTTGTATCAACAGCATTATTTTCTGTTTCATTGTGTAAATGTTTCCAACTTCATTTAATATCATGGACCGTGCTCTCTGTTCCTCTTAGAATTAAAGAATATTCTGGACATGTTGCAACTTGAAAATAATGAGCTGCAAGGTTTGAAGCTACAGCATGACCAAAAGGTGTCTGAGTTCGAGAAGACTCGGGTTGAAGTGCTGGAGGTAATAAACAAAGCCGTTTTCGCCTTAGCCTCCTGCAGTCTTTCTCTTTGGGCATGTGTGAGTCCCCTTTTATCTGATTTAGGAGAGACTGGAGTTAGAGAGTCTGCAGCAGACAGCCCTGCGACAGAGAGGGGAGATAGAGTGGCAGAAGCAGCTGCTCGAGAGGGACAAACGGGAAGTAGAGCGGATGACTGCTGAGACCCGCGTTACAGTCATGTATTGAGTCTTTGTGCAAAGAAAAGGAGGATCTCGAAGAAAAACAGGACAGCTGGGAAAAGAAGTTGGCGCAGACCAAACGGTGAGAGCAAAAACCAATAAGCTTGCAAGATCCCTTCCTGAAGACTAAAAAAAAGAGTGGAAAATAGAGAAAAGGAAAAAAAAATACTCCACAAACTCAGTATCACGATACAGCTCACCAGTAGCGTTTCTGGGTGCATTTCCTTTTAGGCTCTTCTTTTTCCAAAGCACTTTTTAGAATAACCGGTTGTGGATTTTCTTAGGTAAAATAACAAAACCTAGAAGATACAGCCAAGTGGAGAAAGAAACCTGTTTGTGGGTAGAAAGGCAGTGTTGTTAAGATTCAGTTCTCAAATTGATTTATAGGTTCAGAACAATCACACTCAAAATCCCAACAGGCTTTCAAAATAGAAATTGACAAGCAGGTTCGGAAATTCATGTGGAAATGCAAAGGATGGACATAGAATCTAAAACCTTTTAGCTATGACACCAAAACAACCTTGAAAAAGAACAAAAGTTAGGGCTAACACTACCTGATGTCAAAATTGGTATAAAGATGGAAAAATCAGTCAGTGGAACAGAATAGAAAGTCCAAAAGTAAATGCACAAATGTGTGGACAACTGATTTTGACAAAGATGCAAAGGCATCTTTTTCAGTAGAAAGAAGACGGTCTTTTCAAAAAATATTGCTGAAAGGATTGCATATCCAAAACCCCAAAATGAACTTTAAAAATGAATAACCACCCTATTCATAAAAATACCTCAGAATGGACCATAAACATAAATGTGAAACCTAAGTATAAAACTCCTAGGAGAAAACATAGGAAAAAAAAAAAACCTTTGTGACCTTGGGTTAGGCAGAATTTCCTAGATATGACACCCAAAGCATGGTCCATAAAAGAATAAATTGGTAAAATTGAACTTCATCAAAATTCAAAACTTCTCTTCAAGAGACACTGTTAAGATAATGAAAAGACATGTCACAGACTAGGAGAAGAATCTTTGCAACCATGTATTTCCATGAAGGGCTTGTGCCCAGAGCATGTATATACAAAGAACTCTCATAACTCAATAATGAGAAAACAAACAACCCAGTTTTTCAAATGGGCAAAAGGTTTGAGCAGACATTTCACTTAAGAAGATGAATGGATGGCAAATAAATACATGAAAAGATGCTCATCATCATTAACCATTAGGAAAATGCAAATTAAAACCACGATGCACTAACACTACATACCTATTAGGAGGGCTAAAGTGAAAGACTGACCATACCAAATGTTGGCATGGAACTTTCATACACAATTGGTGGGAGTGTAAAGTGTTAGACCACTTTGGAGAATAACTTGGCGGTTATTTAAAAACTCTTACATACATTGACTGGAAGAGCTAGCCATTCCGCTCCTCCATATTTATTCATGAGAAGTGAAAGCATATGTGCATACAGAGAATGATGTACTTTAATGTTCATAGCAGCTTTATTTGCAACAGCCAAAACCTGGAAACAACCTAAATGTCCACCAGCTGGTGAATGGATAGACAGAGTATATCCATACCATGGAATACTGTTCAGCAGTAAGAAGGGAATGCAGTGTTGGTACACACGACAACATGGATGAGTCTCAGAGCGACTCTGCTCAGGGAGAGAGGCCGGAAGGAAAGCAGCCCATACTCTAGGACTCTGATCGCTAAAAGAATGCAGGCTCGTGCACGTCTCCTTTTTGGACAAACCCTGTTATACACTTGTGTTTCTTGCTTTCTCACTTATCAGAAACTAGCCATCTATTTTAATCACCGGATTTGGGGAATTCTGAGTGCTGTCCATGTTTTTATATCTGATTTTTATAAAACTTCAGTTTAGTGAGTCACTTTCCAAAAAATCTCCTGTTTGGAAAGCTGAAAATAAGATGTCTTTTGAAAATGAGTTGAAGAGCCTTAAGTTTTGTTATACGATTTATAGTCATTCATCATCCATAACCATCCGGTGAAAGCGCAACACTGTTCGTCGGCTGTGTCTTTGCGTGCTTGGATGTATTATGTTCGATAGTCTGACTTACTCTGCTTGCTCGGTAGGGTTTTAGCAGCTGCAGAAGAGAATAGCAAAATGGAGCAGGCAAACTTAGAAAAATTGGAATTGGATGTCAGAAAGCTGCAGCAGGAGCTAGACCGACTCAACAGAGAGAAGATCTCACTGCAGAAAGACCTGGGAGCGGTGCAGCAGCGGCTACAAGGTAAGAGGCGTGGCGGCGGGCGGGGG
>NC_048224.1:47409852-47497191 GCF_002007445.2 Ailuropoda melanoleuca
GGGGGGGAGGCGGAGAACTCTCTCCTTCGGTTAGGTTCTTCTTTTCTTTTTACGGAATATACAACCTTTTATTTTCCTTCAAATTTGGAGTGTAATTATACAAAGATGAGAAGTCAGGTTTTATAACCTAAAAATATTTCCTTGTTAAAACTGTATTAGTACTTTCGTAAACTATACAACAAAGGTAGGGAGACAGACGTGCATTTATAGAACAGCATGTCGGTCATGGCGGATCCCTGGGGAGGGAATTCCCAGCACGCCCTCGTTGTCTGTGAGGACACAGCCGTCCTTGTTGAGGCATTCACATTCAGTCCAGCGTGGTCAGCCCTCTGCCGTGAATGTGCCTGTCCAGTTGTCTGCTTCTTAGAGCAGACATTTACCTTCCTCATCCATCAGCCACTGGGGGAGGACGAGGGCCGTTCTTCTGGGAGGGTTTGGTTTCCTGGTGGCCCTCTTCTACCCGCGTATCTGGAATCAGAGGCGTTTCCATAGCCCCTTCCCTTTTTCATGTCTTGCTGAAGCGCGGAGTCTTGAAAAACAAAACCAGAACTCAGCTATTCCTCAGAAGGAGCTGTTACCAAACATCATCTGCATGGGGACTGACCCTGGTGTCCAACACTTGGCCATTCGAGATGTAAACTGGCTTTGCCCCTTGGTCCCGCCTCCGGGTTCTTCTTTTAATTGTTTGCTTTTCTTATTATAGAAATAATTCATGCTAATGGGCATGGGGTTTATTTTAGAAGTGACGGAAGTGTTCTAAGATTAGATTGTGGTGGTGTTTGCACAACTCTGTGAATATCCTTAAGCCAATGAATTGCATACTTTAAAATTAGTGAAACGCTTGATATGTGAATTGTATCTCAGTAATGCTGTTTAAAAAAAAATTAGTTCATGTTCCTTAAAGAACAATTTAAAAACAAGCAAAAAGATGGAATAAAAATTACCATTGACCTCACCCCTCAGAGGTAATTCCTATTAACAGTGTGGTAAATATCCTTCCAGATTTTTCCTTGGGATGTGTGTGTATGTGTGTGTAGTTTTAAAACAAAAAAGATGCAGATAATACCTTTATTACCAAAATTTTGTAAACATCCGTGATTAGAAGTTACTAAATAATCTAGCTAACAACGTATTTGTTGAGCACTTACTGTGTCTCAGACATGATGCAAGTATTTTATATGCATTTCTTCATTTAATCCTTGTAACATTTTTATGAGATAGAAACTCTTTCACCCATTTACAGATGAGGAAGCTTAAGCTTAGTTTCCTTATGACTTACTCAAGTGAGAAGTAACTTCCTCAAGGTCATACAGCTAGTAAGTGACACAGCCCGCACACATACAGAATCTCTTCCCAGATTGTCTCCCTTTAAGGTTGTACCAAATTTACATTTCTCCCAGCAGTGTGGAAGGTATCCATTTTTAAACCATGCACGTCATCAACACTAGGTATTATCTATACATTTTTTTTTATTGTGAGGTTTTGAACATGTAAATCTAAAAACCTGAGCTCCAAGCCCAGATATAGGTTGTGTGTGTTAACTCACTCTTTTGACCTTTTAATAAGATGGTATGGCATTTAACAGAAATAAGTTTATATTCACTTCCACTCTACTTTCGGGGGGGGGGGAGGTGCTGATGGGAATTTGGAAAATAAGTGTATTTATGTTATGTAAATGTTACTTCTGTAGAAAAACAAGAAGCAGTAAACTCATTACAGAAGGAACTAGCTGAGGTCCAAGACCATTTGAACCTAGCAAAACAGGTAAGCATAACAAATGTGATTTAATAGTATCCTGAAGGCATGCAGACAATTGGTTAAAAAAACAAATCAAGTAGGTTGGTTCCTTTTCATACCAGCAGGTCCCATAGGACCATTTATGACACACAAACATATATACACAAGACTTAAGGTGCAGAGCAGTGATTTTCTCATTTATTTTAGCCCTAGAACTCTTGATTCAAAGTTTTACTCAAAGATAATAAGGTGGTGGCTAGACCAGAGCCTAAACCCTCAGCCAGCCCCTCTGGGGGCTTCAGGCACCAGATGGACTGTCTCTTATCCATGGCACAGACAGGGCCCCACAGGCTGGGCTCAGACTTGGTCACTCATTGAGCTGCAGGGTGGCTGCCGACTTCAGAGTAGCTGGGCCTGTATCTTGTCAGATGTTTGGTAGAGCTGATTCTTGACCCTTATACCTCGATAGTCTTCTTAAAGATAATTGAGTGTTGTCCTATGAGAATAGTGCTATAATAGTTTCAAAGAACCTCAAGCAAGTTCTGGGCCTCAGTTTCCACCATGTAAACGAGGGATTGGATTAGACATCTGAATTCTTCCATCTGTCTTTATGATTCTGTGTTTCTTTTTTTATTTATTTATTTTTTAAAGATTTTATTTATTTATTTGACAGCGATAGAGACAGCCAGCGAGAGAGGGAACACAAGCAGGGGGAGTGGGAGAGGAAGAAGCAGGCTCATAGCGGAAGAGCCTGATGTGGGGCTTGATCCCACAACGCCGGGATCACGCCCTGAGCCGAAGGCAGACGCTTAACCGCTGTGCCACCCAGGAGCCCCATGATTCTGTGTTTCTAAGATGTATAAAACTTAAAGTACTCCATCTTTAAAATATTCTTACATGGGCTCTAATGAATATTTTCTGTGTTGTTAGAAATAGAGTAACTTTTTCAAAAAGGTTTAATTTGGGTTCCTTGCAGAAAGAAGAATTTATTATTTTCTGAGTTTTTCAACCCACATAAATATTTCAGATAGTAACAAAACCATGACTTCAGGTTCATTTTCAATGCGAATTAAGCCTTATTCGCAGCTGTCCTTAATCTTCGTAGCGATCTTGTGAGGTGGGTGTTGTTTATTCCCACCTCAGTGACGAAGCAACTAAAGTTCGGAAGAACTGGGTCTCTTAGGTTGTGACACCTCCTGTCCTCTTACTTCTTAGACACTAAAAAGAGGAAAGCTGATGTTAAATTGCGTTCTGGGTGCCTTAAATGAGTTTGCTGAGATAATAAAGGATGTGGGACTTACATGTTTAATTTGTCAGACTTGCTGGATCTCAGGAGGGGCACTCACCAGCCCTAGAGCAGATGGCTTTACTAGTAGTTTCTGTTTGTTCTTTCACATAAAGGACGTGCTTCACACCACCAAGCATAAGGACGTGCTGCTCAGTGAACAGAACAGGCTCGAGAAGGACATCGGTGAATGGATGAAGAAGTTTGAAGACTGCCGGAAAGAAGGGGAGACAAAGCAGCAACAGCTCCAAGAGCTTCGGAATGAGATTGAGGAAAACAAGGCTAAGCTGACCCAACAAGAAATGGTACTACACATTTTTGATTTTACAGAAAAGGAAACACTTTGTCACTGGGGTGAGCTTTTCCCGGCCGGTGGCTGTGCAGAAGGGTCGCCCATAGGACTAGTGCCCTTAACTGCCCTGTGTAACTGGGAGGATTTTACACCAACGCTTTGACTCTCTCAGTATTAATATTTGTGGACCATTAAGACCAGAACACGGGTCCTGTAAAGAATCTTGCTGGCCCCATGCCACCGGCTGCATGAGTGCCCTCCTCACGTGCTGGCCAAATAGCTTTGCGGCCCCAGCACGATCACCCATGTGAAGGGAGCTCACTGTCTCACTGTGGGCTGTTGCTACTTTCTCTGGAACTGGAACCTGGCTGGTGTCCATGAAGGTTCCCTCATCTGGGACACGCTGTATTTGTTATTTTATGACTGTGGTTCTCTATTAAGATGTTTCAGAGACTCCAGAAAGAGCGAGAATATGAAGAAAAGAAGTTAGAAGCCAGGAAAGTGGCTCTGAAGGAGCAGCAGCAGCAGCTGGAGAGGGAACTGGGCGAGCAGAAAGGCAAGCTGGACCAGGTGCTCTCGAAGCTGCTGGTGGCTGAGGAGCGTGTCAGGACCTTGCAGGAAGAGGAAAGGTGGAGTGAGACCCTGGAGAAAACGCTCTCCCAGACCAGTATGTGTTCCCGAACATGGCGCTCCGGGAGGGGGGCGGCGCTGGTGGTCTTGCCAGGTGTTTAGAGGAGACCCAGAGCCCGGCCGAGGCCTAGAAGGGGGTCGGGAGGCGCGTGGCGTGGAGGAGATGCCCCATTGGATCCTGCTAGCCCCATGAGAGGTGACAACAGGCTCAGAGACACAGGGCATTTGTCTTTATGGAGATGGGATTTGATCCTGAGACTGTGAGATCTTTTTACTTGACCATATTGCCGTCTTTGAGAATGCCGCCTCGAGGAAGAGAGCAGTTAAGGCAAAGAAGTTCCAGAAGGCACTCTAAAGGCTTTCTACAAAGTACACTATTTGGAGCTTTGGAAACGATGATCCGTTTCATCTCACCAATCAAAAAACAATATTAACAATTCTGCTTGTGTCCAAATTTGACATAATACAGGTGTTTGCTTTTGGGTCTGTTTGCTCTCTCTTGAGCCGTGTGTCAGTCCCAGGATAAATGATTGTTTCCACATCAGTAAATGATTTTTTTCTTTCTTAGGCTTCAGGGTTTAATAATGCTCAGAAATTGTTCTCTCTCAGGTGGACTTGGTGAAAGGGTTATTACTCCCTCCCCCCGGCCCGACTCTTGATACATCCAGACCAGCCATTTCATTGTGAAAATGAAACTTACCGGATGTGCTGAGTCTGACCACACCAGACATGTGAAAGTGAAATCTGGATAGGGTGTTACTCCAGAGAGCGTGGTTAGAAAAATCTATTTTAACCGTCACTGTTCTTTATAAGCATTATTTATTGAGTACTCCCTGTGTACTATGTGTTTGCATACAAGATTCCCATTGAGGGGCGCCTGGGTGGCATAGCAGTTAAGCGTCTGCCTTCGGCTCAGGGCGTGATTCCAGCATTCTGGGATCAAGCCCCACATCATGCTCCTCCGCTATGAGCCTGCTTCTTCCTCTCCCACTCCCCCTGCTTGTGTTCCCTCTCTCGCTGGCTCTCTATCTCTGTCAAATAAATAAATAAAATCTTTAAAAAAAAAAAAAAAAAAGATTCCCATTGAACACCAGGAAGTAGGCGCCTCCAGTATAAAACAGGGCTCATGCCACTCCAGCTTCCATGTTCTTTCCACCGCACTGCCTCCCGTGAAGGAAGAGTACGGGTACACTTCCCTTTATTAAAATCCAGGTGTATAAAAAGCATTTCGGCCATCCATTCCGTGTCTCCTGCGCCTCATGATTGCTGCTTATTCTCACTGGTCTCTGACACTCAAAGGGAAGACAATAGCTGTCTGTCACTTTGGAATCTGGCCCTCTGGGACCCAGTTTGGTCAGGAGGCACCTTCCTTAGGGCCTTTTCCTGGGCCTCTGATGTGGGTCGGGGGACTTGGAAGACCCAGTGATGCCTGAGTGGGTGGCGTGTCATTACGCACCCTGCCCACGGCCGGCCCAGGGCCTCTGGCTGAACGACTGA
This sequence comes from Ailuropoda melanoleuca, assembly GCF_002007445.2. NCBI lineage: Eukaryota > Metazoa > Chordata > Mammalia > Carnivora > Ursidae > Ailuropoda > Ailuropoda melanoleuca. Next base: position 47,415,294 of record NC_048224.1, read on the forward strand.
AAATGCTCATTGCAGAGCGACAGCTTTCAGAACGGGAACAGCAGTTATTGGAAAAGTCAAGTGAGCTGCAGGCTCTCCAAAAAGAGACGGACTCTATGAGGGCAGACTTCAGCCTCTTACGGAACCAGTTCTTGACAGAAAGAAAGCAAGCCGAGAAGCAGGTTGCCAGCCTGAAGGAAGCACTGAGGATCCAGCGGAGCCAGCTGGAGAAAAACCTTCTGGTGAGTACCCAGTGCCCCGGCGGCTTACGAGGAAATAACGCGTTTACATTTTTAAACAAAACAGCTTCAGTGTGGAGAAAACAGATCACCTGGCAGCCCAGTCCCTAACTCAGCTGTTGTTTTTGGTGTATGGATGCACGGTGTGATCTTGAAGCTGATGGTGGGTTTTGCGGGAGTCTGGGCTGTGGCCTAGAGGAGGCCGGCTGGCTGGGGAGATGGTCACGTGAACAGGCAGTGCCAGCACGAAGCAGAGCGCACGCGCGCGCGCTCAGCAAGGAGCCTCTGCTCACGCCTCCGCTGGCGGGGGCTGCAGTGGTCTGGGGGCAAGAAGGCTGAACACGTTTGCCCAGCTGCAGTCACTGCTCACGGGTTTTTCTCCTCCTGCCCTTTTCAGTCAACATTAGCTTTAATTCATCATTATCCTAAAACCAAGGATCTCGGTCTACCATGCTTTTATCCCTAAAATACATTTGGGATAAAAATTTGGGGAGGGGATACTCTGAAGTCCACAACAGTCTATAGTGGGTGGAGGCAGACGGGCAGCGGTAGAGACTGTCGCAGGAATGGATTTTTCTAACACCCTCTGGAGGAACTGATGCAGCCCTGTTGTGTGAATGGGTGTGTGTTTCCCAGAGGGGGACACGCTTACCACTAGTGATTGGCACCATGACTGTATAGATAGCATGGAAGTGTCTAGGTTTTCATCCTCCGGGTAGCTCTGTGATGGTGGCTGCTGTTCCTGTTGCGGACGAGTAATGAAGGCTCAGGAAAGGAAAGTAACATATTATCAAAGGTAACGTTTGCGGGGCCAGGATTCAGACTCTGGGCTAACGGACTCTGACCATGTAGTACTCCAGCTCTACCACAGCCGCTAGAGAAGGCCGGTAGTGTTATCCCATGTTACAGCTAGAGCCCCCATGGGAAGTGGAGTTACGGAGCTAGTGAGTGTGTAAGCCAGCAGCGCACGGCTCCACGTGCCAGAGCCCAGTCATGTCCCTCCTCCGGCGCTAGGAGCAAAAGCAGGAGAACAGCTGCATGCAGAAGGAGATGGCGACGATCGAACAGGTGGCCCAGGACAACCACGAGCGGGCCAGGCGCCTGATGAAGGAGCTCAACCAGATGCAGCATGAGTACACGGAGCTCAAGAAACAGGTGCGTGCCCGGGAGCCCCCGCTGGCCGCCCGGGGCAGAGAAGGCTCGATAGGCATGCTCCCTCCCCGCTGGGCTCAGACAGATTTTGTTTCTTAAATAGCTCTTTTAATAAGAGTATTTCTTTGTGGAAATTGTGAAAGCTGATTATAAGAATGACCTTTAAGTCAAATCTGTTTTTCTAGTCTTAAAATTTAGAAATGCTCCTCTACAGGAAAAAAGCATTTGTTCAAAATGTACTTTTAAAATCCCCTTAAGTTCAGCGAGCATCTTATGTTTTTGAAAGAAAAATGGCAGTTCTTCAGCCTGAAATTTTATTGTGTCCCAAAGAACTGTGTTGAAATGTTAGATTTTGTGCCAGAAACATGTCTATGAGACCCAGATCCCTACGAAGGAAGAAATGACCCCATGAGAAAGCTCTGATACCCTGTAGTGTAACCAGGCTGAGAGCAGGTCACACTTAGACTGGGAGAGTCTAATCCTACATGGAAAGTTCCATAAGTACACGACGCATTAAACAGTTCAATACCAAGTAGGTCCCAAACTTTACCTAATGGTATTTGACTGTCACTCTTCAGATGACAAACCAAAAAGATTTGGAGAGAAGACAGATGGAAATCAGTGACGCGATGCGAACACTTAAATCTGAGGTGAAAGATGAAATCAGAACCAGCCTGAAGAATCTCAACCAGTTTCTTCCAGAACTACCAGCAGATCTGGAGGCTATTTTGGAAAGGAATGAAAACCTAGAAGGAGGGCTGGAAAGCTTGAAAGAGAATTTCCCATTCACTGTGAGTGAGAGACCATCACCTTTAGAAGAAAAACTGAATTTTTCCCAGACTCACATAATGGTAAGGGTGTATCCTGCGGCTCTCTGGACTTTGTTAGAAGGATAATTTGTTTCCGCCTCCCCCCAGATAAGCTGAAAAACAGACATGGGACTGGGAAAGGGCGGGAGGAGGGAAAGGCTAGCAACATTTGGGGACTCTGATGTTTCCCTTTCCCTCTGAAAAAGGACGAACACTGGCGTGGAGAAGCACTCCGCGAGAGACTGCGTCACCGTGAAGATCGACTCAAGGTTGCCCTTTAAAACAGTACAGTATGAGATTCTTGGCACGTTGAGGACGGGGGGGAGATTGCTTACCTCCACGTACTGCTGTCATTCCCTCTGGTACCTCATGGGCAGCTTTCTAGATTACGTGGTGGAAGCTCAGAGAAGTTGGCATCACACAGTAAGTGGCAGGGGTTCGCGTTCAAACCATGAATTCTCGAGTTGAGCCCAGTGTTCTGGGTAATGCTGCTTTGCCTCAGCTAAAACTGACAGAACCGAAGGACTTGGGACAGAAAATAGAGATCCAGTGATAAAAGGGGGGTCACAGGCCAGTGGTTGGGGAAAGAGGGGGAATACTGGCAAAGTAGGCTTGGCTGTCAGACAGGAAGTTGTTTGGCTGAGAACACGTGGAGTCTCGAGGCCTCTGAGACCTCCAGGGCCGCTCCCTCCATAGGCAGCTTTCAGAGTCTAGGATTTAGCGATCAGCGTTGACCCAAAGATGTGGGGGTTAAGAGTATGGGTGGGAGTTGGAAAGTGAGAGGGAGGGAGAACGAAAGGGCAGAATGTGTTTGGAGAATGGCTCCCTACACGGCATGAGCTGAGAGGGAGCCCTGTGCCGTGTTGAGGGAGTGGAGGTCCTTGATGTTCAGTAACCTCCAGCCACATGTGGCTACTTAAATGTAAAGGAATTATACATCAGGTTAAAAATTCAGTTCTTCAGTTGCCACAGTTTTAGTGACTCAGTAGCCACATGTGACTAGTGGCTGCTTTATTGGACAGAGCAGATACAGAACATTCCCATCATCACAGAAAGTTCTGTTGGACAGAGCTGCTGTAGACTTGGAGAGAATCCTTTCAAAGAAACAGCGCGGGGGCAAGCCGGAAAGTCGCGTGGGGTTGAGGATTGAATACGTTGTGAGAGGCACTGAAGATACCAAGTATAAACCAGTCTTCTGTTGAGTCTGGAAAGACTCAACAGGGATGCGGAAATCCAAAGCACTGTGACAGTGGGGAGAAGAGGTTGAGCGGAGGGGGCCGGTTGATGGCAGCACAGCATGGTAAAGTCTGCGCGCAGAGAGCAGCCACCAGCACCGCCTACGTTTCCCTTTTTTATTTTTATTTTTTTTTAGGATAAGAGCATTTTCAGCAGCTATTCCTAATTTATGATAATCAGATTTGCCCATCAAGTGTTAAGCATGAGGAAGCTACTGAGTTCTTTTCTTCTGTGTAAAACCCTACGTTTTACCGCAACGCTTTCAGGCCCAGCTCCGACACTGTATGTCCAAGCAAGCGGAAGTGTTGATTAAGGGGAAGCGGCAGACGGAGGGCACGTTACACAGCTTGAGAAGACAAGTGGACGCGTTAGGGGAATTGGTCACTAGCACTTCTGGAGACTCCACGTCGTCACCCGGGATGTCTCAGATGGAGTCTTCCCTTGCCGAGGACTCTCAGCCTGGACCAAGCCAGGTAAGAGGAAGCTCTGTTCTAGACATGGAAAGTCCCCGAAAGCTTTGGGGTCCATAATCTAGATAGAGGAGACTCAGGGGGCCACAAATGCCATCTTCAGGTCTCTGGAAGACTTAATACAGATTTGCTCTTTCAAAAATGGTCCCTGGGCAAACTGGAGTGGGTTGGTTGGTAGACCTAGAAAGAGGATAAGGTGATGGCTTAGGGAATGGCCTAAAATTGGAGACTGGATGACCTATCAGGGACGTAGCGAATTCTCATGATGTCCTCCACTGGTGGGTTTCCTTGTTATCTCCTCCGTCTGTAGAGCATTTAGGCTGTGAGGCCAGCGTGAGTCCTGGTTTAGCCTGTCCGTCTCCCTGTGGCTCGGGGAAGGATGACTGGCTGTGCCTACTGTTCCTCCTCAGCAAAGGTTGGAACTCAGACCTCATAGCCCAGGGTCTCTACAACCCCTGAAGTTCCCAGAGGCTTTCTGTGTGAGACCTCGACAAGGTTAACAGTCATTTAGTAGGAGGAACATGAAATAGACTCATGGAATTGGTCAGTAGGGACCCAGAGATAGATAATAGCTGCCATTTTTGAGTGCCTATTGTGTGCATGTACTAAGCACTTTGTATTATCTCATGTAGTCTTTGTATCCTAGGAGGTAGGAAGTATCCCTTTAATAGATGAAGAAATTGTGTAAAATGAAAAATGTCACAGCAAAAGATGAAACCAGGACTTCGGGGCTCATCTGTCACTACCACAGAGCAGTAGACTGTATGGCTGAGCCAGAAGAACATTCAGGAACAGCTGCCTCTTTTGGAGGCACACAGCTCAGCAGCAGCAGACCCAAGATTTGAGTAGGATTACCTTAGAAACCTTCTATGGTAGGACCAAGTCAGGCACGGGCCCAAACTGTCATGGACCTCAGGGCAGGTCTTAAGAGAGTGTCAGAGGCACTGAGTATTGGAAAGAAGGTGGGTTTAGGGGTAAGACAGCCCAGAGTCATGGAAGATGAGTACATGGAGGGTTGGGTGCCAGGTTCACTCATCAGCTGAGGGTGGCAGCCTGGAGAGTTCAGGCACTCCGGATGCAGGAGAGTAATGGAGGTGTTAGAGGCGCAGTGGGTAGAGGGGAGATTGCTAGAATTCTTTTGGAGTCGGGGGTCATAATCCAGGTATGTGGGATGAAAGCCTAAACTAGGCTGGAGTTAGGGGCTGGCTTCTGAGCTGTCTTTTCATCTCCCTTCTTTTCAGAGCTCCTTCCAAGTTCTACAAGGTCCGTCACAATTATTAGACAGCTACCGACACTGACACCATCCCCAGCTTCCTGCTCACCGGGTACATGTTACAGTTCTTTTAACTACCACTTTCAGTTGGAACATCCTGAATCCTAGCTTATCCTACAGTCAAGTAGCCTTTTAACTTTACTCCTGATAATTTTGTATAGGGGCTCATCTCAAAATATTTTTCTGAAGAGGTACTCAAGTACGTGTTTTACCTGTTAGCCTTTGTGCTGTCACTTAGTTCTGTTCATCGAAGACTTGTTTTTACTGTTGCAAGAATGCATCCTCTTTGTAGTCCTGCAGGAAAAGAACTGCTCAGCCGGATGAGGAAATCTCTGAAGAAATCCCTTCTCTACTACCTCACTGCAGAACTGGAATGCCGCTTGGTTTCGCCCCAGATGCGGCGAACTCGGACGCGGCACCCTCCACTGTAGCTTAGCTCACTGTGCTGTGAACGCCGGGGTTTCTGTAAATCCCACGTACATATGAAGACTTGTATACGGTTTAAACCTGGATGGCTGGGGGGTTCGTTTTTTTTACCTTTGAAACGTGTTGCTGTAAAACCAGTGATTTTAATAGCAAATTTGAGGCTATAAACTGGTAAAATCTACAGCTACAAAGAAAAAAAATGTACTCAAGCCCTTCTTCATTTATAGTGTCAAATTTTATTTTTGGATGTTATTTAAAATCTATTTTCATATGAAAATAAAAGATAAAATAGTCTTTCATCTGACTTTACATTTCATAGATCAACAGTAAAGCCATCAAACGTTTACCTTCGTTCCAGGAAAATGGCAATCTTCCAAATGGCTCTCTAGCTTTGGCCTGGAGACAGAAGTATGTTGTACCTATCAATGAACATACGCCACATGAAAATATCTTTTATAAAACTACTGCACTCGAGGTGCTTTTCCTCAACCAAAAATATTCTTTGGCGGATAACTAGCAGAATCTGACCCAGTGGTAAATTCAAATTGTGTTCAACTTTTAAATCTTTGAACTGCTGTAATTAATGGCTCTGCTCCGTGATCTACAAATACATTTCTCTAAATAGCAACTATTGTCACAAAGACTGTGTAGCAGACGACTTCTCATGCGTAAGGGGAAGTATGAAACTCCATGTTATCGATTAGGTTGTAATATACTCCCAAGGCCTGTTTTCTAGGCCTGTAGACAGCTTCTGAACCATAACCATACAGAATGGTGCCGTGCAGTCATCCCTTTCCACCCATGGAGGGCTGTATTCCCAAAAGCTGTTTGGCCAGATGTGGACAATTAATTAAGATGTGGGATAAACAGAGTTACAATAAAGGCAATAGAAGTGGCATAAAATTTAACACACAGTAAGTTCTAGAAGACATCTACTCCCAAAATAAAAATTAATTTGGCATTTATCTTTTGTACTTAACATTCTCCTTTGTTTCATTTTCACAGGCCTTAGCAAAATGTTGAAAAGTCAGGCCTCTGCACAATTAATGAAATCCTTTAGGGACACTTTTTTCCCATTCTGTCCCTGTGCTGAATGGGGGCAAAACATCTTCTTTCTAAACTGCCACATGAACCCTCTCTATTCCCCTGTGGACAGGAATGGAAGGTAATCATCTGGTCTTCTGTGTAAGGGTGAGTGACCTGAACCACACATCTATACAGAAAGATCACACCTGAAACAACAGATACATGAGCAAAAAAGTTCTCGAAACTAGAGTCTGGAATTAGGGGAGGTAATCAATGCGTAAAGCCAAACACCTGGTTTCAAAAGACATCTTTCCAAAGAAACTTTACTACCTCTAGTATTATGTGAACATCACCACCAAAAAAAAATTTTTTTAATCAAGGTTACTGCATTAAACACTTTTTTTTTCCACGAAAAACACTTGAACATTGTACTGGAATGTCTAACCCATAAAGAGTACTGAGCACCAATTTACTAATCAAGAGGGCCTCCTCACAGGTGCAAGGTTAACAAGTAACCCAGAGAAGCAGGTGACCCCACAAGTAGTAAGCTCTCATGGATTAAAGATTAAAAGAACTTCACATTCTCTCCAAAGTACTTGCCCAGTGTCTGGCACATGTATGTTACAATATGACAATTTGCTCTTCTATTTTTGAGCACCCAAGTTTATTACAGGGGATTACACATGCAAACAACAGAATTTGGCCCCAAGTACAGTCAAGGGAGAACACTATCAGGCACCAAGTGTGCTGATCTCACACTGAAAAAGGTCGACTGAAAACACTGCAAGTGTGATCCAAACACAAGGACAAAACTAAGTCAATTACTGAGTGATGTGGCGTTATATGCTATATATGTAGATTTCTCTTTATACAGTAAGGACAGTTCTCCAATAAAAACAACTTCTGCCAAGTAACTGTTTGCCTGAAGAAAATACGAAATCCTACTGTAGTTCAGAAAATAATGCAAACCATTTTAATTTAATCTAGATACAGGTACTTTATTTACAAATATTTAGATTAATAGCATTTTGTTACATCAAATGAAGAGTACAGCAGTCTGAATAAATCCCGTCACAAAAACAATTAAGACCCACTGTAACTAACTTTGGGAATCAGGGTATTGCACCCAAACAAGCCGCAGTCTTTAGTTTGTGATTGCTACCTTATATCCCAATGGGTGGTTGGTTGGTTTTTTGTAAATATATACACACACCAGCAGGTCATGGTCCCTGGGCGAGTCCCTTGTGAAGCAATAGGGTGAGCAAAATGGGTCACTGTAAGTCTTTAACAGAATATACCAATCTGCTCCAGGAATCTTGTTTTTAAAAAAGTTAAACAAAGACAAAAATAAAGATGAGTCCACAAATTAACCAAATCCTATTTTCTGCACATTCCAGTTTTGGCTTTTATTTAACATTGACTATACAATACTCCAGTACTACCACGTGTTTACAACCCAGAAAGCCGTATTTTTTATTTTTACTTTAGTGTCTGTAAAGAGGGATTTAAAATGTGTATTTTAAACACAGCAGTTGAGCTGAATATACTAAAGTTTACTTATCCTACTTCAAATAACCTTAATTCTCCATCTGAACCATAAACTCAATCAGAAATCAATCAAAAGTAGTAAAGAACTTGGTAAAACATTGAGTCTGTTGTCTAAAGAGATTGTTTCCCTTGCAATACAGTATTCTTTCAGTGGCCAAACCACCTAGTGCAAAGTAATAAACTTACTTTGTATCAGCACAAACACTGAAACACCATTAGAAACACTTTCCCTTTTACAAAACAACTTATGCCAACACGACATAAAATAGCCCCTCATACTAAGAACACAAGGGATATCTTAAATTACTTCACTGTAGTGTTAAAAATGCACAATTTAAAATCCCTTAACAGCAGACCTGCGGTTCTGACTGTCCGGTACACAATCTCACCATTCCAAGAAGATAAAGGTATAAAAGCTTAAAATGTGCAATAATAAACCCAGCCTTTTTTCTTTTTCTATACAGTAAGGCAAGAAATGCAGCCTGTAATGCAAAATGTTTACAAAGAGAAAAGCAGGTTAGCACATTGTCGATTGCACAAGAACAGTTAAGAAAATCAGCAGGTAAGCCACAGTGCAAAGATGGAACAGAATCTGCTAGTGTTAATCCTCTCACGCTAGGAGCTCTTTCCAGCATAATGCCCCCAAACACTGCCAGCACCAGAGGGTGGGGCCGGTATTAACTTGTGAACTGCAGTTGTGTCTATTTCCTTGTGTGAAATGGAAGGGAGTAACATGGTCACATATAGGTCATACTGTACAAACTGGTATTTTATACTGTTCCAATGCCAGTAATCAATTTATTTTCTTCATTAAAATAATATACACAGAATGTATTGTTAGTTCGGTTCCTTCAAATTTTATACATATTTACTTTGCTAAAGAGAAAAGGATAAAATGGTGTAAAAAAAAAAGATAAAGCACAAGAGAAAAGGTAAGTGGATATTTTCCCTGTGCAAGGAAGGCTAAGACAGAAGCAAACCTCCACGAGAAAAATGCCACCCACACAACAGGAAATTTATCCAACGAAAACAAAAGCAGTTATAGAACCCATTCTCTATCAGAAGTCATTTCACAGCAATAAACTTATTGATTACAACAGACATACTTGAACAGTTAAAGATGGGAAGAAAGGCTTAAGATATCCTCAAATTAAACCATACAGTAAGACAAAGCCTTGCCAAAAAGAGGGAAGGATAAAAATCATTTAAGTCCAGCATCAGTGCTCAGTTGAAATCATGTACTGGTGACATACCTATCACGAGGACAATCAAGGGCAAAAAAAAAAAGTCTAGATTTACCATGCAGGAGAGATTTATTACTCTACTTGCCTTTTGATAACCTGATTACATCTAGTTGTTTAGCAGTTTAGTATTGTGTTAAACTGTTTTTACAACAGAGTTGTTTTTTCTTTTTTTTTTTTTTTAATTAAACCCAGTAAGATGTACAGAAGACAATGATACAGTAAAAAGTACTGCTTCCAACAGACAGAGGTGAAAGGTCAAATGGGAGCTACGGCAAAGAGGTCACTAGCAGCCACAGCCTTCTCTCTGGGGTTGGGGTTCGCTCGTTAGCCGGCCTCCCTGTGGGGCTGAAGGTTTGTGTTGTACACCGGACTCGGCAGCATTCAGATCCAGGCTTCCATCCTGAATGTTCTGGTAGATTTTCTTGGCAGCCTCAAGGAAAGCATCTTCTACATTCTCTCCCCTAAGAGGCAATTGACAACTTTATTGGAGAATCACAGCTTTCTACAAAAGATAAGACATTATACACTGACTTTCTGCTAACCTTTACTCAACTGCCATGATGTCTTCAACTTAGCCACTGTCATCTAATAAGAGATTACCAAAGACTGAGCTAAGAGAGCAGTATGGGGAAATATTTTCTGTGGAAAGCTTATAAACACGGTACTAACAGCCGTTTCTACAAACCCTATTTGGATAACTGGATGTGTTCTAATCATTAAAATGTTATATATTAATATATAATGAAAGTGATGATAGGCCATTTTTGTAATAAGGTATTCCAAATACAAATGAGATTCCAGGATTTGTATGGTCTGATTAGCCAAGCATCAACATACATTTTTTTTGATCATGTGATGGTGACATATTCGTGCTTGACCATGTTCTCACTTCAGTTCTCTTAGTACTAATAATATGGATGAAACTAAACAAAAAAGGGGCTAGCTTCTCACCACAGCAAGGAATTTTTGGCTTAATAAATGAAGAACTCTGCTGGGAGTCCTGGGGTTCAATAATGGACATGGAATAATGATTAGAAAACGTTAATTATGCTTCTGATTATTCTTAGACATTGTTTCCTTAAAGCCATGCTTTTCAATCAGAAGTATTAAATAAACAGATTACCTAAGCTTGAGTCCAAGATGCCAAACTCAACCTCAGTTGTGAAAGTCAAACACTTTTGAAATGCTAACACAATTTCGTTTATTAACCTGGATTACCAGGGGCATAATCAAGGTACAACCTTTTAGGTGAAGTAACAAAAAACATTACCTCTAAAATGTGAAACAGGAAGCAAAGGGATGCCTGCTTACTGTTCTTCCCACAACAGACACTACACATACACATATTATTATATGTATCCAAATACATTATACATTTTCCACATGTACGGTTCTACTTTGAGAAGTTCGAATGTAACTGAATGTAACTGAAAATGATTAATTTTGGCCATACTTACGTTTTCGCACTTGCTTCAAGGAACAATAAGCCTAAAAATTAAAATTCAGACTATGATTAGGACATTTCAAATTAACTCACAAGGGCATTTTCTTCAATAACATTTGAATAAGAGTTTCCCATCGGCTATCAGTATTCGTACCATAGTATTTTATGAAACAGTACGTTCATTTGAGATGGGGGAGTCTTTATATTTGTCATTAAATACTTGCACTACTGCCAACATGAATGTCAAATAGAAACACATTTTATTTCCTCATTCTTAAGATTTAAGCAGTTGGCATTAAAAGAAAAGTATCAAATAATCTGCAGTATCAAAATCCCACCTTTCCTATGTGTGACCCCAAAAAAGCCATTAAAAGTCTTAAACCCACCATTTTCTTCTGCAAACTGTTTGGCTTCTTCATATGTAACATCTCTTTGTGCTTCCAAATCTGCTTTATTTCCTATGAGAATTATTACCTAATTTGTGACCAAAAGAAAGACATCTTAAAACAAAGCAACCATTTAAAATCAACCATGAAAATTCTGAAATCCCAAAATTTTGACAGAAAAAACATGTGGGCCTAAAAAGGAAACCCAAGTACCAGCAATCATCCAGCAGACAGATATGAGAACCATGAAGTCAGTACTACTGGGACGGAGGTCAGCAATTATCTAGGCCACGGGCTGACAAACTTTCTGTGTAGGACAAAGAGTATATATTTCAGGTCTGTGGAGCCCAAATGGTCTCTTTGCATATACTTCTCTTTTTTTTAAATAGCCTTTTAAAAATGTAAAATCCATTCTTAGCTTGCAAGTCATTCAAAAACAATACAGCCCATGAGGAGCACCTGGTCTAGGCCAAAGGTTATGATTTATCTGAGTAAGATTACTACAGGATCCATGCACAAGCCCCAGGGGATCTGTGAATACACTGAAATTAAGCACAGAATGCTGTAAACAAGAACATTTCGCTGGAAGAGAAGGCTCATGGTTTTTGTCACATTTTTGAGAGTCTCTGGGACCCTCAAAAAGTTAAAGTACTAGTTCAACTCCTTCAGGCTACTGGTAAGGAAATGAGTGCTCAAATAAGGCAACGGGACTTTGCCTTTGTCAAAGGTCATTCAGTGAGTCAGTGGTATAAGGACATTAGAACCGAGGGAGAAAACCCAAACTGTGACCTTCAAATACATCTTACACTACACTAGCCCTAGGCAGGACCAAAAGTTTGTAGCGACTGAAAACAAGTGTCTGTGTTCTATGGGGAACAGTGGTGGTGGGAGGAAGTGGTGCGGGGACACATATGCAAGCAAGTTCAAATCCATGGCAAAATAAAATATCACACACACCTACATCCACTTTGGAATTTTTTATATAAGTGAAGTTCAGGCCAAAGTTAAAGTTCTAAGAAAAAAGTCTGCAGCCTTAGGAAAATAGAAAATAGAGTTTTTTTTATCTTTACGGTGGTTTCTGGGGGGTGGGGGTGTCTATATATAAGCTTATTTGATACCAATTGGTGATTCCCCCCTTCCAAATAGATGTGGTAATCCAGATGCAGATACTTTAGGAATGGATGGTTTCAACCTAAAGTGATTTCCACCATTAACTTTTTCTCATGTGAAACTGCAGCCCCCGACTGTCCTGTTTCTTGAAAATGATGTCCAATGATCTGAAGAACCCTTATAATCTGAATGTAAACCTTAAACAAGAACACTTAAGCAGTATAACAAACATGAACGTTCTTCAGGCAGTGTGGACGAGGGTCCAACGAGGGAAAGACATTTTCACATGAAGTCTTCTAGTCTTTTAACGAATAAGGTAAGAACACTTAAAAAAGGAAATCAGTTGTTTTTTTAAATCAAGGCTGCCCAAGTCACAATGGCCTAATACAAGGCCATCATATGACAGCTACTCAAATGTTCTGTATGTCAACTGTACTTCAATAATAAACTTAAAAAAAATAACACTGAACTGCAACTTTAAATGGGTAAATTATGTTAATGATCTCAATAAAGCGGTTTTTAAAAGATAATTAAAAAAAATTTTAAACATTTGCTGAATGGAAACACTGCCTCCTCTCCCGATTCCTTAACAATTTCCAAGCTGTGCTTCCCATCATCCTGAAAGGAGACATAAGCTGGCATGCTAACCAGAGAGAGGTACAAAATATACCACCAACAAAATGGGAATGTATGTAATTTTTTTAAGGGTCTTTTTTGTTCTGTATTTTTTTAATAATTTTTATTTTGTTATATTAGTCACCATATAGTACATCCCCAGTTTTTGATGCAATGTTCCATGATTATTTGCACACAACACCCAGTGCACCATGCAATATGTGCTCTCCTTAATACCCATCACCAGCCTATCCCAATCCCCCACCCGCTCCCCTCTGAAGCCCTCAGTTTGTCTCCCAGAGTCCACAGTCTCTCATGGTTCATTCCCCATTCTGTTTACCTCCCCTTCATTCTTCCCTTCCTTCTCCTACCGATCTTCCTATTTCTTATGTTCCATAAATGAGTGAAACCATATAATTGTCTTTCTCTGCCTGACTTATTTCACTTAGCATAATCTCCTCCAGTCCCGTCCATGTTGCTGCAAATGTTGTGTAATCGTTCTTTCTGATGGCTGAGTAATATTCCATTGTGTGTGTGTGTGTGTATATATATATATATATATATAGAAATTGAAGGCAATGTTACAGAAAACGTAACATTTGAGCTGGAGCTTAAGAGATTTTATGTAGGGGAGCAAATTTTGCCATCCCAAGATATTCCTCTATGGAATATTTATTTGAAGCTGGTTTATTTTTAAGAAACAGCAAACACAGGTGAGGCTCTGAAAACCCAGAAGTTTCCCTTTAAGAGACATTTACATTTATAAGAAAAATCTCCATTTGTAAGGGTGTTTCCCCCTCTACCAGAAGAGAGGATGGACTCAATCTCCAGAAACTTGTAACAACTCTGTCAATTTATTTCTTAGACAAGCCAGAAGAATCTTGAAGTCAGGTGAAGTTTTTCTTCCCTAACACACTCTTCTGAAGATCTGGTAAAATTTTGAAGAGGCATAAATGAGGCAGGAAAGACATGGCTAATTTGTCATTATGTACCTCTCTAAGCACCTTCTACAGTGAGTTTTGTTTGCTTCTTAATATTTTTCTTGAAATAACTACAGAATCACAGAAGCTTACAAGAGTAGAGCTTCTATATACCCTTCACCAAGCTTCCTTAATAGTAGCATCTTACAGACTCAAAACCAGGGAACTGACATTGGTGCTATGCCCTTACTCAGATTTCACCAGTTGTACGCTGTGTGTGTGTGTGTGTGTGTGTGTGTGTACAGTTCTATGCAATTTTACTGCAGATATAGATTTTTGTCACCACAACCAGGATATAGAACTGTTCCATCACTAGAAAGGACGTGCTCTGTGCTGCCATCTTTATAATCTACGCACACCACTCCTACCCTTCACCCCCACTTGCTAACCCGTCAACAATGCATCTGTTCTCCACAATTTTGTCTGAGAATCTTTTATAAATGGAATCATACAGTATGTAATTTTTTGAGATTAACTTTCTTCACTCAGCGTAATGCCCCTGAGATCCATCTAAACTGCTGTATGTATCAATAGTTCATTTCTTTGTATAGCTGAGGAGTATTTTACAGTATGAATGTACCAGACTGTTTAACCAGTCACCTCCTGATGACCATCTAGGTTGTTTCCAATTTTGGGCTATTGTAAATAAAGTTACTATGAACATTCATCTACAGGTCTGTATGTATATGTATAGTGGGTTTAAGGTGATAATGGATATGAAAATTCCAGGCACAGTCCCTAGCATAAATGGCAAATCATGTTGGGGAACCTGGGTGGCTCAGCCGGTTAAGTGGCTACATCTGGATTTCGTCTCAGGTCATGATCTCAGGGTCACAGGACTGAGCACTGAGTTAGGCTCCGCATTCAGCGGGGAGCCTGCTTGAGGATTCTCTCTCCCTCTCCCCCAACCCCTGCTCATGCTAATAAATAAATCTTAAAAAAAAAAAAAAAAAGGGCAAATCATGTTAACCTTCAGTACAATTTATTGCTGTTCCCTGATAAAACCCAATCTTGCCGCTGATTACGTATTTATTGAATCAGACCTCTGCTATACGGTGGAGTACAAAGCCAAGTGAGACAAGGCCTTGGAAGCTCAGAGTCAGTCACAGCTCAATACCTTTCCTTGCTTTTTCCTGGAATGCCCCCTTTAGCATTTACTAAGATCTTACTCACCCCTACAGTCCCAGCTCAAACATACCTTTCTCTGTAAAGCTGGTTTCTCCAGATGGCACTGCTTATCCTGGGTACTTCCAGCAATGCACATACCAGTTGCTCTATTTCTAACTCATATTTCACTCTGCTTTTCAGCAGAGTTGTTTGTATACACACAGGTATCTCCTTACTAGACCATAATATTTTGTGGGCCAAGGACCACATTTATCTTTGGATACTGCAGAGTCTAGCATGGTAGCCGGCCTTTAAAATCTCAATAAGTATCTTCTCAATCTGGTAAGGAAGCTAATTTTTATTTTCATTTTAAAAAGAAAAATTTTTTAAATTTGCAATTTGAAAATACAGCACAATGGTTACTTTTTAAATTTTTTAAAATTTATGAAAATATAGCTGAGATGTTTTTATAAAAAGAAAAAAAATTTAACTAATTTTTTAAAAACATGAAGAACTCTTTATTTTTAACTGAAATTTTACTGAGATAATTGTAGATACACAAGCAATTGTTAAGAAATAAGAGATCCCTTATACTTTGCCCAGTTTCTTCCAATGGTAACATTTTACGAAACAAATGCAGATCCCTTTTAAAGTGATTGTTTCAGATTTCATGGTTTCCACCTGACATGAGATCACCACCCCATTCATAACTTTCATTTTTTTTTAAACCACAAACATGAACAAAAACCAAGTATAAGATGTAAAATCTGGGGTAATTAGTACTGAAAAAAAAATGTTAACTTCTCTACAATTAATTTAAAAACAAAGACTTTTTCATTCTTAATACTCATATACAAAAATCCTACTAGCAAACGACTCTCCTTTTGGGGTTAGCATAGATCTTAAATTTTCTACGTAACAGATGTTATACAACTTACAGTATTTGGATTGGTGAGATTCCTTGCATCTGTCAACCAGCTGCTTAAGTGATTATATGTACTTCTTCTGCAAAATTAAAGTTTACATTTGTGACTACCACATACAAATTGCCCTTTCAATTTTTTAAAAAAGAAATTTCAAGTAAATATTTATAATATTCCCTTTCATCAGAAACTGACTGTGGAATGTAAACACATACTTTCCAGAAATCTAGCCATTATTACTATTAAGTAAATAAATCAATATCCGACAACTTTCCTAATTACAAATAGAAGTAAACTGTTTACATTTACAGGCACATTCATAAACAGACCAATAAGCAAGCAAGGAACAACACAGAAAATTAACAAACAATTCTGAACTCGGACTTTCTAATCTGAAGTAAAAACTAAGATTATTTTTAAATCATCCAGATTTTCAATCACAAAATGGGAGAAATAATACCAAAATGTCTAGTGAATGGTACATTCAATGGAAAACATGTTTGCATCTGTCTGTTTCAAATTAGAAATCAAGATGGTCACATTACTGTAAACAGATATAAAATTCACCTTTCTTTCAAGAGAAAATTAACTCTCACAACATAAAAACCAGCTTTAAAATGGCAATATATTTGACTGGAAATTCAAGCCCCCATATATCAGAGTGAGTTTATTGTAACTTTGTATTCTTATTTACCAGTAACTAAATCATTTTGGGATTCAGAATGCCCTATTTCTCTACTTTCTCCAAGCAAGAGTTTAGAAACTCATAGGCTCATTTGCACTAGCAAATGAACATGGCAAGCAAATCCAAATAATTTACAATATTAGAGACAGTAGACAGAATATTAATATTTATCAGACTTCACCAAAGGGGTCAAATAAAATTTGGAAGTTAAAAATGTTTGATTTATATACATTCACAGAATATTAATCCATCTTACTCATTTAACAGGTGAGAAAACAGAAGCTCACAAAGATTTAAATGAATTTCAGAGCCAGGCCGTGAGCCCTTTATGCACAGAGTGTCCTCAAAGTGCTTCAAATTTAGCCTTGTGAATATATCCATGAACTCCAGCTGCCAGTACCCATATAAAGTTGGATATTCCAAAGACTTAATCCTTTCTCAGTGGAAACTGAAAAGAGGTTGTAAGATTCTCTTTTTATTGCGCTAAATTATGTTAAACACAAATCATCGCCTAACTGTAAAAAAAAAAAAAAAAGGTCAAATAAATAAAAAACATTTTCCCAGTGTTTTAAAATTTTCTAAGTAAAATCTTCTAATGGTCAAATATTTTTAAAAAGCATGAACCATATCACTTTACTGTTCAGTATTTGTAGTACTGGCATACCTTGCTTTTACACAACAGATTTATCCTACTTTGTTCACAAAACTTAAATAGCACAAATCCAAAAATATTAATACTGATTTTGATAAATTTTTAAAATGTCAAAGCTAGCACCAAGAAACTGCCACCACTTTGGTAAACAGAAAAATCTACACATTCTTAAGTATCAAGATCACATAAACTGTTATTTAGATGTGTCCATAACCTCTGCTAATAATTCCAGTAATTGTTATTAATTTAAAATTCACCATAATTTCAAATCTGTAACTATAGCAGCATCCCAATATTAATTAATTAGTGGTAACAGTGCTAAAAAAAAAAAAAAGTCAAAAATATCCCTAACTTTTCCAAGGATGTTAAATGACATATCAAACAACTCATACAGCCAAACAAACTGCCATGATAAGCTATGCTGTCAATTTAGGAAGTATCCTGTAACAATTACAGTTAATGCCAAAAACAAAGGTGTTATTAAAGCAGAACTTCCAAGTCTGCAAAATGTCAAGGAATAACAGGAAAAAAACCAGTGTCATGGATGCAACATCAATGTCACTTATGAAGTATCAATAAACAACTTGTCTAAAAAGCCTGAAGTCCTTTTTTTCAGTCATAATTTTATTGGGATATAATGAACTTACCATAAAGCTCATCCTTTTAAAGTATACAATGGAGTGGTTTTTAGTGTATATTCCAAAGTTGTGCAGTGATCACCAGTATCTACTTCTAGAACATTTTTATCAACCCCAAAAGAAACTCCTGTCCCCATTAGCACTCAAACTGCACACCGTGGCAATCTACTTTCTGTCTCTCTGAATTGGCCTATTCTGGATATTTCATATAAATGGAATCATACAACATGTGGCCTTTTATGTCTGGCTTCTTTCACTTAGCAAAATGTTTTCAAGATTCATCCACTATATAGCATGGATCAGCTTCTTTCCTTTTAATGGTAATTATATTTCACTGTATGAATACACCCATTTGTTTATCCCTTAGCTAATGGACATTGGGGGTGTTTGCGCCAGAATTACTTTTGATGATTCAAATAGACACAACTTTTATCAAAAGTATTTACTATGCTTAAAAGGTTATGCTTAAGAGCAAACCATATACATGTATCAAATCATCACCAAGACCTTAAACTTACACAATGTTATATGTCGATTATCAGTAAACATGGGGTGGAGGAGAACACAAGCACACTGCACAAAGCAAAACAAACTACAACACTTTAGACTTATACACTCTAAATACACATCACCACATTTAAATTTATTAATAATGGCGTTTTTAATTATGCAAAGCCTTCAGTAATGCATCCCTCATTAGGATGTCCTGCAGAGAAGGCCAGGTCTTTAAATTTCTTCCCACAAAGCTATTTACTTATCATGTTACCAGATGCCCGGATATACAGAAGAGCATTAAGGCTATTTTGCTCTGTGTTGCCATGCGATTACCCAATTCTAGAACTCAATGAACTTCAAGCACTGTAATTATAATCAGCCACTGTCTTACTCTAATTCCACATATCCCAAAGTGTGTTCCTCAACAAAATAACCTTAGGAAACACCAAACTAAACTAAGTTAAAGAATTTCTTTAATGCAGAACTTCTCAAGGTGCTAATATGTTAACATGCACTGTATCGTGACTCTTCAAGACAAACAGGATAAAGCATTTCTCAAAAGGAAATATCCATTGAAAGAAAGTCCATTTGGTCCCACTCACCCATCCCTCCTCCCCCCAAAAAAGTAAGACAAGAGTCACACTGTTTTAAACTGGTACTCTGGGGGCGCCTGGGTGGCACAGCGGTTAAGCGTCTGCCTTCAGCTCAGGGCGTGATCCCTGTCTTATGGGATCGAGCCCCACATCAGGCTCCTCTGCTATGAGCCTGCTTCTTCCTCTCCCACTCCCCCTGCTTGTGTTCCCTCTCTCGCTGGCTGTCTCAGTCTGTCAAATAAATAATAAAATCTTTAAAAAATAAAAAAATAAACTGGTACTCTGCATTAATATGAAAGGTAATCCAGTTCATTTTCTACTCAGCACAGTTTAATGAAGTGGCACAATTTTCCATGTTTTCTGAAGCCAGTTTTGTTACTTTTTATCAAGTGCTTTCAGTTTCCAGAAATAGCCAAGTTGAAATAAATTTAATCTTGCTGCATAAAGTACTGTAAACAATCCATTTTAGAACAAAAAAGAATTTAAGTTAATGAACAATTAAATACCTCAAACACCTTCATATCCAAGCATAAAAACTTTTTACAATCTACCATGTTGGATTAGCAAAACTACTTAATTCCTTCCCTGACCTTGTTTTGAAAAGGTGTCAACTTTAACACCAGGGACTGAACAGACTAACTCCTCAAGACTTGCTTGCTTTCTACTGAAGTGAAAACAACAAAGTTTGGTATAAAATATTATTTCACCTCAAATAAATGAACTGATGCTGCTTTTCAGAATAGTATTCTTCTATTAGCTCCACCAGCATCTCCTAAAGTTTTTCTTCAGTCATATCCACTTTCAGAAAAGGAAATCAACATGTTACATCAAGTCTTACATAACAGTGTAGAGAAATAACCATAAGATCCAAATAAGCTCATTTATAGTCACACGATCACAAACTAAAGAATGTATAAATTAATTTAAAAAAAACCCCAACAAAACACATTGCCTAAAGCAGATTTCTTTTTTCAAGTATGAAGTCTGAAAAAGTATTAGTCTCTTACCTAGTGATATCATACACCATCAGCGCTCCCGCAGCTCCTCTGTAGTAGCTTCGTGTAACAGCCCTAAACCTCTCCTGTCCTGCTGTATCCCAGATCTGCAGTTTGATTTTTTGGCCACTAACTTCAATTATTCTTGTACCAAATTCAACACCGATTGTGTGAGGACAATCAGCCATAACTGTCAGAGAAAAAAGAAATATAATATTCTAACTTCCAAAAAGCTTTGGATTAAGATCAGTGGGGAAAAGATCCACTGGATAATTAAATAATATACTAATGCTTGTAGGCTATAAGTGGACTAAGCTAGCATTGAAAAAAAATTAACAAAAACACAGAAGTCAAAGAAATTTGACTGCACTACAACAGGGGTCAGCATACTTCTGTAAAGGACCAAATAATAAATATGTAGGTTTTGTAGGCCAAAGGTCTGCCACAACTACTTAACTCTGCTGTTGAAGTACAAAACCAGCCAAAGACAGTAAGTAAAACGAACATGGTTGTGTTCCAATAAAACTTTATTTACAAAAACAGGCAGTAACTGGATTTGACCCATAGACTATTGTTTGCTGACCCTTGGACTAACAGAATCTGCTAATTAAAAATATAGATTTTTAGTAAGTTCTTCATAACACCAACATTATGCTACTTAGACTTCTGACAATTATTACATATAACAAAACAATCAATGGTTTTAAGACTCTAGGAGTGGTCAAATTTTTATCCTGAAAAATATTATCAGTATCTCAAAGAAAACCACATTTAATATATACTTACAATTACATATTGGCAAGTTATGTATTTCCAATCCAATAGGACAAGTTTATTAGTCCTTTCCTTATAATTAGACCATTGAAAACCTAAACCCTCTATTCTCTGGTACAAGTACACACAGACTGCTGGAGACTTCATAAAATTTACATTAAGGAAAAAAAAAAGCCACAAAAAATAATTTCAACTATGTGGAAACAATTTCAACTATATTTAGCATATCAGTTATATAAAATAACATGGTCTCCTCCCCACCACCCAAGACAGTTATACTTCAATTAATCAACCAGTCCTGGATACAGAAAGAATTTCATTTAAATATTTCCAATCTATTACAATTTAGTTAAGAAATGATACATGCAGCAAATTTCTAATAATTTCTAAAATGGAGAATCAGAGAAAAGATTATTTTAATTTGACATTATAATACACATTTTTAAAATTTTTCTACAATCAAAAAAACCTAAACAAGTAACTCAAATTATGTATGGTATATAAATTAACGCTCTATACATGCAGGTGTATTTCATTTTATATGCACCTATTTAAAAAAAATTCCCTACCTCAAGACAAAAGTGTAGATATACAGAAAAGTAATATTTAAACGCACAGAGTATACTAAAAATAACACTTTTTAAAAGGTAGAAAAGTGAATATAAATTTATTCATGTTTTACCTTATATATTGAACTTACATTTTTTTTCTGTAAATTGATGAAGTAAGCAAGATTTTCCTACTCCCATGTCCCCTGTTTTTAAAAAAAAAAAAGTTTCAAGTGGCAATTACATTTCTCAATTTTGTACTCATAATTATATGCAAAGATTGCTATATGCCCTACCATATCACATCACAAATTTCTGGGACACATGAAAAGATGAGTTTGAAAAATCCTACCGGTCACTTTTCACTGTGACATACAAACTGACTATTCCCAACCTTCAGCAGTGATAGAATTAAGTTATAAGTTATGTTAGTAAATATCAGCTCGGAAGTGCTTTTTAACAGCGAAACTGTTGTAAGAGGAGCATTTTTTACTTTGAACTGTTTCAAAATTTTGTATTTCTTCCCTTAATCCATGCATAAAAGCAAAAGACTTCTGCGAGTAACAAACAGGGCAGCATATAAAAAGCAAAAATAGTACGTTCCGAAAGTTTTGATTGACTAGATCCCATCTCTTCTTATATTCCTTGTATTTCTTATAGAATTCCCCAAAAGAAAGGCATGTGCATTATATGAAAACCATAACAGATGTCCTCTCTAACTATATTACAGCAATTTAACCCTTGGTGAAGGAAGTATTGAGCCCATCATTACACCAAACTGTTCTAATATGAAGAATTAACTGAAAAGTATGTGTACTTTCAACCAAGCTCTTACAACTATACCCGGGTAAACAATCCTTTTAATTTGAGCAACATCCTGAAACTTAACAGAAAAACACTAATAATATACTTTATGTATATTACACAATTACTCTCAATCAATGTTCTCTTATCAATTTTTGGAATCCAGGGGGCTCCAAGGGTTTTCATATTTTTGGAATGTTATCAGTGCTCCTAGGAAATTAGTACCATTTCCAGGATTAACAAGCTTTCAGGGAGCCCTCAAGAACAATCAGTATTATTTCAAAAGGTACTCACCATTGTACT
Source organism: Ailuropoda melanoleuca (assembly GCF_002007445.2). NCBI lineage: Eukaryota > Metazoa > Chordata > Mammalia > Carnivora > Ursidae > Ailuropoda > Ailuropoda melanoleuca. Next base: position 47,437,748 of record NC_048224.1, read on the forward strand.
ACAGAAGTATCCAGGGCCACCATGCAAAAAGTACATCATTAACCACGAAAATAAATTAAAGGAGCTTTAATTTTGCAATAAAAAAAAAAGGAACAAAAAAACCCACCAAAAAACACTCACTTCTTCTGGAATGGTATGTTAAGTATTAGCATATAAATATTTTGTATATTAACTTTCTTTGTAGAACAAGAGCATAAGTTAAATAAACTTACCAATAATAATATATTTAAAGATGTAAGAGTAGTTGTATGGTGCAGTTGCCATGGTGGCACTAAAAACAAAGAAAACTGTGTTACTTCAAAAGGATATACACAAGTTATCCAGTTGATCACTGCTAGCCTTTAAAGATATATAAAATACAGCATACTGATTATAAACAAAATGTTGGTTACAGTAAGCCAAGAGTAAAATTCCATTTTCCAAACTGATCAAATGCACAAATCCTCTTGGATGAACATTAACATTCTCATGTGTTATCCACAGAAATATCGACCATTATATGAGAACAATTCCATTATTTCACTTTAGGGAATATCCAGTAAGAAGAGCTACTGTGGAAAATTTCAAACAAGGAAATCTTTATAAATTTGAGTTAAACATTGTTATAAACTGTCTTCCAATTTTGAAGTCCCCAGCCATGTCAACTATCAAGTGAATTACTGATGGCCAACTTGTTCAGAACTCTTTGGTTTTACAACAGAATGTTATAAAAAGTAACCACTAACTTATAAAAGTTATAAAAAGTAACTTTTTTTACTCTACTTGAAATCATGGCTAGCATAGCATCCAAAAAAAGACCAATCTAACTGTTTCCAAACCAAATTACTGCCAGAATTAGATAAAACCACATGAAACTGTTGTTCTGATACTTTTTAAAAAGTTGATTATTTGCAATTTCATATGGTTCAAACTAATACAGGATTTGAAGATTAACAACGTCTCAAATCCCTACTATACGGTCACCTGGGTGGCTCAGTCGTCAGGTGTCTGCCTTTGGCTCACTTCATGATCCCAGGGTCCTACCGCATCCGCATCCGACTCCCTGCTCAGCGGGAAGCCTGCTTCTCCCTCTCCCACTCCCCCTGCTGGTGTTCCCTCTCATTGTGTCTGTCTCTGTCCAATAAATAAATAAAATCTTAAAAAAAAAAAAAAGCCTACTACATACTACTCTAAAAGCTGAAATAATGGCATAAAATACTACTTATGGTTGTAAAATCTGCAAGTTTATATATTAGAAGATATTTAGAAAGATCACAGCCTATTCTTTGCACTCAGGTATACTTCACCTAAATAACTCTAACTTCTTTCCACTTTAAATAACTTTAAAAAAAAAACCCTCTCCAATTTATTCAAATGAATGCCTTGAATGTGTCAGACACTGTGCTAGGTGCTAGAGAAACAAGAGGTAAATTCTAATAATGGTAAAAACTTCCAGCAACATTTAATCTCAAACCAGTTTTCAGCTTAAGGAAAGATAAAAATCACGCACATGCACTCAGACGCACACAAAGATTTGACCCCATTTTTTAAAATTTGGTTTCCAATTTTTAAAATAGGATTTTTACTGTTATGGCCAACTGTCATATTATACAAGCCAGATGTGATATGATTGCAGAAATTCGTTTACTAAAACTAACAAAATTACTATATAATAAAATTCAACCTGTAGAAAAACTATGTGTTTAAAATAAGTGAATTATTGTTATCAGGGAAGAGAAGGTTAATTACAATCTCTTCTCACTTGGCTGTAAGGATTACACTTAACCAAAGTGGATGCCCTGCTACCATTCCAGCTTGATGTGCTGTAGCACTTTCATACTCAGTCTTCAACATCACTGAAAACTCCCTTAACCAGTTCGTTCAGGAAGGGAGTTTTTCTAGTTAACTGATTCTGAACATCATAATAATTTGTTTTCTTTTCCAGATACTGGGGACTCAAAACTTTTAAGAATGAACTTGGTCCTGAGGCTAAAACTGGTGTGGATTATCCACCACATCTCTGAACCAGATCTCAAACACAAGGAAAAGAATAATCTTTCACAATAAAAATATTTAAAAGTTATTAAATTCTTCACCTGCATTCTTCCCAGAACCTGTAATTAATTTTTAACTCCTTTTTTAAACTCCTCTTTTACCATTCAAACTTGGGGAAAAGTAATCAGTCACCTTGAAATTACTGTTTCTTTCACGTTCTTCCTCTTCTGACTTTCCCATTCCTTTCTCCTTACTCAAAGTTGTAGCTGTGTACACTTTGCTTCCTTCCATTTTATTATGTTAAAACCAAGGCCTCAGGGCGCCTGGGTGGCTCAGTCAGTTAAGCGTCTGCTTGGGCTCAGGTCCTGATCCTGGGGTCTTAGGATGGAGCCCCACATCAGGCTCCCTGCTCAGCTTCTCCCTCTCCCTTTGCATTTCCCCCCTACTCATGCTCCCTTTAATCTTGCTCTCTCAAATAAAGTCTTTAAAAAATAATAATAAAATGAAACCAAGACCTCTACAAATCCTAATTTCTCCTTGAAATGCTCTAAAGGCTGATCATGAAATTAAAAATTAAAAGCCAATTCCAGTTGCATTAATTTGTGTACTTGCTAATTATCACACAGCATTCATTAAATATCTATATGATGACTAATTTTAAAAGTTTTTTTAAATTACCAAGCATTAATTAGCATAAACTATTCCCAAATAAAAGAGAATGATCACTTTTTCAGAATAAATACCAGTGCCTTATCTTCACCTCACCACACAACTTACTGGTTCAAGTTTCTTAAAAATGAACCCTAAAAGCAAAGTTAAAAAGGAAAGCTACTAGGGCGCCTGGGTGGCTCAGTCAGTTAAGCAGCTGCTTTTGGCTTGGGTCATGATCTCACGGTCCTGGGATGGAGTCCTGCACTGGGCTCCCTGCTGAGCAGGGAATCTGCTTTTCCCTCGCCCCTACCCCCTGCTCGTGCTCTCTCTCTCTCAAATAAATAAATAAAATCTTTAAATGAAAAAAAAAAAAAAGGAAAGTTACTCAAACTTAATTTCAGTAGACAATGAAAGCAGAAAGTATCTAGCACTGTAGCCACTAACAAAACTAACCCTCTCTCATTATATAAGAACTTAGATACTAGCTAGGTTTAAATATACTCCCAGAGTTTACTGGTAACATTCATTCAAAATTATGTATTTGCAGTAAAATTATATTCAAGTGGCCCCTTTTAAATATTAGCCATGCTTAATATTGTTCTAAAAAAGGATTTCTCAACATCATTTCTTGAACATGAATGAAACATACCACTGTTAAAGGTGAGGAATGTACTTTTTAACTACCTTTGGGAGGGGGAAAAAAGTTTTTCCCCTTTTAAGGATGCTTTTGCTTTACTCAAAAGTCAAAAAAGGGGGAACGGGGGCAAAAACTGTTGGTCTAGTTCAAACACTCTGAAAACATGAGTCCATTTCTAACACTACCATCTCCACTAATTAAAAAGCCTTGATAATATTCTGTAACTTGTGCACAACTACTGGTGTGATTAAAATGTGTTCTCCATGTGTTACAAAAGCATGAGAATAAGGTTCATAAACAGATAAGACCTCCTTCAATGCCTCTGATTTCCTTAAGAGTACTACTTTCAGACAATAGGCATCATTAAATACAAATGAGCAACCTGTAAACTAATAACAAACAACTGTTACAGTTACCATTTATTGGGCATTTAATATACTCCAGGCGATGTGCTAAACATTCTACATGCTATCTCAATTCATTCTTACTACTACAGCCTTATAAAACAGCAACTATAATCCTCATTTTACAGGTGAAGACTCACAGGTATGTAACATGCCCAAGTCACACAGCTAAGTGGTCAAGTCTATACTGAACCTAATACTGTTTTAACTGCAGAGAATCCCCTCTTACCCACCACACCATCCAGCCTCCTCCATAGTGATGAGATGCACCATGAAACCCTTTAGTGGGGACACAAATCTTTTTCAGTTCACTCAACTTGGTTCTAATTTAATACTCAAGGTAGTATTAAAAAATTATATTCAGAGGATGTATTGTAATCAGGATTTACAGATACGGATAAATGATAACACTAATTCAAATTATATCTACTTACAAAAACGTTTTTGAAGGTAACATTTGTTGACAGTAAACCGTGTGATGATCAGCACTACTTTTCCCTACATACAATTCATTGTATGTCACAACTCTGCAGAGCCATTATCATTGCGTCCATGTAAAAGCTGAAGAAATAGGGGCGCCTGGGTGGTTCAGTCAGTTGAGTGCCTGCCTTTGGCTCAGGTCATGATCCCAGGGTCCTGGGATTGAGCCCTACATCAGGCTCCCTGCTTAGTGGGGAGCCTGCTTCTCCCTCTCCCTCTGCTTGTGCTCTCTTTCTCTTGTGCTCTCTCAAATAAATAAGTAAATAAATAAATAAAATATTTTAAAAAGCCCAAAAAAACTGAAGAAATTGAGGTTTGGAGAAATTTACTAATTTGGCCTGTGTTACTAAATAGTAAATGGTAGAGCTGGAACTTGAACCCAAACCTGATTCCAAAAAACATGATTTTCTTTACCTAAGGTAGCTTATTAAAGGTATATATATGTAGAGTGATACACACACACACACACACACACACACGGACTAATAAAATAAAACCAAAATATCAAAATCAAAGAAAAATGGAGAATAATTACACTAAATATTTAGGGTCATTGAGTTTTACTATCAGTGCATGTAAAATGTAGCTCTAAACATCCTGGCTGTCAAGAGAAATGATTAGTAAATACACACTGAACATTGATGATTGTTGCTTGGCCCCTTTAAATATTAACTATGCCTAATATCACTTTAACAAAGGATTTTTTGAGATTAACTCTTGAGCACAAGAAACACATCATCATTAAGGTAAGGAATATATTTAAAAATGGGGTGTGCTACTACATAAACTCTGCAGTGTGTTTTTCACTTAACAAAATGATGGACCTATTTCCAGGCCCATACACAGAGCTCTACATGGTTACTACATGCACATTAAACACTAATCATTGTTGCCCCAAAAATAAAATCGCATGGTCTCCATATAGTTAATCAGACACTTCTCCAAATTAAATTATACAGATATATAAATGACTGCATTTGAAATGTGCAGATAGAGGTTAAGGAACTTTCATACACTCTGCTTATGGGAGTCTGAATAGCCACATTTTTGGGAAGTAAACAATGTATTTTAAAATCTTTTTTTTTTTTAAGATTTTATTTATTTATTTGACAGCACAAGCAGGGGGAACAGCAGGCAGAGGGAGAGGGAGAAGCAGGCTCCCCACTGAGTAAGGAGCCTGATGCGGGGGCTCGATCCCAGGACCCTGGGATCATGACCTAAGCCAAAGGCAGGCACTCAACTGACTGAACCACCCAGGCGCCCCTATATTTTAAAATCTTAAAGACAATCCAAATCACCCTTTGACCGAGAAGTAGCCCACAGATACAAAATCTTTAATCCATAATGTCATAGGTCCAAGTGCATCTAATATAGCATTTTTGCAGCAAAAAAAACCCCACAAAAAACAAAAAACCAAAACTGGAGAACAATCACTCTACACTCTTATCAACAGGGAAATGACCGAATAAAGTATATCTGTATTATGAAATAATCTGCATCTAGTTTAAAACCATTCAGATATAGATGTATTAACCTGAAAATATATCCATGCAATAGCTCCTCCCATTTTTAAATATACATACACACACACACACACACTCTCTCTCTCTCTCTCTCTCAATCCTGTATACAGATAATGTGGAAGGAAACACACCAAACTGTGAAATATGAATACATGGACTGAGAGCAGAAAAAGGACAGGAAGAAATTATTAACTTTCTTTTTATAACCCTGCACTAACAGTACAAGCATATACTATATTTACTGCTAATTTTCTGAAGTATTCAAAGCAGAGAAAATAAAGAACTCTGAAATATTTTTAAAGCATGTTTACATATAATTCTAATACAAAACAAATTTAGGAAAAACAAAAACAAGCAGCACCTGGATGGCTCAGTCGGTTAAGAAGTCGACTCCGGATTTCAGCTCAGGTCATGATCTCAGGGTCCTGAGATTGAGCCCCGCATGGGGCTCCTCGCTCAACACGGAATCTGCTTGAGGATTCTCTCTCCCTCTCCCTCTGGCCCTCCCCCAGCTCGCATGTGTGCACCGACTCTCTCTACAATAAATAAATCTTTAAAAAAAAAAAAAAAAAAAAAAAAAACCCCCAAAAAACTCCCATTCATAATACTTCTAACATTACTTCCACATTTACAATAATATAGGGGACATCATATGAAGTCAATCATATGATCAGCCTCAAAAAAACAAAAAACTCCACTAATTGACACTATTTTCTCCTTTTTTTCCCTTTTTTTAGAGCTTGGCTTTTTACTGTGTTAACTTATGCACTATGTCTGACTAATCCTTTCACAACTGTTTTACAGCTATTTTATTCTACTCCTTAGGACATATGACATTACCATGTAATTTTTACATAACTTATTCAAGACAACGCAAGATAAGACAACCCACAAAATATTTCAGGTGATTTAAAATCTAATCTTGTTAAAATCAGTAAGCTTGGTTTTTGTTTTTGTTACATGCAAGACATTTTGTTATAAACACCAAAATCAAGATAGACTGCTTTTGTGATTCCAATACAAAAATATTTGTTGAGCATTTACTAAGCACAAAGCCTTAGGCTAGGCTTTGACAATACAGTAATGATCAAAAAAACCACATTGTTCCTGATTTTATGAAACTTAAGAACAAAAACAGTTTGATATGCTTACAAGCTCTCTAATGTGGATTGCTACTTGATTTCTCAAGTGGACATAAAACTTGGGTAGTTATTCTAATAATATAATCGAGTCAAAATGAGTGGTCAATTTCCTTTCCTCAGCAGTAATGAAACCTTTGAAAATAACCCACCCATTTCTGACACCACCTTTAAAAAATTCACTTTTGACAAGACATTTAATGTCACACTTCTACATAAATTAATATAAGAAAAAGAACTGGATTCCTTACTGTGTCAAGAAAAACACAAAATTTCCCAATTATGATGGTATGCTATGAAAAAGTAGTACTCAAATACTTCACCTCTGTTCATACAATGAAAGTACTTAAAGGAAAAAAAACAAAACACCAAAACCCTGTACTTACTCCTAGAATTAAAAGGATTAGTAATAGCAAAAATTTTACTAATGAAATACCATGTCTGAAATTTGCTTTAAAATAATTTGGTGGAGAGCGTATAGGTGTATATATATAGATGAACAGGCCAATCATTATTGACACTGGCTGATGAGTATGTGAAGGCTCATTATACCATTCTATTTCGTATATGTTTAAAATTATCTAGAACATAAAATTTTTTTAAAGTACAGTATCTTTGATACCTCCTTTGTGCACTGCTATCTCCAACCACGCCTGGCATTTTTAACCACACAAAAATGTTTTAAGCTTTAGAAGAAAAAGAAAGGAAGAAAGAAGAAAAAGGGAAAGAAAGGCAGGCAAACAAGTATCTCTCAGTAGTCCTATTTTAACATATTTGCCTTAACCAAAAGTTTACTCTAATAGTACAAAATCTTACTAAGATTATGTGAAGATATTTAATACTGATAAAGATTAGTTTTAAGAACACTCCAAATTCTGCTGCACAGTATGCCACAATAAAGTTTAACATGAAATATAAAAAGCAGAAACTTTTTAAAATGTAGCTTTAATTTCAAATAATTTTTTAGGTTATTAGAATCTAAAGGAGTCTTACATCTTTACAATAACCGACATTTATTGAGTGCCTGATATATGCCAGCTACTTTATAACAGTCTCTAATCGTAAAAACTCATTTTACAGGTAAGGAAACCAACTCAGAGAGTTGATACATCCGCAGTCATACACTACAAAGGGAAAAAGATTAAGGCCCAGGTCTAACTATACAACTCTCTGAAGCCATGCTCCTCTCTTCATTCAACAAATATTTAACATCCACTACATGCCTGGCACTGTTACAGACTATGGGGCACTTAACTATATGCCAAGTACCGTGCTAACGGTTTTTTAATCCCATTTAATCCTCAAAACAACTCTAAATTGTAGGTACAATTATTCCTTAGGACGCTGACTCTGAGAGGCTAAGTAACTTGCTTAAGGTCACTCAACTAGAAAGTGGCAGTAATGGAGTAGGAACCCTCCAAAACTCTTAACCACTACATGCCTCAAGGTATGAACAAATAAAAGGACCCAAGCAAAACTCTGATGAAAAATTAAGGAAAGTGCTGGGGGAAGAGAGAGTGGGAGCTGGATTACTGCAAGGTCAAGTCCGTCTTCAATAACCACATATAAATAAAAGCCATTTGTGACAGTAAACTTTGCAAGGGTTCAAGTGGGCTCTGACACTTGTGCGGAACCACCAGAAAAGCATTTGCCTTCTGAGAATCCCAGGTTCTCCTTCCTATATAAAACGAAAATCTTGCCATCTCTCCTCTGGGGTTGTGAGCATGAGGACTGGCAGTGGAGCAGCTGACACTACAGACTTTCAGTTATAAGGGAGTCGTTAGTTGTCATCCAATGCAAACATAGGAAAAGAGGAATTAAGCTCTAGGTACATTTTAAGTGGTCACGCCTGTAACACGAGCCTAACTTGAGTGTAGTAGAGAAACACCAGGCAAGTGTGGGGAGAGGCCAGTGTCCGTACCATCATTAACCAGTCACATCACAACTTCAAGCCTCAGTTTCCTCACTTGTAAAATGGAGATAACTTTACTTATCACCAAGGGCTACGCCAAGCAAGAAAAACCGGTGTGAGAACAGCTAAATCTGCGCTTGGCTCACACGAAGGTGCAAACCATCAAAATAAACGCTTGTTTTGCCTTCTTTCCTTAAATTCTAGAAATGCCAAAAAACTTTTTGTCTTCTTCACCGCTTCTACATGCTATCTAAGCTCGACGCCTTATAGAATGTCACAGGCCTTGGAGGGCCTCACCCAAACCAGAACCTCGCCAGCACAGACCCTTTCCCCAACCCAAGTCCACAGTCTACCCACATCGACAAGGACACCGGAGCTCCTCCAAGATGCCGGCGAGGCTGCGAGGTGCTGCCTTTTGTACTCCGGGCAGACGCGGCCTACGGGACGGGGTGTGCCACGTCTGGGCTCGTGGACTGCGAGGCGGCACGGCGCGCCTCGCGTGGATAAATACCGCGGGGGTGGTCTGCAGCCGCCAGAAGGGCAGCGAGGAGAGGGGCCTGCGGGAGGTGCGTGTAAGCCCAGCCCCGCCGAGGAGGTGGGGAAGGAGAGGCCGAACACACCCTTCTCCGCACGCCCCGCAGCTCTCCGCTGGGCAGACGCAGCGCGGGGACACCCCCGCCCCCGCACGGGAGTCCCGTCGGGCCGGGCGCCCCGGCGCCCACCGCCGAGCCGGGACTCGCCGGCCTGGCAGGGCCTGCCCTGCGGCGCCACCCGCCCGCCGCCCTGCTCGCCGTCGTCCACACTCCGGCCCCCGGAAAGCCGGGCGAGGCGGCCTCGGTGGGACGGACACTGCGGAGGGCCTGGCTTACCTGGGGGGTTGCTGGTGGCTGGGCAGCTTTCCGGGCGGGAGGGGGCCGTCAGGACGAGGAAGAGGAGTGCGGGCGCAGCGGGAGAAAGGCGGGGGCAGTCGGCCGAGGCCCCGGCAGGTAGCGGGCTGGCCGAGAAGGTGCAGACGCGCTGGCGGTAGTAGCGGTGGCAGCGGCGACTGCTCCTGCGGCTCCCTCAGGATCTTCCTCGGGCAGGTCCAAGATGGCGGCGCTCCCTGCACAGGGTTTCCTGTCACCCTCGCAATGGGCCGGACCACAAAAGAAGCGGGGGGAGGAGAATGCGCGCGCAGCTGGCGGAGCCCGGAAGAGGGTGGCCGGGCCCCGGCCTGCTAGCCACGCCCCTTCCTCAGCCCTTCCCTCTGGACTCGTCGCGGCGCCGCCGCCGAGGTCCGCCTCACTGGCCGTGGCGCCTGAAGGGGCGGAGGAGAGCGCCTAAGCGCAAGCGCAGTCGTGTGCTCTTGCCTCCCGGGGAGGTTACTGCGCAGGTTCGCCTGCAACCTGTTGAGGTCTGGCTGGGTCTCCAAGGGCTGGGGTTGTCACTTTGTGGACTTTTTACTATTTTTAATGCCAGCGACTACTACTTACTGGACGGTTGTGGTACACTGGCCACAATGCTAAGCACACGTCTACTGCGTTCACTCAGCATGTTTTGAGCGATTCGTACGTAGCAGTGAACAAGGCGCGCTAGGTTCATGTCCAACAACCTCAGGAGGTACTTATCCCCATTTTATCGATGTCGAAATTGAGGCTTATGTTGATCAAGTCACTGGTCCAAGATCATGCAGCTAGTTTCAGTGTGTCACCTCTGTCCTTTATAACCTCTCTGAGGATTCCCTTGATGGGAGGAGAAAAATTGTGACCACATTTTTCACAATTTAACCACCTCCCTTCACCTCTTCACTCTTCCAACTTGGTCTGCTATTAGCACCTTCCCGGAAAGTTTAGCGCACCTCAGCGCAAGGCCGCTTTGACTTTCGTGGAAACTCGACACTTTGGCCTTGTGTTTGTGGAGATAGATAGATAGGTAGATAGATAGATAGATAGATATAGATAGATAGATAGATAGATAGATAGATAGATAGATAGATCGATCTCCACAAATACATGTATATCCACAAATCATATATATATATACACACACACATAAAAACATTTATATAGTTCATATTTTACAACTAAGTTAGTATAGAGTTGAATATATTAATGTTATACAACAAAACATTTTCTTTAACCTAAAAGTTCATCTTTCTTTTCTCACTTTACACGTAAAACATTTTTTTGGGTCGCTAAAAGTATTGTGGGCCGCAGGCACGGTGCTTGTTGTGCCCAATGCAGAAGACTGCCTTCCCTCAGTCCACCAAAATGAAGTTCAGGCATTGAAGAGGTTTCATAAGCTAGCTGTGCCTTAGGTAAGTGAGATTTCTTGGAAAAGTGTATGGCACTTTACAAATTTCTTATTTTCAGAAAGACCTGGGTGTGAATCCCTGATCTTCAGCTTACTAATGATCCACCATTGGGCATGTCACTTGATTTCTCAGATCCACTGTCTTTTCTGCAAAATAAGGATATTGATACTTATATGGGTCCTTGTGAAAATTAAATGAGATAATATAAATTTTTAATACATGGGAATGGCTACTACATGATAATCCAATGTAAGGTTATGTTGAAATCCCTTCTAGCCCTATAGTTCTATGCTTCTATTCCTATATTTTTTATAGGATATAAAGAATATGAGTATGTTTGTGGTCATAATTTAATATCTCTGAAATCAAGAAATTTGCCTATGCCAAGTAAAGAAGAAAACTGTATTGCCATTATTTGTCCACCTGTGAGCTTAGGTCTGGCTAGAAAGTTTCTGTATATCCAATTGTCACCTGAATTGAAACCTAGCTAATGATTTCAGTTATGATGAAATTGATGTTTCATGATGAATATTCATATGATGAATAATGATGTTTCACAGGAACTGACCCAAGAATCATGTATACTTTCCTATTTAATCCTTAAAACATCCCCACGAAGTCAGTGCTATATTTGCCCCGTTTTGTGAATGAGAAAACTGAGTGTCACATAGGTCAAAGACTTTATAAAAGACATAAAAATTGGCAGTGCTGGGACTTGAATTCAGACACATATGACTTCAGAGCACTCATTCCTAAGCACCATTCTATACTTCATCCCTTATTTCCAGTTGTAACAGCTTAGGTGTGGATCCCTGATTGTTACTTAAGTCTATGTGGAAGATATTACCCTGGAGGCAGCATTGAAGAGAAACATTGTTGTGCATGCAGTGTGCCTATTACATGCTAAGCAATACAGTTGAAGACTATGGAAATTGTCACTTCTTGTAATAAGTCACAGAATTTTCAAAAGAGAGATTGTGTGTGACCAGTTGCAACATAATTAGAACTGTCCATTGAATGCCTGTCAAGGTTTCTAGTTAACTTTTTTTTAAGGCTGCTTATATGAAAAGAGATGTATACACAAAATATTGAGTGCAGCACTGTTTGTAAAAGGCTAGCAACAAACTATCACTGGAGAGCTGTTGTAATACATTCTAATACATCCATACTGTGGAATATGTGCAGCAAGTAAAGACTGAGGCCCATGAGTGTGTCCTGATATGAAACAATCTCCGAGAAATACTTCAAGTGAAAACAAGAAGGATAAAAGTAAATAGTATGCCAACACCTGTTAAACTATGAAAGGAGGTCGGGGGGGAATATATATATTTGTGTAAATGGACATTGGGAAGGATTTTTCCTACTGTCCTGAAACTGCTGCCAAGGCCCAACTCTGAAAACCAGAAAGTCCATAAGGAACCCACTGCCAGTGATTGGAACCAGCTAGCTATCTTCCAGGAGAACATTTGAGGAACCACTGTTCGAGAAACCAGCCCTTCCACCAACCCCTACCTTCACTCCACTACTCCCTACCCATTCTCCATTCCCACCCCCTCTCCCCACAGATAAACCATCACCACTAATCAGTGGAAAGAATGGAGAGTTGAGAGGGAAGTCAGGCTTTAGGAAAGTCAGGCTAGAAAGAGACTCATCCCTTCCTCTCCCTCTGAGGGGGATTGTATCACTTCCTAGAGGTAAGGGAGGAGGGCTCCAAGAGAATCACTAGTGAATATTAGGTGTGCTTATAGGAAGAGGACACTGGCAACCCCCTAGATATCTGTTTGAGCATTGGACTAACTGATACGCTCTGCCCCATTGTATCTTTGCCAAAAGAAAACACAAAAGCGAGACCACATGGTAGGGGACTTTGGATGGCATGGTGGCGGGCTCTAGATGGGGAGGGACAGAAACTGCCCCATCAACCCACACATACCTTGATTTATCAGTCCTAGATTGGAGTGCAGCAAAGAAATGTTCATCGTCGGGATATGGCATAAAGGACACAAGCTGGCAATCAGCTGGAAGATAAAGCAAATGTATGAGGGGTCATCCATTTTTAGGGAGATGAATGGGATCACTCCAGGTACTGATACTTTATCATATCTGCTCATTCTTGTTACATTTCTGTTTATATTTTTATAATTTCTTTTGTAAAAATAGATATTTTCCTATTCTTTATCTTTTTCCAAAGGCTAAATATTTGAAGTTATTTTCAGATCTATCTTTTGTGTTTATTTAAACCAAATTAATAAATAAATCTCCTTATTGGTTTTAAAGGCTTAATTTCATTGGTTAATTTTGCTCATTTATTTTAGATTTTTCATTCATGATCATATTTTGGATTATAGATCTCCCCTCCACACACTTACCCCTTTTTGTCTAGTGGTTTTGGAGTTGCCACCATTCCAGAACCAGATATTAAAATACTGGTATTCCAATTCCTGGGTGATATTGAAGACACAACAAATCCAATACAATTTATACTCTGAATTTTATTACCGTGTACATGTGCTACCTAATTAAAAAACCTAATATATTTTTAAGTTTAGTTGGTTACTCTCCAGTGATACATAATTCAATTAAGTAAGAACAAACAAATAATAAAAAAAATACTGCTACATCAACCCAAAAAAATAGCTGTTGATGAACTTCAAAATATAGCAGATTGACAGAGAAGTAAAAATCAAGTGCATAAGACTCTTCGGGTCTCTGGAGAGGAAAAAGGATTAGATGCAAATTCATGATACAAAAGAAGAATGATGCATAAATGTAAGTATGTATTCTACTCAATTGTAAAAGAAATGTTGTGACCATTTAAATAGCCCCCCTCTGACATACCCATCCACCTTATACCAATTCCCCCAAAATGTAATCCTCTGGCATCACAGCTTATTAGGGCATGACTTCTAAAGTTAACAACAGCAATGAAACCAAAATTATATAAGGTGAAAAGTGTACTTAAAATTTCTCAGGAAGGATCCTCACTAGAGACTGATTTATCATTTACTTGTTCTCCTCTAGTGGCAGATCTGATAGCCACCTCTTTGGCTGACTGCCAGAAGAAGTGGGTGGTTTGGATTTAGGGGCCACGTTACATGAAAAAAATGTGTATCTTTGAACTTTAGAATCACACTCACTGTGGCCAAATGAGCATGCCGTGAGATCTACACGAAAACAGATCTACTAAGAAAATAACAGATTCAGCTCTTTTATCACATACAGAGTAGTATTTATATTTTCTTTATGGGTTTGTTGGCCTTTACATTTAGTTGAAATAATGTAAGTTGAAAGCACGTGTGATGTGACACAAGTGTATCAAACTGATGGTGACTGTCACCATGACACAAATTTGGCAGGTGCTGTCAAGAACTGGGATTTTTAAAAAAATATTTTATTTATTTATTCGACAGAGATAGACAGCCAGCGAGAGAGGGAACACAGCAGGGGGAGTGGGAGAGGAAGAAGCAGGCTCATAGCGGAAGAGCGTGATGTGGGGCTCAATCCCACAACGCCAGGATCACGCCCTGAGCCGAAGGCAGACGCTTAACCGTTGTGCCACCCAGGCGCCCCAAGAACTGGGATTTTACCCTAGTTGCAAGCTAAAAATTTAGCCTTATGCAGCTTCATGGATAGAAGCAGAAGACATGAAACTTCCGGGTCAGAGGCAAAGGACTGTATCCTCCACTACATTGCATGCAGCATGAACATCAACACTTTTGCATCTGTTCTTGGTTGTCTGAACACACTTGTTGTTACAGTAAAGGAACTCTGAGCTTAGGGAAACCAAATCTTTCATAGTGGAGAGTAAGCATTTCTGTCCTTTGCTCTGGAGGAAAACTATCTCTATCTTCAAAGGCTGTTTGCTAAACAAACATCCTTGAAAAAATAGTCTGGGGCAAATGACATTCAGTGCCTCTGCTCACAAGACACAGAAGAGACCCATGGAGTGTTGTCTTCCCACAGGGGCAAGATTTCATTGTGTTGTATTACATTTGGTGAGTGAGTGAGTGGCGTGCTAGAGATGAACGAATATGGTTTTGAAAAGCACGATGACTTTAGCTCCATTTCTAGCAAACATTTTATTAGCTATGTGATCTTAGTCAAATTTCTTAAGTTCTCTGAGCCTCAACTACATAATGGAATAATAAATGTATCCCAATGGAATTGTTGTTCAGATCAGCTGAGAAAGTATAGCTGAAAGTGTCAGGCACAGTATCTGGAATATCGTAAGCATTCAACAAATGCTCACTCCTTCTATCCTTCCCTCATTCACTGATGCCTTCATACATGTGACTCAGGTGCCAGATCCTTACACCCCTTCCCCGAAATTGGGAGCAACTTCTTGGGTTCCTACCTGTGTTAGTTAGGATACATGGGTTCAGATGCTATAACTAAGGGACCCAAAAATGATAGAGGGTTTCACAAGTTAGAGGTTTACTGCTCACAGAGAAGTCTGGGTAGGTAGTCAAGGGCTGATATGGCAGCTTGAAGGTGGCGATTTTTAAGATCTCCCTTGGTTGTTGCGCTGCTACCCAAAAAAACACAACTTCCATGTCATGGTTCAAAATATTTACTTCAGCTGCCACCATCATGTTCCATTCCAGCCAGCAGAAGGGAGGAAAAGAAGTGGATAGTAAGGGCCTTCCCTTTAATGTATGACCCAGAAGTTGTGCTCATCCCTTCTCCTCACCTCCCATTGGTGAGTCAGGTGGCCGCACCTAGCTGCAAGGGATGCTGAGGAATTTAGTCTTTATTCTGGGCAGGATTATTATTAATAGAGGGAGAAAAGAACAGATGCTGAGAAACAACTAGCCATTTCTGCCACACCACCCTTTGCTTAAGATGGGGCAGGCATTAGAGCTCGAAGGCCTAGGGAAGTTGGAGTTACACTCAGAAGTCACCAAGATAAAGATTGGAGCCGGTAGCAGACCATCAAATTTTCCCACCAGTGTAATCCCCTCAGGATGCCCCTTTTGGGCTCTCCAAGGGACTCTGAGTAAATGGCATCCCATTTGCTTTGCCTGCATTCTGAACAAGTTGGGACATAAAACGAAAAGGAACAGAGGGGAGCCAGTAAAGATCACCTTTACTAGTGATAATAAACCAGGTTGGAGAAGAAGCGTTCAGGACTGGTAGCTGAAGGGCACCACTAATAGTGAATCCCAGAACCAGGCTGCAAGGACCAGGACAGCCCCCACTGCTAACAGGGGGCACAGCCCCAGGAGCAGCTCCCTCCCAGGGAAAAGGAGAGTGCTGAGTTGAACACAACCAGGTGTTCTCAAATTTACCAAATAGAGCAGTTCCTCATCTACCCAGGAACGGATAAAGCAGGGAGAGAAAGCAGGAAATGTGCTTAGAAAAAACCCTTCCCCATTGAAACTCAGACTGGAGAAAAAGGGGTTCCTCTCTACCATCCACGGAGAGCACAGAGCAAGGCTTAGAAATAGTGGAGGAAGCAACAGTAACACAGCTGACAAATACAAGAAGGACCCGCACTGACAGGTCGGAAATTATCCAACACTGTAATTGGATTTGAGCCCCAGCGTGGCCTCCTAGGAGCTGTGTGTCTTTGGGTAGGTTCCGTAAAGTCTCTAATTCTTCATTTCCTTGCCTCCAAAAGGAGGAAATAGGAGTGTCTAATTCCTCTGGTAGTTGTGAAGAGAAAATGAGGGATAACATGCAAAGCTCTTTGTCGAGTGCCTGGTAGCATATAAGCCCACAGGAAACAGTAGCTGCCATTATTATTTCTGAGGGCCAATGAATAGCTCCTGGAGCAGTTTTTCCATGTACACTGGGAAAGATTAAAAAAATAAAAAAACAACAAAAAAAACCATCTTTATCAGCTCTCATGGCATTCAACTGAGATCAGAAGGGTTTCTGCCAAATAATAAAAATAATTGGGAGAAAGAAGAGGGGAAGAACGGGAACCTGGCACCTGCAGGCTCAACTGGTCAGAAAGACTGACTGGAGTAAGGCCCAGGGCAAACTGGGTTGGGCCTTCCCTTTCCCACACCAGCTGTGCCACCCCAAACACATTTTAGGAAGGGGTGGAGGGGGGATGAAGCCCACCTATTTGAACTTCCCTGGCATACTCTGAGGTCCAAGTAGGTGGGCTCTATCCCCTGTCAATCCCCTCCTTAAGTACCCCTTCCCCCCAAAAAAACTCACATAGCAGTTAATTTTTTGAAGGTTTTTGTGAATAGTACTTGTGTTTAAAACTTTAAAATCTGCTGGATACGGGAATCTGAGGTCTTGGAAGTTCTGTGTTGTGTTACTGAGAAAGCTGTGAGATCCATTCAGGAGTGATGACACATCACAGTTAACAAGGCATTCACTCATCAGTGACTAATGATTGGACTTGGACTTGAGCTCCTCTCTTCTCCCATCCATTGGAGCCCCTCAGGGCCTTCTAACTGTTTTTTCTGTGCAGACTCTTACATTGGCAGACCAGGAAGGGTCTATGGACACCTTTTCAGTCAAGCCTCCATTATGCAGAAGAGAAAACATAGATCTGAGATGTTAACAGTCACTCAGCAAGCGGGTTCAGACCTGGGACTAGAAACCAGACTTTGGATTCCTAATCTATTGCTTTGCCAAGACTTAGATTCCAACTCCACAGCCTATTAGCTCTCAGACTTAGGTAAGCTTCTTAATCTGTTTGGGCCTTGGTTTCCTCAGTAAAGTAGGTATGGTAGCCCCTAGTTGATTGGATTGTTGTAAAGGTTAGAAATCTATCTAAAATCCCTCTCCACCATAACCCCTCCCCATTCCCACCCCTCTTGGGTGGCCAGAGTGTCAGGTGGCTCCTGGAGGATGTCCCTGCAGACTTCAAGCCGAATTCTGGGCACTGCCTCTGATTTCACTGGGGGGAAAGGGGCTATCCCCTTCCTTGTCATGCCTCAGTATAGGTGAGGATTTAGTTATTTTAGAATGCCCAGAACATAGTATCTATGACACAAGTGAAACTTTTGAGAGCAGATACACATCATTTTAATGAATTACTATGCTTAAAGGTCTTTATCTCTCATTCTTCGGTCTTGTCCAAGATTCTTTTTCCATCCAGATATTGGAAAGAAGGTCGAGAAAAGGGTGTGTGAAGGAAGAACTCTTTCTTGCCTTCATATGTATTCTGCGTTTTACAGGTTTAATGTCTGACCTCCATCACCTTGAGCTAAGGAAGAAAGGTACCATTTCTGTTGGATTACTGTCTATACCTGATACAAATATGTACAAGAGGTAAAAACAGAAACAACAAATAATCTGCTTCATCAATAAATGAACACAGGGCCGCTGGGCTTCAGTAAGTGATGGATGCCTTTAAACAGTCTTTGTTTTAGGACAATAGCTGGGGTCACTGGCTTTCAAATCTCTTGGGACAACTACTTCCTGCTTCCCCGATTCCTACGTCTATTCTGGTTTCAAAATGAAAAAGCTGGCAGACCAGAGCATTTCGGGCGAGCTCCACAAGAGGGTGTAACAGGCCCACACCAGGCCAGCTCCCCAGTCAGAACTCAGGGCTTTGGACATTGGTCCCAGTTGCGTTGCTCACACGGATCTGGTCTGGCAGTGGTATGTCCTCTGTCTCTGCTTTAGGTCCTCTCTTTTCCGAACTTAGGAAGAAGTGGAGAAGCTTTTGGAGTCAGGTGTACTTGGATTAAAATCCTGGCTCTGTCATTTGCTGAGGCATTGGCAAATGAGTTAGCATCCAGAGCTGTTGTATTAATGATTGGTAACTTCTTCCCAAGGCTGGGGAATCACAGAAATATAGACTCGGTGCAAGAAGGGATCTTCAAGATTGGCCAGTAGAATCCCCACATTTCACAGATGGGAAACTGAAGCCCAGGCTAGACCAGAACCCAAGTCTCTGAGCCCTGGAGCCTGTGCTCTCTCTGCTACACCCAACTGCCCCCTTCAGATACACGTAAAACATAAAAGCATTCATCAGCAAACAGATGAATGAAAGATAACCAGCAAGTCCGTGCCTTTATAGAGCAAGGGCTGTGGATCCAGACAGAAACACGGAGTGCTGTATCATCATCCAGCTCCAACGGTGACTAACTTGAGCAAGTTACTTGACCTGTGGTGCCTCACTTTCCTCATCTCAGCAGGGGAGAGGGGAAATAATTGTAGTTACTAATGGTACCTACCTCGAAGGGTATCGAGAGGATTCAGTGAGCTCACACATAAAGGGCTCAGCTCAGTGACTGGCACCTAGTAGGCAATGACGTGATGTTAGTTCTTATCACCTAAGCCGTGTAACCTTTCCAAGCCTTGGTGTTCTCATCTGTAGAGTGGGTATTTTATATAATGTTGTGGGGAGGATTAAGTGGCACAACATATAAAAGACCTCAGCAGGGTGCTTGGGTGGCTCAGTCGGTTAAGCATCTGCCTTAGGCTCAGGTCCTGATCCCAGGGTCCTAGCATCGAGCCCCACATTGGGCTCCCTGCTAGGTGGGGAGCCTGCTTCTCCCTCTACCACTGCCCCTCCCCACTCTCTCATGCTCGCTCTCATGCACGCTCTCACTCAAATAAATAAAATCTTTAAAAAAAAGCAAGCCTTCAGCATAGGACCTGACTCATGGTAATGACATAAAATATAATCTATAATATGTAATAATAATAAATATTACTCTGTCCCCTTCCACAAAGTAGGGAATGGCCATTTCTAAGAACAGAGCTTTTCACCCCCCCCCCCATTGCTAGTGCATTAGTTGAGGCCTCATCTTCTGTCTCCTGAACTATTGCTACAGTCTGCACCTTAGAAGGAATGGGTGACACCACCTCGGAGGGGACTCCAGCCAATTGTTGCTGGGAGGGCATACACGTTCCTCATTGTGTGTTTCCTACAGCTGCTCTCACGAACTACCACACAGTGGGGAGTTTAAACCAACAGAAATGTATTCTCCCACAGTTCTGGGAGTTAGGAATCTGAAATCAAGATGTTGGCAGGGCACTGCACCCTCTGAGAGTAGGCTGAATCCTTCCGTGCCTCTTCTAGCTTCTGGTGGTGGCCGTCAATCCTTGCGGTTCCTTGAAGCTGCACCGTTCCAATTTCTGCCTCTGTCATCAGCCACAAGGCATTCTCCCTCTAGTGTATGCATGTCCCTTTTTCTCTTCTTATAAGGACACAGTTCATATTGGATTAAGAGCCTCTCCTTCTCCAGCATGACCTCATCTTAATTACATCTGCAAAAGCTCTATTTCCAAATTAGGTCAAATTCACAGGTAACCAAAGGTTAGGACTTCAACATGCCCTGTGTGTGAACACAGTTCAACCCACAACACTTATTATAAGATTTTCAAAAAATGTGAAATGTTATGAGCTCTTCCAACTTATTAATATCTATAATTTACATATAAATATATTAACATAAGTGACTTTATTTCATTCGTTCATACAATCAATGTAATATTTATTGTTATAAATATATACATTCAAATTCTATTAATAAATTACTAATTGAATTATTCAAATTAATTATTTATAATTTGTTGACTGTTAGAACAGTTCATTAAAAAAAAAAACTAGATGAGTCAAATAAAACATTTCTGTGGACCTGAAAGGTGCTCGGACTATCACTTTTCAACCCCTGGCTAATGGACTGTCAGGGTGGTCTTCCTACAAAGCAAATATGTTGATGTTACTCCCTCTGTGATGGCCATGGGGAAATGGCCCCTTCCAAACGCTTCCAGCTACCTCTCCCCAGTCTTCTTGGGAAGCGTGTACTCAGGTGTAGCTCCCTTGTCTTAACCTGACCCAGAACAGACCTTCACTGCCAGGCCTTTGCTTGTGTCTTTTCCTCCAGAAACAGTCCCCATCTTTCCCACTCCCCACCTGCAACAACCCACCCCCGAGTTCGAGAGAACTCATCATTCAAGGCCCAGCTTAAAAGCCACTTCCTCTATGAAACCTGCAGACCTAGTAGTGTCCTCCCACCCTGGGGTTCTGTGGTACCTTACTTCTGCATTTGTAGCACCTTCCCCAGTTTTCCTGGTATTGTAGTGAGGTTGTACTATTAACTGCTTCTCCCATGAGGCTAGGAGCTCCTGGAAGTCAGGAACTTACCCTGGTCATTGTATTCATTTGCTGGTGCTGTGACAAAAATTTTTTGCTTGAGCAAACTTTAGTCAGCCTCCTGAACCTTCTTTATAAAATTCAGTTTTAGCAAGAACCCTGCTAAGTCATTTTAGCAAAAACCCCCAACTCTAGAGACCTGATCACCCTCATTATCTGTTCAGGTTCCTCATCCTCCACATCCATCAAGTGATTTCCAAATATCAGGCTTGTCTTCAGTACAAATCCTATTAGGTCAATTTAGCCAGTACCTACCTCCCCCCACCCCCAGTGTTTCTTCTTAGTAATTTTCCATCTCCTGACCCCACACTACTCCCTGGCTACAAATTCCTAGTGACCCATGCTATGCTTGGAGTTGAGCCCATCTCTCTGCCCCACTGTAAAATCCCATCACAGCCCCTATACCTAATGCTATCATCCAGAATAAAGCCTGCCTTACCATCATGAGCAAGTGTTATTGAATATTTTTTTTCATTAGCAGCTGCCATAACACATATCACAAACTGAGTGGATTAAACAACAAATTTATTTTCTCACAATTCTGGAGGCTGGAAGTCTGAGATCAAGGTGTCAGGGGGTTGGTTTCTTCTGAGGCCTCTCTCCTTGGCTTGTAGATGGCCATCTTCTCCCTGTGTGTTCACATGTTCTTCCCTGTGTGTGTCTCTGTGTCCCAGATATCCTCTGCCTGTAAGAACACTAGTCATGTTGGATTAGAGCCCTTCCCAATGGCCTCATTTTAGCTTAATTACCTCTTAAACACCTTATCTCCAAATGCAGCCACATTCTGAGGTACTGAGGTTAGTACTTTCAACATATGAATTAGGACTGGAACATAATTCAGCCCATGACTACCATTTAAAAAAAATGTTAATAACCCAAATAATATAGAAATGTATTATTATTATCATTATCACTACTCCTACTACTACCTCAAACAATACAGGTAAAGCTAGAGTCCCCTTTTCCCTACCTGACCCCCCCAATGTTTAACACTGCTACCAGATCCGTTTCTGAGCCTTTGTATATTGGGTGCACATATACGAAGATCCAGCTTCACTGTTGTTGTTGTTTTTTTTTTTTACGTAAATAAGATCATATTGTCCACTTTGTTTTGCAAATCCTCTTCTTCTCCTCTTTCTCCTTCTCCTTCTTCTATGTGTGTATTTATCCCATCACTACCCTGACCCAGGGCTTAAGCATGTTCAGAACATTTGTTGAAACAGTGAAAAGAATGAAGGCATGGAGCGTGGGTCTGCTATGAATTTTCTGGCAGTCGCCTGATATTATACAGTCTCATTTCCCTTGTATGTAAAGTGGAGGACAGTAATCATAATACTCATCTCTTCATTGTCTGGCATTTCGCAGTTATCCCTCACTCTAATACTCAACCAGTACTGTCCAAACGTCCATCCCACATGACCCCTGGAAGTCCAATATCCTTATTCAAATAAGTGTCACTTCCCTGACATTTCCAAGAATCCAGGGAGCACTTCCATCTCCCACTAATCCATCCTGGGGGGTAGCTCATGTCTGCAGACCCAGTGGCTCTTCTGCTGCTCTGCCTGCTGCTCTTCTCTCTGCTCTTCTTTGCTCAAGCAAAGACCCAGACTACTAACTCAGTGCCCCAAAGCACACCTAACCCTAGCTTAAGGAATTTTACCAATGCCTTCCTGATAGCACCATTATCATCCTCATCATTATCACCATTATCACCTCTCAGAGAAGCCTCTGGATTCATTTCTGCCAACATATCCCTTTTGCAGGTGAGGAATTGGGGGTTCAGAGAGGTGGAGTCACTTTCCCAAGGTCACTCAGCTAGTTGGTGGGAGAGCAGGGGCCTGTCCACAGCATTTTCTAAAGTGTGGCTAGTATAGTGGAGGAGCCACACGTCCCTGAGGCTGTTTTACACAAAGGCATTAAGTAACTGAACCACACATGATCTCAGGGTGGTGGGATCCAGCCCCACATCAGGCTCCATGCTCAGCGGGGACTCTGCTGGAGAGTCTCTCTCCCTCTCTCTCTGCCCCTGCCCCCTGCGTGCTCATTCTCTTTCTCTTCTCTCCCTCTCAAGTAAGTAAATCTTTGGAAAAAAGTAACAACCACATTGTAAGGTAGTTACTCTATTTTCTGTTATCTTCTATTACTTCTGGTTAAATTCAGGAAAGCCTCTCATAGTATCTGATTTCCTTGTAAAACTTCTCCAACATGTGCCAATCTCCCTTTTTAACCAAGAGAAAGCAGGCAACAGTATCTAGCTAGAATTTAATCACACTGTTTTGTTTTCCTTGTATTTATTTTTAATGGAAATGATGATTTCCCATTGATGTTGCCATATTAATGTCCTTGTTATTAAAAGTGAATAGACTTACAGAAAAGTATTAAGTAAATAGTAGTAGGTAGTAGGTAGTTCATTGAAATGGCGAAATTGTGCAATTTGGGGCTCAAGGCTGGGGAACACTGTGCATAATAATGAGGGACTTAAGACTGGATGCCAGAATCCACTGCCTGGCCTGGCCTCCTGGGTCCTGGGGGAGGGGGTGGCGCCTCTCTCCCCAGTTCCTGGCAGGGAGCATGAAGAGAGGCCCCTCAAGCCAGTCCAGTTTCAGCCCTAAGAAAAGCCAGTTGACATCACAATACTCCAGACCCACCAGGAACTCAGCCTTTCCTTTATGCTTGCTGTATTATCCTAAAGGGCTCCATTTCAAGGGGGATCTCCATCTCTCTTCACATAACAAAAGTCTCCTAACACTATTTTTCCGTCAAACAAAAAATGCAACCAGTGTTCCCCTCAACTGCAATTAAAATGGCAGGCAGCTTTGGAATGGCAATTTATTAAAGGTCTGTAAAGCCTTAGGTCACAAGAATAGCCTCCCTTGCCTGGCCCAGCCCCCAGATCAGGAGGAGTATACTAACACTCCCCCCGCCCCATTCTGAANCCCCCCCCCCCCCCCCCCCGCCCCATTCTGAATGAAGGCTCTTCCTAAAGCCCAGCCCTTGCTTGACCTTGGTGCTGGTTTGTTCTGTTCCACAGGCCCACTTCTCATGGGCAAGTCTTCTTGGCTTGGCATTGGAGGCCCTTCACCATCAGTCCAGTCTGGTGAGATAGAAGCTCATTGGGCCAGGACTTGGGATTCTGGGGTTCTAGTGCTAGAATGATCCCTAATTTGCTCTGTGACCTCCCCGCCCCCCCCCCCCCCCCCCCCCCGCCCCAGGCTTGTTTTCTCATCAGTAATAAGAAAGGATCAGAGTCTCTTCCAGGGCTGATTTTCAGTTGGCTGTGGCTTGAGGCTGAATTAATTGACCAGCTCAAGATCAGAGAGGCTGAAAGAGCCAGTACTGAGGTCCAAGCCTCAGACTTGTCCACCCCCAGGCTGGCCACCGAGAAGACTTGGAGACTTTGCCACTTCAGATTGTTTTGGGCCTGAGTGCCCTATCTCAGGAAAAATAGGTCTGCTGGGAACTAAGCTGGCCTCCCCGCTTGCCAAGGGGTTTCCTTACCTAAATAACCAACCACAAAGCCCTACAGAGTGAGGAAGCTGTTCACACTTGACCCCTTATAACTCTCCTCCCGTCTTAAATGACTGATTCCAGCAGGAGAATTTTCTGGTTTGTCTTTTAAAAAGGAGAAAAAAATTTTTTTAACATGCCGTAAACATGTTCTGCATGAAAATGTTTGGAGAGTATAGAAATGTATAAAGAAGAGACTCAGAGTCAACTGAAATATTATTTACCTACCCCTGCCCGAGACATTCTTTTTTTTTTTTTCAAGATTTTATTTTTAAGTAACCTCTACATCCAACATGGGGCTCAAACTCACAACCCCAAGATCAAGAGTTGTACGCTCCATGTACTGAGGCAGCCCGGTGCCCCCCTCCCTGAGATATTCTTCATAAACATTTTTGTGTTCATCCTTCTAAGCTTTCTCTAAAAATATAAAGACATGTATCTTTATAATGAGGAGAGGATCAGACTAGAAATACAGTTTTTTAAAAGGCAATGTTACCTTTCTCATACAAATATAAAATGAGCACTTGTCAAAGATTGCATTTAATTCAATAATTAATGAAAGAACCAGTAATAAATTAAGACCAGTTCAAAGGAGAATCAGATATATCTAGATCTATATATAAATTTGCTAATAGATGCAAAGTTGGTGGTTATTTTTAGGGTAATAAAGTGGTGTTTGGAATTATCTCTTAAATTGTACATTTACAGGACAAGATCAATTTGTGTTTCTGTGGGCAAGAATAGTTTGTATTACCAAGAATAATTTGTATTACCATCACTTTTCTGTAACTTACAGGGTTGTGAAATAATCTGGTCAGAGACAGTGAAAGACTCAGACCCCTGCAGTCAGGTAACCCCTAAAGGTAGCACCCAGCATATCACTGAAACAACGCTCAATAAACTTTAAAAATTTTCACTCAAACATATATTCTGGTTATAATAGCTCATATTTTGGCGGGGGGGGAGCTCACTATGTGCCAGACACTGTTGTAAGTACTGTATAGTATTATCTCATTTAACCCTCACAACAAGACTGAGGTAGACTCTATTGTCACTCCATTTTTACTAATGAGAAAACTCAGAAACAGAGAGGTTAAGTAATTTGCACAATGTCACACAGCTAGGAAGTGGGGAAGCCAGAATTCAAACTCCTGTTAAAGAACAAAATTTCAACCAAGTAAATTTTAAAGATCTAATTAGCTTTATGAATCGATTCATGAATCAGGCAGCTTCCCATCTAGCAATTAGAGGGGAGCTCCAATGGGCTACAGAAAGGGAAAGGTTTTTAAAGGCAGGGCAAGGAAATCATAAACAGAAGAATGGATTATTTTGGGTGAGGTCACCTTCCTTTGGGGACAAAAGGGTCCTATTAGGTGGATTACCTCATCTTGCTTTGGGGGATACAGTGGGTCCCTGTGACAGATTACCTTATTGGTACTGACCATAGGATTCCTGACTGGCCAGTTAAGACTGGTCTGGCGGAGGTCAAGACTAAAATGAGGTTAAGTCCTACGCCCCAGTTTGGCGACATGGCCTAGCATAACTGACTCTATTTTGGGCATGTGGCTTTCTTTCTAATACCCCGAACTACTACATTATTTTATCATTTATCCAACTTTTGATTGATGGACATTTGGGTTGTTTCCAGGTTTTGTTTTTTTTTTTTTTTCAATGATGAACATTTCAGTGAATATCTTTGTCTCATTCTCTACTTTTCAGAATTCCTCCAAGTGGAACAGCTGGGTTCAAGAATATGTGCATGTTACATTTGATAAATGTGGCCAGATTGCCCTCCAAAAAGCGGCATCAATTTACACTCCCATTAGCAGCCAGCTTAGGACCGTTTATTTTCCCGCATCTTTGCCAACAATGAGTAAGTACATCAATCTTTTCAGTATTTGCCTGTCTGATAGATGTAAAAAAAAAAAAAAAAAAAAAAAGGAAAAAAAGGTTTCTTGGTGTTATTTTAATTTACATTTCTTTTTAAGGCAAGAATTCTTCAGGACTCTTTTAGATGGATAATTATCCGTGCCAGAGATCACTTTGCACTCTCTCTCTTTGCCTCCCAGCCTAGAGCTTTAAACTCAGAGTGAGGTGCTCAGTGAGGAAAGGACCTGTCCAAGGCCATCCTGTGAGTCAGGGGCGGACCCAGGGACTCTACTCAGGGTTTTCTGATTTCTTTCTGAAATAAATAGTCTTTCTTATGAGCCTCCCTAGACTATAAGAAGAATATGAGCAAATTAGTTCTATCACTTATTTATTTTTAGTTCTGCGATTTATAAAACAAATCCTAAAGAAAGGTTTAACAAATTTGACTACTAAACACTTTAAAACATCTATGTAGCAAAACCAACAACAAGCCACCACAAATGAGTTTGAAAGACAAAAGGAGAATTTACACAAGATCCCACTTTTTTAAACAAACAGAAGACACACAGCAGAAATCACTTAGGCATTCACCAACTGTTAGATCAGTTATAAGAGTGAAAAAAAGAGTGCCTGTGAACATGGTTGCACAAAGGCTTTTTTCCTCAGTGTAGGCATGGTTGTTAGGACTGCCGTCATGATCTTTCTGATTTCCAGTGATGTGGTCAAAATCCATGGAAAAGTGTCAGACAAGGGTGCGGGTATGAAGGGGGTTGTGGGGGGGGCCTTTGAAAATAATCGGACTAGATTTGAATCCTGGCTCTGCCGGCATTTGCCAGTCCTTTAGCAGGATATGTAACATCTCAAACCCTTATCTCCTCATTTGCAAAATGAGGCCAGTGATATCATGTCTCAGAGTGTCTCTGACGAATCAGTAAGATGATGGATGTGGACCGTCTGGCACAGAGCCTGGACTTATTACACAACTAAAAAAACGTTTGTTCCCTTCCCATTCCCTTCTCTGAGAAGCCGCAGAGATTTCCTGGACTCTTCAATTCATTCGTTCAGCAATGTTTGTTTCATCCCGGTGCATGCTAGGCGCCGTGCGGGTGCCGGGGAGACCAGTGGGAATGTAAGAGAAGCAGTTTCTGTCCTCTTGGAGTTTATAGTCTAATGATGACATTGGACACGGATCAGATAATTTTTGCAAAAATGTATTCTTTATGGCTGAAGCAGAACTATGAAGAAAAGAAACCCAGAGTGCAGCAGGAGCCTTGGGAATGTTCAGGCAAGGCCCCTGAGGAAGGGATCTGAGGGATGGGGGAAGTAGATTGGTTGGAGCTGAGGAAAGCTCTGGAACGGCCTGAGCAAGGTGGACCAGGGTTACCTGGGGAAACCGAAGGAAGGCCAGTGTAACTCGAGGCAGGGCAGGGCATTCCCAGCTCGAGAATTCTGATTCTTACGTCCCAGACAGAAGTTCATCCCAGTATTGGTCTGGACATTCTATGGCCAGGAGTTCAGTTCTTAGGTAAGCTGGTCCATCTGGGGGATGGTTGGTGCACCCAGAAATTCAGTGGCAACCCGTTGGCTACTGTACCCCTGCAACCAGGGAGTGGACAGCTGGCACCAAGTACTTGGTCTTAACCTGAAGCAATCAGTCACTCTTTTACCAGGCCTCACTTTTCCTCTCTGGCATTTATCTGTGTTGTAGTCACCTACTCTTATGTCTTCCTCCACTGCCTTATAAGCTCCCCATCAGAAGAGAATGTGTCTTTTTCTTCCCTCTGTCCCCAGCTCCTAGCACAGTCCTTGTGCATATGAAGTGCTGTTGAGTGTGTTTTTGTTGGATGAATAATAAATGATGCTTTGCAAAGATTTGGCCATTTGATCTTAGGTAACTACTAACCCCCCGAAACTGTTTTAGTGAGCATCTACTGTGTGTCAGACTCGTTATGATGTTATCTCATTGAATTGCTTTTTAGAGACTGTCATTATTTTGCCTCCATTTTCCCCTCAGCTTTATATTTTAAGAAATTCAGATAAACAGAAAAGTTGGAAGAACTGTACAGTAAACACCCACACACCCTTCATAGAGGTCCACTAATTTTGCCATAGTTGCTGTTGCTCTGTGTGTATGTATGTACACACATACACACACACACATACACACACACACACCCTGAACCATTTATACGTTGCTGATGTGGTAACTCTTCACCTCTGAAATCTTTAGCTCCTAAAAACAGAAACACTTCTCTACACAATTATGATGTCATTGTCACACTCAACAAATATAAGATTGATAAAATAATACCTAAAAATGATCCATTTTCAAATTTCTCCAGTTGGCCTGATTTTGATAGCTTTTTAGTTTTCTTCCGGAAGCATAGAAAACATTTAAAATTGTCATGTCTCTTTAGTTTCCATTAATGTGGAGCAATTTTCCCCACTTTTTTTTTTTTTTTTGGTCTTTCATGTCATTGACATTTTTGGAGTCTTGGACAGTTGTTTTATAAAGTGTCCCACAATTTGGGCTTGTCTAGTGTTCCTTGTTATTTGATCAGGTTATGCATCTTTGGGCAAAAATGCTATGCAGATGAAGCCATGTTTTTTTCTAGTGCGTCACATCAGAAGGTATGTACTGTCAGTGTGTGCCATTGTGGGTGGTGCTAAGTTTCATCACTCGTGTGAGATGATAGAAAATATGTTGGTCTCTGCCCTTGGTTCCTGGCACAGAGCTCCTGAACCTTTTGTAATTTTCTAAGTGATAGAACCACTAGCATCATCTTTTGTTCCAATATCTGGTCTTTCACCCCGGGTCCTGACACAGAGCTCCTGAAACTCTTTTGATTTCCTGGAGTGATAGGAGTGTCTTTTGTTCTCATGATGCAACTTTGGCGGGGGGGGGGGGGGGGGGAGCTCCTGGATGGCTCTTGGATGAGGGCTGGTTACCTGAAAGACAAAGCCATGACTAGAAGTGTGGAGCTTCCAGCCCTGCCTCTCATCCTCTCGGGAAGAGAGAGGGGCTGAAGATGAAGTTAATGTTCAATCGTGCCTATGTAATGAAGCCTCCATAAAAATCCCCAAAGTATGGGGTTCCGCATGGCAAACATCCACACATGGAGGATGATGCACCCCAGCTCCACGGCAAAAGAAACTCCTGTGCCCAGGACCCTCCCAGAGCTCACCCTTGTATCTCCATCTGGCTGTTCTTCTGTGTCTTCTATCATAGCCTTCCATAAACTGATTAGTGTAAATGTTTCCTTGATTTCTTTGAGCACTCTAGCAAATTATTGGAACCTGAGGATGGGGTCAGGGGGACCTCCACTTCGTAGCCCAATTGGACAGAAATGGTGGGTAGCCTAGGGACCTACTACTTGGAATTGGCGTCGGAAGTAGGGCAGGAGCCGTCTTGTGGGACTGAGCCCTTAACCCGTGGGATCCGATGCTATCCCCAGGTAGATAGTGTTAGAATTGAGTTAAATTGTAGGATACCCATTCGCTGTTACAGAGAATTTCTGGTGTGAAACCCACCCTGCCCCCCACATTTGGTGACCAGAAGTATCAGAAGTGAAATATTCTGTGTGAGTCATACAGGGGACACACGGGACTGAGCTGAGTTTTTCTTCCACAACTTGGTTAAGGTGGTGCCCACCCGATGGTCTTCACTGTAAAGGTGCATTTTCTATGTGTAATTAATAAGTGATTTGTGGGGAGACACTTTACTACTATGTGACTATTCCATTCCCCGACAATTTTTTACCAGTGGTTTTCACATCATGAATGGTCTTATCTGAATTGATTATTACTGTGGTGTTTGCAAAATGATGGTTTTCTAATTTCTTTTACCTTTGTTAGCTGACAATCTTCTGTATAGTAGAGCTCTCTCCTTTCACATGGAGAGAGCCTCTTTTGTCTTTTTTTTTTTTGGTTAGAGTGTCGTTATGAACTCATGGATTACTTTTTTATTTAATGTGTAGCAATCCTTTATCACCATTATTCATTTTGAAGTTCAAATTGTCCCAGACTTGACCAGTGGGACATGCTTTGAGCCAGCTCCTGTGTGCTGTGATGGGTCTTCAGGAGCTTGTAGCACTTCTTTGCTTTCTGGCACAAGAAGATAGTCTAGGTTTGCTTTTACCCTTATTTTAAATAGAAAAAGGGGGCCCAGACAGGTGAAGTGGCTTGCCGCCTCACAGTTTTTGTGGGATCCGAATCAAGCTCAGGACTTTCAATTCCAAATTCCTAGGGAAGTATTAACTTGCTAGGCCAGCCATTCCTATAATGCAGAAAAGACCGCATCAAGACATGTAGATGATGCCAAAGCCAGCTAAATCTCTAGCTGATTGCACACAGAGCTTGCCTAAAAAGATGAAAACATTTGCATTATACCTTTGAACTTAGACACTTAGCAAAACGTTCCAAGGGTATTTTATTTTTTGAGGAAGTTATAATCTGGAGGATAAGAGCATAGGTTTTGGAGTCAGAAGGAACCAAGCTTTCCTTTAAGACCCAGGCAGATTCTGCCCTTGTGTTTGTCTTTGGGCAAATTATTTCACCTTGTTGAATCCCAGACTCTTAATCTGTAAAATGGGTTCATTCATATAAACTTACTTAGTCTAGTGTCTGACACATGTTAAATGTTAAATAAATGAAAGCTAGCTTCACCAACAATGCTGTTATTATTATTAAAATCTGAGAAAATTCTGTTATTCAGTAGATTATTAAGGTGATAGAAAAAGCCATGGATTTGGATCTGGATTTGGATTTTGAAGATCCTACTCCAGCTCTGTGACCTTGGACAACTCTTGTCCCCATTGATGGACTTCATTTTCCTCACTTGTAAATCAGGGCTCATAATCCCTCCCCTGCAAACTTCACAGCATCACTCACCAGATGTCATGAGCACCTACCATGCGTAATCACAATCCCAAAGTTAAAAGCAAAGGGTAAACGTTGTTGTACCCCTCCTTTAACACATGATTAATTGGCACTTGAGAGCCACTGAGCAGCAAAGCAAGGGTTCCATCCAGCTCTCCCAGACCTTCAGGCCTGTCCTCTTTCCTTTAGGTCACAGCTTTTAGAAGAGCAAGTGAAAATATGACAGTATTCTGCAAAGCTGCAGGACCCTATAGGGAAAAGAATATGATCAGCAGCATAGTGACAATCCTTCCATGGAGAACGTCATAGGGAGGAGAGCAGGAGACTTTGGGTATTCCCCCCCTTCTTTTTTTTTTTTTTCTATTCTCAAGATAATTTGTGAGAGTCTTAGACTGCCATTATCTACCACAGACTCCTATACTTCAAACAATAGCTAGGTGAAGGTAGCCAAGATCCAAGCCAGCCCAGAAGGAAATACCTCGACTGAGAATGCTGATAAGAAAAGCTCTTTGAAGCCGTAGTTTACCTGGGACACTATTTCTTTTTTGTTTGCTTATTTTATTTTTATTATTTTTTAAAATTTTATTAAGTTTTTTATTTTAATTCCAATGTAGTTAACATACAGTGTTATATTGATTTCAGGTGTCCAATGTAGTGATTCAACAATTCCGTACATTACTCGGTGCTCATCATGAGAAGTGTACTCTTAATCCCCTTCACCTATTCCACCCATCCCCCCACCCACCTCCCCTCTAGCAGCCGTCAGTTTGTTCTCTAGAGTTAAGTGCCTGTTTCATGGTTTGTCTCTCTCTCTCCTTTCCCTTTGTTTGTTTTGTTTCTTAAATTCCACACGAGTGAAGTCATGGTATTTGTCTTTCTCTGACTGACTTATTTCACTTAGCGTTATACTCTCTAGCTCCATCCATATTGTTGCAAATGGCAAGATTTCATTCTTTTTATCGCCAAATAATATTCCATTGTGTGTGTGTGTATGTATATATATATATATATATACCACATTTTCTGTATCCATTCATCTGTTGATGGACACTTGGGCTGATTCTATAGTTTGGCTATGGTAAATAATGCTGCAATAAACATAGGGGTGCATATATCCTTTTGAATTAGTGTTTTTGTAATCTTTTGGTAAATAACCCATAGTGCAATTACTGGATTATAGGGTAGTTCTATTTTTAATTTTTTGAGGACCCTCCATACTGTTTTCCAGAGTGGCTGCACCAGTTTGCACTCCCACCAACAGTGTAAGAGGGTTCCTTTTTCTCCACATCTTTGCCAACATTTGTTGTTTCTTGTGTTTTTGATTTTAGCCATTCTGACAGCTGTGAGGTGTTATCTCATTGTGGTTTTAGTTTGCATTTCCCTGATGATGACCGATGTTGAGCAACTTTTCATGTGTCTGTTGGCCGTCTGTAGTCTTATTTGGAGAAGTATCTGTTCATGTCTTCTGTCCATTGGTTAATTGGATTATTTGGGTTTTTTGGTGTTGAGTTGTATAAATTCTTTATATATTTTGGATACTAATCCTTTATCAGACATGTCATTTGTAAATATTGTCTCCCATTCTTTTAGTTTGTTGACCATTTAATTCGCTGTGCAGCTTTTTATTTTGATGTATTTAGGACACTACTTCTAAGAAGGAGGAGGAAGTGGAGGAGAAGCAGACCCAAAGGCCAAGCCCTGGGTGTCAGACTTCTAGTCAATTCAGTTGAGAGCTGGAAAGTGGGGAGGGAAAGTGACCAAAAAAGGCTGGCAGATGTCTTAACTCTGGGTGGTCATGCAGCCAGGTATCAATTCCAGTACGTTAGATAGGAAAGGCTACTGGGAGACTATTAACAGTACCTGCCCACATCTGTGTCCTGGAAAAAGAGAGACACAGGGAAACAGCATCACCTATGGGATACTGACTCAGAACATGGACCACTTCCCCAGGAGAGCAAGCAGTTATCTCCCAGTGGATCCTGTGAGCCATCCTACAGTTGTTTAAGGCCAGCTGTTTCTGGGTCATGGGCACGATCCATTAGGCAGACAGTGAATCCTGTGGGCATTAGGCCATTCCCACTTTTGCCATGAAGTGAATTCCTTAAAAAGAGGCAGTGTCATACCGTGACTGGGTGAAAAGCTTTCCGTAAGCCCATGAGCTCTGGCACTGGCAGAGGCAAAAAGTACTGGGAAAGCAAATCCAAATAAAAAATAAATGTAGGGGCACCTGGGTGGCTCAGTCATTAAGCGTCTGCCTTCGGCTCTGGTCGTGATCCCAGGGTCCTGGGATCGAGCCCTGCATCGGGGTCCCTGCTCATCGGGAAGCCTGCTTCTCCCTCTTCCACTCCCCCTGCTTGTGTTCCCTCTCTCGCTGTGTCTCTCTCTGTCAAATAAATAAAATCTTAAAAAAATAATAAATGTAAAATATTCCTGTGAGAACAATTCAGTTGCTCCAGATGGAGTTAGTTACTGGCTGAGCAACAGGCAGACATCGGGCATAAGGGAAAGTGTTAGCTTCCTTCTCCGGGGAGAGGGGTACATAGGAAAGGCTGCAGACAGAAGACAGTTAGTGGGTTCTGTTTCTCCAGGTCCTCTGAGACCTCCAGATAAGTGCATCTTTTCATAAAAGAAGCCTGGCAAAATCACATGGTTAGCCAACAGTGCCATTCAGCAACTCTTTGAATCTAAGTTTGGCTTCCAGCTGTCTTAAGCCCATGGCTCTGACGAAAGATTTTTCACTTGGCCGCAGAGAAGCTCTGAAGGTCAGTCTGTGCCATGTAGCATACAGCTCAAGACCTGAGCTCGTCATTCTCTCAGCTGAAGATAGCCGAATGCCTTTGGAAGCAGCCACCCTGCTGGTTTGGGTATCTCGCATCTCCCTTTTAGGCTGCTGAGAGTTTGGCTTTAGCTTGTAAAAAGTCCCAAGGGAAAAAAATCTGGAAAATTTATATAAATGGACTCACACACTAAAAAAAAAAAAAAGCCCCAAGAGACCAAAAGAGATTATTTTCTTGGTCACTGTTCCATGAGCTACTATTAGTTTCCATTCTGGAATAGGAGCAGGATTACCACCGCCTTGCATCTCTCTCAGCTCAAAAACCACGGATCCGTTAGAGGTAAAGCTAAGCTCCTAATAAAAAGACAAACTAGGTTGGCCTATTTCCCCTTGAAGTAAGTGGTCTAGAGCAACTGGGAGTCTTCCTCCTTGGCCATGCATTCTTCCACGGCGTTGGCAGGGTTTTCTTCTGCACAGATGAAGCCCTTGCATCTGGGTTCTAACTGGCAAGAAAGGAGACGAGAGTGGAGGAGTCTTGGGCCGCCTGGGGGGCTCAATTGGTTAAGCATCCGACTCTCGGTTACAGCTCAGGTCATGATCTCAGGGTCATGAGATGGAGCCCCAGGTTGGGCTCCATGCTCAGCTCAGAGTCCGCTTGAGATTCTTTCCCCCTCCCTTTTCCTCCTGCTCTGCTCCTGCTTGCATACGCTCTCTCCCTCTCAAATAAATACATAAAATCTTAAAAAAAAAAAAAGAGAGAGAGAGAGAGAGAGGGGAGGAGTCTTGCTAGATATCTTAGAGCTCAGACCCAGCATGGCACATGTCACTGTCACTTATGTTCCACTGGGGAGAAGTCAGATACAAGGCCACCCTGACCACAAGGGAAGCTGGCAAAGATGATCTAGTGGGGCGGTCATGTGCCTGGCTACAAGGCGACTTGTAGGCAAAAAAGGGGAGAAGGGTTTTGGTGAACAGCTAGCAATCTGCCATACATGATTCAAAATAGTCCATATTTCCTCGAGGGTCAGTATTAGTTTTCTAGGCCTGCCAGGATGAAGTACCACAAACTTAAGAAATGTATTGTTTCACATTCTGAAGGCCATAACTCCAAAGTCAACACTGTCGGCAGGACCGCACTCCCTCTAAAGGTGCTAAGAAGGAGCTATTCTTTATGTCTCTTTCCTAGCTTCTGGTCATCTCCAGGACGTTTTTTGCCTTATAGATATGTCACTACAATTCTCTGTCTTGTTATGGCCTTCTCCCTGTGTGTCTCCATATTGTCTTCCTTTTATATGTGCCGGTCTCTGTGTCCCAATCTTCTCTTTTCAGGGACACCAGCCACGTTGGATTAGGGTCTACCCTATGACCTTATTTCAACTTGATTGCCTCTGTAGAGACCCTATTTCCAGATAAGATCACATTTGGAGACGCTAGGGTTAGGACTTCAACATTTTTTTTTTCCGGTGGGCGTTGGGAGGACACAATTCAACCCACAACAGGATGAATTGTCTGCAGCTGATTCTTGGGCACTGATATCTGTATCATTTGTAACAGAAGCAAACTAAGCAAAGAGAATGAACTGGAAGGATATTGGGAAGCTCCTGGAACCAAAGGAGAACTTGAACAAACAGGCTTTGGGAAGGATAGAAATCTGGGTAGCTCCAGGGAAAAACTCATGGACACCTCTTTAGGGCCTGCCTTCTCTATGACTCTGTTCCAATGGCCTTCTGGCCAAGTGTCCCTTCTCTCAAGATACCAATTCTTAGAAGGGGTTGGTTGGGTCAGCCTGTGGTGGAACCAGGGCCCTTTTAGGGAGATGTGAATGGGATCAAGTGATGGACAGTATTGCCAGGACCTCATGGATTGTGGGAGGGGTAGTTCCCCAAAAGAAAGAGAGGCACAGCTTCTAAAAAATAGGGGGAAGGATGTGTTGTGCAGGCAAAACCGCAGCTGTTTGCTACGCATTGTAATTCATTTGAGAAAGATTTTTCAGCTCAGGCAGTTATATTTCTAAATATTTTGGCACTTAAAGGAGCCATTTAGTCATCTGGAAAATGCAGAGCTGTGGAAAAATGCAGTGTCATGTGGTACAAGGAGTGCTCATGGCAGAATCAGGAGAACAGGTTTTGGGTTTGTTTTTTTTTTTTAAATAATTTGCAGATGGAATAATTCTGTCCTCAGAACTGAAGATCAAGAAGAGCTCTTAGAAACAGCAAGAATGTTCAATCAAGTATCAAGTTACTAAATGGAAATAAAAATCGTGTAATAAAAATCAGTTAGAAAAAAGGCGTAACAGAACTGAAGATGTCGTTCAAATCAGCTACCAAGGCAGCTTGTAAAGGAAAAACTCAGCAGAAGTGCAAAGGGTCTCTATTAAGAAAAAAAGACCAAAACATGAGATTCTACTTGGAGGCATAAAAAATGAAGGATGGGAAGACTTGAGATTTTAAAGATGTCATTTCTCACCAAGTTGATTTATGCAGTGTAAAAATCTCAGCTAAAAAAAAAAAAATCACCTTAGCCAATCAAAATCTTAATTAAGTTTTTTATGCTTGAAAATGAGAGTCTAAAATTCACAGGAAAATGTCAGGCCCTCATTGCCAACAAGCTCCCTCCCAAGGAACAGGCCCCAAATTTTGATTCTGGCTCTGCCACTGAACGATCTCTGAGACTTTAGGCAAGTAATATAACCTTTTGGGAGTCTTAGTTTCCTCATCTGTGAAGTGGAATAATTTATTCATATTTTCCTCCTCCACAGACCTGTAGCAAGGCTCACGTGAGACAAAGGACCTGAAAGTGTTTTATAAACTGTAAGGCGTTCTTCATGTTATAACTGTGGTTTTTAATTTTTTACCCCCCAGTAATGTTGGATAAATGTGACAATCACAATTGCTCTCATCTTGCAAAAAAATCAAACACCCTTTCTCTTATTAAACTCGGTTACACGATGATTTGTAAATACTGTTTCCTGTGGTGGGGCGAGAAAAGTGAAGTGAGCCTGGGTCATATTAACTGAACAAGACGTTTATGCCTCCCAGTGCCCCCCTCTTCTCCACCCCTCCACCCTAAGTGTTCATTTCCCATCTGTAGAATGGAAGGTTTTGGACTTTGTGGGTTTGAGAGAAAAAACTTTGGAGTCTATACAGATCTCAGTTTGAACCCTGGTGCCAGCATTAACCTTGGATAACTCACCCTTTCTGTTCCTGGGTTTCAAAATCTGTCAGATGGGGATGATAATATCTATTTCACCAAGAAGACTCGAGGATTAAATGTGGTAATAAATACAAAGTGCCTGAAACATAACAAGTGCTTGATAACTGGTAGCTATTGTAATTACAATTATTATTTTTATTATAATTCATTACCGCTAAGGGCATTTGCAGCTCTGAAAGTCTAGGATATTATGTCAGAGAAAAGCTAAAACAGGAAGAACACAGAAGATTCCCTTAATAGGACTTGAGTTAGTATTGCAAGTGGGACGTTTTTCTGGAAGACAGGCTGTGTTCACAGGGCCTTATATAACCTTGGTGACTCACAACCAGAGTTCAGCTCGGCCCTGCCTCCTCTGTATAAGGGAGAGAGGAAGGCAAAGCCAATATGGTGTTGGACAGAGGAAAACCCTGGTTGAGCCAGGGCATCAGATGCAGCTAATGGCCCCTCAGAGAGCCTACTCCAACTAGATTTTTAAATTCTTATAAAATGGGGGCGCCTGAGTGGCTCAGTTGGTTATGCATCCAACTCTTGGTTTTGGCTCAGGTTGTGAGCTCATAAATCCTTGTAAAATATATATTAAACTGAAGGGTTTTCTTTTTCTACAAAAAATTTTTTTAACATTTTATTTTTAAATAATCTCTACACCCAACATTAGCCTGGAACTCACAACCCTGAGATCAAGAGTCGCATTTACTACCGACTGAGCCAGCCAGGTGCCCTCCTGCAAATAATTTTTGAGGTACGGACCATTGGTGGCCAACCAAAAGCTACAGCCCTGTCCCTCCTTAAGGGCAGAACCCTGATATTGGCCAGAATTAGGCAACTGTGTGGCTGCAGCCCCAGGCCAAGGGGTAGGAGGAAGTTTGAGTGTTCTTGCCAGTGATTGGTTTAAGAATGACCATGTGACATAATTCTGGCCAATGAGATGTCAGGGGATGGCTGCTCCTGGGCTTCCGGGAAAATTTCCCTCTTTCTTAAATAAAGGACACCATTACACTTTTGGTGGGGTTAGAAGAACGGTATAGTCACCGTGGAGGGTATTAGTCTTCAATTGCCATGGTAACAAATTGCGACAAACTTGGTGACTTATAACAACACAGATTATCCTCTTAAAGTTCTGGGGGTCAGAAATCTCACTGGGCTGAAACCAAGGTGTTGGCAGGGCTCTGCTCCTTCGGGAGGGCCCAGGAGAGGTTCCTTGTCCGTGTCTTTTCCACCTTCCAGAGTTTCATTCCTTGAATTCCTTGGCACATTGCTCCTATGTCCATCTTCAAGGCCAGCAATCTAGCAAATCTCTTTCTGCCCTGTCTTCACATGGCCTTCTCCATGGTAAAACCTCCCTTTGCCTGTCTTTTATAAGGACACTTGTGATTGCATTTAGGGTTTACCTACATAAGCCAGGATACTCTCTTTATCTCAAGATTCTTAATATGTCTGCAAAATCCTATTTGCCTTATAAGGTAACATCCACAGATTACTGGAATTAGGGCCTGATTATGTGTGGGAGCCATTAGTCATTCTACCGCAGAGGGGATTTTGGCACTAATTAGCAAAATTACCTGTGCATTTATTCTTTTTTTTTTAACCTCAGGTTTACTGAGTTATAATTTACATGTAAAATTAATTCTTTATAGTGTACAATTCTATGAATTTTGTCAGACACATATAGTTGTGTAATTACCACCACAGACAAGATGGACAGCAGTTCCATCAACCTCAGAAATTCCTTTGTGGTGCCCCGTAGTGGTCAAACCATCCCCTCGCCTCACCCCCTGACAATCACTGATCTATTCTCTGTCCCTCTAGTATTACCTTTTAGAGATGTCATATAAATGGAATCATGGAGTTTGTAGCTTTTTAAATCTGGCTTCTTTCTCTTAAAATAATGCATTTGAAATTCATCGACGTTGTGATGTACCAGCAGTCTGTTCCTTTTATTGCTGCATGGCATTTGATTGTAGAGATGTATCCCATCAGGTTACAACTCAAGGCACTTGAGTTGTTTCCAGTCTTTGGTAATTATGGATAAAGCCTCTACAAATGTTCAGGTACTGACAGGTTTTGTGTGAATATAATATTCATTTCTCTCGAGTAAATATATTAGAAAGGAATTGCTGGGTCATATTGTAAATGTATATTAAACTTCATAAGGGACTGCCGAACTCTTTTTCAAAGTGGCTGTACCATTTTGTACTCCTATTAGTAATGTAGGAAAGTTCCAGTTGCTTCACATCCTCATCAGTATTCAGTATTGCATTTTTTCTCTCTTAATTTTAGTCGTTCTGACAGGTGTGCAGTAATATAGCAATCCCACTTCTGGAAACAGAGATGCCCTGGGAAAAATGCAAAAAGATGTTCATACAAGGCTATCCATGCAGCTCTGTTGATAATTGCAAGAGACTGGAAACAACCCAAATGCCCATCAGTTGAAGACTAATTGAGGGCACCTGGCTGGCTCAGTTGGAGGAACATGCAACTCTTGCTCTCAGGGTTGTGAGCTTGAGCCCGACGCTGGGTGTAGAGATTACGATAGAAAGGAAAGAAAAGAAAGAAAAGAAGGAAAAGAAAGAAAAGAAAAGAAAAGAAAAGAAAGAAAGGAAGGAAGGAAGGAAGGAAGGGAGGAAGGAAGAAGGAAAGAAAGAAAAGAAAGAAAGAAAGAAAAAGAAGGAAAGAAAGAAAGAAAGAAAGAAAGAAAGAAAAAGAAGGAAAGAAAGAAAGAAAGAAAAAGAAAGAAAGAAAGAAAGACAGAAAGAAAGAAAGAAAGAAAGAAAAAAAGAAAAAAAGAAAGGAAGAGTAATTGAATAAAGTATGGTACAGTATTATGGAGCTGTACCAAGGGATAAGAAAACTCTCTGTGACTATGGTGTGATGTCTAGGATATATTTTTAAGTAAAGAGAAATGTAAGAAAATAATGTATAGAGTATGTAATCATTTAACTACAAGTAAAAGAAGAAGCTATAAAAATTTAATACAACACTGCTGTAGCAGAGAGAGTGCTTAGAGAGGAAAGGATAAGGTAGAATCCAGACTTTGAAAAATATACCTTGTTTTGTAGATTTAACTTGGGAACCATGTAAGTATTTCATATAATTACAACAAAGTTAAATAAAAAAACCCTTAGAAATTGAAAGTAAAATGAAATAACAGTGATCCTACTTGTGCATTCAGTGGCTGACATAACCACAAAGAATGACTCTGAGTGATTTTAAATCGCTATCAGTTGACTCCATACCCCTAAAGGGATATATCCACAGACGGAAGGACATACATGTTATGGGATTAAAAATAAGTAGTTATGTTGGTGTCCTTGAGAACTGAGATATCTGGCATAGAAATACAGATTAGGATTGGTGAGGATGAATGAAAACCATAGTTCTCCATTTCAATTGGGATTATCAGTATGAATATCTTATACCTTTTATCTTTAGAAAATAATATATATTCCCTTGCTATGGTCACTAAAAAGAAGGTAAGTTAGCAAAATAACACATTTTTGAGATAATCAGGGAAAAGGGACCCTTTTGCAAATTTGATAGCACTAGGAAATGATTGTCAATATTTTCACCTGTGATCATGATATTGGGGAGACTACTTTTTAAAAAAGAATTTGTATCTTTTAGAGATATATGTGGAAATACTTACAGAAGAAATAATGCCATGTCTAGGACTTGCCTCAAGATAATCTGAGGGGCGGGGAAGGCATGTGAATGTGTAGATGATTCAGGGTGACTATAGTGATAGCTGTGAGCCCTGGGTGATGAGTAGGTTGGAGTCATTATACCACTTTTTTCTATTTTTAAATGATTTAAAAATTTTTTTTTTCATACTAAAAAAGGGCCACCTTATCACCATAAGCATGCAAACCTACTCAGAAGCATCCAAATCGATAGATATCTCATTTGCATAAATTCAAATTTATTAAACTGGCTAATAATAAAGCTAGTTGGTGAGAAAATGAGGTAGTTTTGATGGATAAGAATATTGAAATTGGAGTTTCTCAATGTGTATACATGAGATTTCTTTGTCTGCAACTAATAGAAACCTTGGCTTAGCTTAGGCAAGATTTGGAGATTTATTTTGGGCATGCAGGGCAATCTCATGGAATTCTAGTACAGAAATGCTACTGAGACACATGAGAAACATAGTTCAAAATGTAAAGTCTGGCAGTATTCTTTCTCCATCTCGAATCTCACTGCTCTATCTCGTTGTAGACCAGCTTTCTTCATTTTCCAGTCAACACCATAGAACATATGCACATTCGTAGTTTCTGGTTTACATACCAGATAGAGGCTGATTTTCCCCTCCTGGGCCCTGTTCCAAAAATTCTGGAGGAAGGGATCGAATGGTCCAAAAACTCAGGTTGTCCTATCCAAAAGGAAGGGCCTAATTCTAGGTCAGTCACAGCCAGGGTCCAAGGTGTGGGCAAAATGGCCAATCCTGTGGTTTCTGTGGCGTTCATGTGAATGGAGGGGGTGGCAAAAACAATTCCCTGAGATGCGGGGGTGGGAAGCAACTGGGCAGACAGACGAAAGATATCTAGTTGAGTCAGGCCAGATCGGGAAGTTAAGAGTGGGTACAGAGATCAGTGAGAATGATGACTTGGACAGACTTGACTTTGGTTGACTAAAGCAAATGAGCAATGCAGAAGACAAGCGTGGGACAAGGATACAAATGAGGAGACTTGACTCTCTGCTGCTCCTAGGTCCTCACAGAGGCAAGCTCAAGTTCAGTGGTCAGTATAGTCCCCGAGGAGTTAGGAACCAGCCAGGCCAGAGGTGCTCAGGCCATGGTCCTGGGGTGGGGGGGTGCGTGGGGGGCTGTGCCAGCACTCAGGTATCCATTTACTCCCACTTAAGAGAACCCTTGCCACACCACTGTCCAACATTTGTCCCACATTGTTCTATTTCCTACCACACCATTGGGCCGAAACAGGCCCCACCTGGTCTACTAGACAACTGCAGCATGACAGCTGGAGCCTTCCATCTGTGCAGCTTCTAATTTCCTCCTGCCTTCTATTCTGGTTGCACAGTATTGAGAAAATCCTGATGCCCGTGGATAAGTAGTTGCAAACTGAAGCAGTTTTTCGTCATCTCCCCTTGCAGCATCTAGCTCAAGGCACTTTCCAATTAAACTGATCCAGAACCTTGAGTGAGAAGTAAGTAGAGATTTGTTTAATTTGAGTTAAATCATTAGTAATGGTCAGTGGTTGCAGATATTCCTTATTTTTCATTAAAATCAGGACCCAAGATTTAATCAGTACAAAAGGGATCCTAAATAGAATAATGTTTTCAAATTAATTCACTCGTTACATTGTGGTCCTAATGAATCACAATGTCAGCATCACCTGTTCACAAGATTCTGGCAATGAGTCACTGATAAAAACATAACCAAATCTGCCTCACTGCCCCCTGATTCCTACCCCTGCCAGGGAGGCCTGACCAACAAAGGTGGTCCATTAAGACCGTAGTCTTTAAATAGTTAGGAGAATAAATACTACCCAATAGCCAATTAATAATAATGAATGTTTGCATAAAAATAAAGTGCTTCCACATTATTTTCTTTATTTGATCTCCAATAAGCCCATGAGTTAGGGTAGGATAGATGTTATTTTATGAAGGAGGAAATGGAGTCTAAGAGAAGTGCCATAAACTGGGTTGGTGATACATAGGGGAGAAAACAAGGCCTTTGGTCTTTCTTTAATCCTTCCTTCATCCTTCTCTCCTTCCTCCCTTCTTCCCTCCCTTCCTTCCATTCATCCTTTCTTCCCTCTCCCTTCTTCCTTCCCTCCCTCGGTCCTTCCTTCCTCCCCTTCCCTTTCCTTCCTTCTCTTCCCTTCTCTCTCCCTCTCTCCTTACATCTTTCTATAAGCATGTGTTGATTCCTACTATGACTCAAGCCCTAGGCTTGGAACTGGTGATTGGAAGGTAAATGAGACATGATTAGTGCTTTGAGAGAACAGAATGGAGGAGACAGATGTCTCCAGAGCTAAAAATAGACACAATGTGGAGTCATCACAGAGGGAGGGAAGACATTTAACTGGACCTTGAAGAGTAAGTAGCATCACCGGGCAGAAGTGATGGAGATGGGAAGGGTACCCTGGGCAGAGGGAACAGAGAGAACAAATGCTTGAGAAGATAGGAAAGCACTGAGCTGGTGAGGAGGGATGGGGAAAAGTCCTGGTGTCTAGGGAAGGAGAGCAGGCGAAGCTCGTGTTACACCAAGGAGGGCCTTGAAGGCTGTGCTAGGAGGTTTGGAAGGGCGTGGGGGCGACCGAAGGGTTTTAAGTGAGGAGATGACAGGATGACATGTCATTTAAAGAAAGATCATTTGGAAGCACTGGTCTGGTGGATGATCAGGGTGAAGTGAGACTGGAGGCACTGAGAGAAGTTGAGAAGCTGTCGCAACAGTTCAAACCAAGGATGATAAGGTAAGACCTGAGGCGACAGAGCTGGGGGCGGGAGAGCTATTTCACAAGAGATTTGGGAGATACAGTAACTATAAGTGGCGCCTGCCATTTTAGTTCCTTCCTAAATTATGTGTCCTTCTCATTCGTTCTTTTCAGACTATATATTTATATTTATTATGTTATCTCTCCGTGAAGCAAATTTCTCAAGAATGCTTCTCCCTTTTCCTGATTTTAAGCGGACAGCAGTGGCTTTTTCTCCCAGGCCCGGTTTTCTGGTGCTTGGTTCCTCCGTGAAGAAGGTCAGGGTGAGAAATAGCCCCGGGAATGCAGGGGAACTTTCCATCCTGGTCACCCGCGCGGTGGGGCCAGGTGGGCACGTGACCACGCTGGGCCAATCAGAGCCCTTCTTCAGGGTCTGAAATTGGGTCAAAGAAGCTAGCTGCTGCGTTCTGGAAAGGAGTTGG
Organism: Ailuropoda melanoleuca; assembly: GCF_002007445.2. Classification (NCBI taxonomy): domain Eukaryota; kingdom Metazoa; phylum Chordata; class Mammalia; order Carnivora; family Ursidae; genus Ailuropoda; species Ailuropoda melanoleuca. The sequence goes on from NC_048224.1 coordinate 47,481,950, forward strand.
CTACCAGCTAGCTGTTGGTTGAGGTTCAAGTGGCTGTTTTCTGAGAAGGAGAAAAAGCTGATTTTTAGGGAGTGAGAATGATGAAGTAGATGCTCAAAGAGAAGCAGAGACCGAAGAAGTAAAGAGGGTTGTGTGTGGTCCCCCAGCACTCAGCAGATTCCCCCTGATCCTGAGGCCAGCATGTTTCTACCCTGGGGTTCCCTTTGGCTTTAGCTAGCTCCAGCTGTAACTGTCCCCAAGGGGACTTCGGGACTTTTACCTACAGATGCTATTACAATGATTGAATCTTCTGGAAGTGTCTTTGTGTTTGTGCAATTTACTCTCTCAATACTTCCTTTTTTTGCTCATCACTGTTGTTCGTTTTTTATTTTTTAAATATTTTACTTCTTTTAGAGAAAGAGAGAGATAAATCACGGGAAGGGGTAACAAGGGAGGGAGGGAGAGGGAGAAAGAATCTGAAGCCCACTCCACACTGGGCTCAGAGCCCGACTCAGGGCTCGATTCCAAAGCCATGAGATCATGACTTAGCTGAAACCAAGAATCAGACCCTCAACGGACTGAGCCACCCGAGTGGCCCTGCTGTTTGTTTGGGTTATTTATTTATTTATTTATTTATTTTTAATTTTTTTTTAAAGATTTTATTTTATTTATGTGACAGAGAGACAGCCAGTGAGAGAGGGAACACAGCAGGGGANTTAATTTTTTTTAAAGATTTTATTTTATTTATGTGACAGAGAGACAGCCAGTGAGAGAGGGAACACAGCAGGGGAGAGGGAGAGGAAGAAGCAGGCTCCCAGCTGAGGAGCCCAATATGGGACTCGATCCCAGAACGCCAGGATCACGCCCTGAGCTGAAGGCAGTCGCCTTAACGACTGCGCTACCCAGGCGCCCCGGGTTTTTTGTTTTTTTTTAAGATTTTATTTATTTACTTGACAGAGAGAAAGAGAGAGCACAGGCAGGGGGAGAAGGAGAAGCAGGCTCCCACTGAGCAGGGAGCTGGATGCCAGTCTTGATCCCACACCCTGGGATCATGACCTGAGCCAGAGGCAGCCGCTCACCCAACTGAGCCACCCAGGCGCCCCTGCTGTTTGTTTTTTAGAATAAACTTTTTTATTGAAGGATAACATACACACAGCAGATGCTTTTTTCAAAAGACATATTTGCAATTTTTCATTCATTATTCAAAATTAAGTATACGACCAATTGGTCAATTCTCTACAAAACATTTGCTGAAAATTTCCCCAGTGTTGGTAGGTAACGGGGGAGTGGAGATAAATTAAGTTTAGTCTGTGGGGCGCCTGGGTGGCTCAGTGGGTTAAACGTCTGCCTTTGGCTCAGGTCAGGATCCCAGAGTCCTGGGATGCAACTGCACAGGGGGCTCCCTGCTCCATGGGGAGCCTGCTTCTCCCTCTCCCTCTGCCCACCGCTCGTGCTTGCTCTCTCTCTCGATCTGAAACAAATAAAATCTTAAAAAATATATATTTTTAAAAATTAAAAAAATTAAGTTTGGTCTGTATCAACCAGAGTTCACAAACTATTGTGAGTGGGTGGATGGGTGTGGACAAAGACATACAATTAAATTGCTGTCTGAAAAGTTCTAAACGCAAAGCATTTATTCAACCAATATTTATCTAGCGCCCATGATGTACCAGGCACTGTGAAACAGGCCAGGAAGTCAGTCCTACGGACCCTAAGTGCTAAGGGAAGTATATAAAAATAGATATGGCAGAACTGAAAATGGTCAATTAACTGTATTCCTGAGGGATCAGGAATGGAGAAGGTAACATTTGAGCTGGGCTGAAAAGGAGAAGTAGAATGTTGACAGGTAGGAAAGGTAGGAAAGGGGCATTTTATGTTCAGGAACCGGCATAATAAGCAAAGGTATGGGGGTGCGTGGTTCAAGGACCATACCTGGGGTGCTGAGAGAAAATTCCTGTGACCACAGGCAGATTATGAGTTGGGAAGAGGGATAGTGGCAGGAAATGAAGCTAAAGGCAGTCCTGGGAATAGATCACAAAGGGTCTTTTTTTTTTCTTTAAGATTCTATTTATTTGACAGAGAGGAGAGAGAACACAGCAGGGGGAGCAGCAGGCAGAGGGAGAGGAGAAGCAGACTCCCCACTGAGCAAGGAGCTGGATGTGGGACTTGATCCCAGGACCCTGAGATCATGACCTGTGCCGAAGTCAGACACTTAACCGACTGAGCCACCCAGGCGCCCCATGATCACAAAGGGTCTTGAATGCTATGTATGACAGAGATATTTACCATTAACCACATATTCATTTCCTCCCCACATCTCTGGGCCTTTTTTTTTTTTTAAGATTTTATTTATTCATTTGACAGAGAGAGCACAAGCAGGGGGAGTGGCAGGCAGAGGGAGAGGGAGAAGCAGGCTCCCTGCTGAGCAGGGAGCCCAATGCGGGGACTCGACCCCAGGACCTGAGATCATGACCTGAGCCGAAGGCAGACGCTTTGACATGTCAGTTCTGAGCTAAAGTATTTAAAAAAGCAAGTTCTCCCTTAGCCTTCCTGCCTTGCCACAGTGACTGGGGAGGCCACATGTTCCAAGTGGTGCAGCTCCAGGATGGTGGCTTCTCAATCTGTCTAGGTTCTTGAGTGACTGTGTGGTGTACACGCATGAGATATGTACCATGACCAAGAAATAAAAACTTTGGTTATGTGAAGCCATTAGGATTTGGGGGTTCATTTGTTACTGCAGCAGAAGTTAGCCTATCCTGATACACCAGGATGAGAAATTTGGAATTTATCCTAGAGGTAGAGAGTAGCCCTTAAGAGGTTCTAGGCTAGTGAGTAGCATTGTCAGATCTGCCAGCCCCTGCTATCCAGATCACCCCTATCCACGCGCAACCCACAGTGTTGTTAACCACTGTCCCATCTCAGGAGGGTTTGAGCTCGTTCAGTTCAGCTCCCACTTTTCTTATTCTCCTTCTACCGCTGAGTACAGATGCCCAGAGCTTTCTTGTTCCACATCACTGAGTCCAGGGTCTCATTCCTTGCTTCGGGCTTATAGATTTTGTCCTGGGGCATGAGGTAGGTACCTGTCACCTGGAGTAATGGAGCAGGTGCATGCTGAAATCATGTGGTACAGGTGGGCATCTCTCCAGCTGGGCAAGCATCCGGTGTGTTACCGATGCTAACGGAGTGGTCCGTTCACCAGCTGCCCACACAGGAACAAGGTGTGTAGGCTAGTTTGGTGTGGGCAATAGGAGGTTCTCTCTCTGGTCATAGCTGAGTGATCTGTGACAACGCCTCCACTCTCGCCCTGCTCCCTGATGCTCAAACAACATCCCTTGAAACCTTCTTTGCTAGTTCCATTCACCTGCCTCAACTGAGCTTTGGATCTTCCTCCTTTTTGGTAAACTGGCCCAGGTCGTCAGTCAGGCGAGTGGGGAACTTGTGGCAAATTCCCCTGTCACTTTCTTCCCCTCCTCTAATCCTCTGATCTCCTAGTTTTGAGAAGACTCTTTCTTTCTCCCTTTGGTCTCCTCCACAGTACATCCTTCCTTCTCTATTCCAGTTCCTGTTCTCTAGTTCTTTAACAGAAGACTTGATGATCTATTAAATCTAAACCCTGGATCATCAGCAAATAATACAAACAGACCAAAAAAAGAAAAAGATGTCCCTCTTCTTAAGGGTAGGGAGGACTCAACACGGAGGCTGCATAAGAAGTTAGAGAAAATAGTTGTAGACAAAGAAAGGGTGTCAGCTACACACTGGCTTGGTTTTAAACCAGTGTGAGCTTTCCCATCCTGCCACTCACACAAGAGAAAGATTTGACTCCCCCTAAAACGGGAGTCACTAGCCCTAAAAGCTTTCAACCTTACACCATTACAGGGAGTCATCTCAGCCCCGGAGGGTCCGTTCTTATCTCTTATTCTTATTTAGACCTTTTTCTCTCCTTTTCTCTCCCCCAGTTCCCAGTGCCCCAAATTCCATTTTCCTTGGGTCAAGAATTGCTTCAAACCAGAACGACTCTTTGCCCGAGGAGGTCATTCTTTACTATGTGATGGTTTTAACCTTTCCCCTCCAGACTGGGCCCTGGGCTTTTGCTTTCCACAACCAGAAGGCCCTTAGAAGGCTTTTCCCCAACATTGAGAGCAACTTTCTGCAGGAGGTGAATTCTTCTACTATCTCTTTAGTAATAAGCACATATAGCGATGTTTTTGTGTCTCACAACCTGGGTTTTCTTTCTATTATTGTTATTATTTTGAATAGATGATACATTTACATGGTTTAAAATTCAAAGGCAACAAAGGGTACATGAGAAAATTCTCCTCTCTGTCATGTCTATCAGCCGCCAGAACTCTCCCCGGAGGTGACCCACGTCACCAGTTTCTTATGTACACTTACAAAGTATTTTATACAAGTGCAAGCAAACACATATATCTGTTCTTTCTCTTCCTTATTATTCTTCACATACACATGCTGGCATTCCATACATGTTGACTTGCACCTTGTCTTTTTTTTTCATTTAAAGATATAGATATAGTTTGGGAGTGATATTCCAGTGAATGCATATTACATAATTTATTTAAATAATCCTCGACTGATGGACATGTAGCTGATTTCCAGTCTTTTCGCTACTATAGGCAACACTGCCCTGATAAACCTTGTACATACACCATTTTGCACATTTTTGGAGCACACCTGTTAGAAGACATTTCTGGAGGTGGAACCACTGGCTCAAAGAGAATGATAAATATTCCAGTTACCCATCTGTGGGCTTGTACCGATCTATACTCTCACTCGCCAGTAAGAGACTCTGTTTTCCTACGCAGTGCTGTACATGTCTTCCCAGGAAAATCCTCTGGGGCCGTGTGGAAATTGGGTTGGAGGGAGAGGCCCTGTGAAGGAGGTGGTATGTTCTAGGTAAAGTGAGGCGGGGGAGGCTCAGTCTCTGGGGGTCAGAGAAGGTTTTGTGAAGGTGAGGCTCGTACAGAATCAGGAGCTCAGCAGGCAGAGAGGGGAAGAGCCTGTGAGGCCATGCTGGCTCTTCCTGGCATTTTAATCCAAAGAGATCATTTGTGGGGGAAGACAAAAGTTGTCTACCTGAGGATGTACCTTGTAGCCTTACCTATAAGAGAAAAGAAAAGGAAACCATTTGGTGAGAGTTAAGTCATGATGGTATATGAATTCCATGGAAAAGTAGAGGAATCGTGATAACAGTAATAATAGCAGCTCTTGCTTATGAAGAGCCAGTATGTGCCAGGCACCAGGTCACTATTGCACATGCATTTTTTAAAACCCATTGAATCTTTATACCACCTCTCTGCACAAGGCACAATTATTTCCGGTCTGCAGGTGAGAACACTGAGGATCAAAGATGACAAGTAGCCTGCGAAAGGTGCATAACAAGGAGGTGGCAGAGCCAGGGGTCCATGAAGGCCTGTGACTCCAGAGCGTTCAGTCTCACCTGCTAGAGAGCCTCCTCCCATCCGCTGAACTCTCCAGAGCCCTGGGGAGGTGTCATGGGAGAGGACGTGATTACAGTTGATTACAGGTGAGGGTGAGGAAGTTAGTTGATTTTTTTCAGAGGAGATATAAAGAATATATCACAACAGGGAAACACGTTTGCTAAGTAATCTAATGAGGGGGAAAAAGCTGTGCATGTGATCATTTAGATGTGGTGGTCAGAGCTACGTAAAAATAGAAATAACTGTGGGTGTGCTAACTTCCCATCCAGAAAATTCTAGGACATTCTGGGTTTAAGTTTCTGGTCGTTGTCAGTCCTATATGGGTTGCTGTGTTCTGACTTTAGGAAAGTTGGGGAAATATGGCTACTTTACTTAAAACTAAAGACTATATATTTTTAAGATTTTATCTATTTATTTAAAGATTTTATTTATTTGAGAGAGAGTGAGAGAGAACAAGTGGAGGGGAGCAGCAGAGGGAGAAGCAGCCTCCATGCTGAGCAAGGAGCATGACGCAGGGGGCTCAATTCCAGGACCCCAGGATCATGACCTGAGCGGAAGGCAGACACTTAACTGACTGAGCCACCCAGGTGCCCCTATTTATTAATTTTAGAAAGAAGGGACAGAGAGTAGGGGGGGGCAGAGGGGGAGGAGAGGGGCAAACAGACTCTGTGCTGAGCACAGAGCCTGATCCCACCACCCTGAGATCATGACCTGAGCCAAAATCAAGAGTCAGCCACTTCATGGATTGAGCCACCCAGGAGCCCCAAACTAAAGATTGTATTGAAGACATTTTAAGTAGTTACTGTATTTTTTAATACCACGAGCATTTAAATATACATGTATTATGGAACAAACACTGTGATATTGGGACATAATAAGTAATATATATTTTGGTCTTTGTTCCTAGCTTCTGGCCAGAGATCTGAAAACCTTTGTAATTTCCTAAATGCTAAAGGGGCTAAGAGTATCTTTTATTCTAATATTTGTTCTTTGACCCTAGTGTCTGACACAGGGCTCCTAAATCCCTCGGAATTTCCTGGTCAGTAGGAGCGTCTATTGTTCTAATGAGGAGACTCTTGGTGGGCTCCTGGAGAGCTTCAGGTGGGGGCTGGTCACCAGAAAGACCAAGCCATGAGCAGAAACTTGGAACTTTCAGCCCCATTCCACCAGTCCCTGAAGGGGGGAGAAGGACTAGAGACTGAGTTAATAATTGATCGTGCCCACATGATAAAGCCTTCATAAAAGTCCCTGCACTGTGGGGTTTGGGGTGCTTACAACTTGCTGCATACACAGAGGTCCTGAGAGGTTAGTGTCTCCGGAGGGCATGGACGTTCCTTGCTCCTTCCTCCACACTTGGCTCTATGTATGCCTTTAGCTGGCTGCCCCTGGCCTTTATAATAAACTGGTAACCTGGTAAGTCGACCGTTTTCCTGAGCTCTGTAAGCTGTTCTAGTAAGTTATCGAACCTGAGAAGGGGGTGGTAGGAACCTTTGATTTACAGCCTGGAGGCCTGTGCTTGCAATTGGCATCCGAAGTGGGGTGGGGACAGTTTTGTGGAACTGAACCCTAATCTGTGGGTGGGCTCTGATGCTATCTCCAGAGAGTGTCAGAACTGAACTAAATTGCAGGACACCCAACTGGCATCACAGAATTGGTCAGTGTGCAGAAAAACCCCTCACTTTTGGTCTCAGAAGTGAAGTTCTGTGTGAATAGTAGAGAAGATACAGTAGTTTCCCTTATACACACACACACACACACACACACATCAGTGTTGTTACAGGGAATAAATTTTTTTTTAAATATGAAACTTGGAAAAACTAAGGGGTGATATTTGATACAAATCTAGAAGGTTAAGGAAGCAGACATTTTAAGAGGGTATCTTAGCCTTACTAATTAATGTAAATTGATATCAGTGCCTTTCCTATTCATTAAGAGGCTACGCCAGTCATTGGATTTCTGTGGTGATTGTTTTTTAAAGGTTAGCCTTGACTGATTCCATTATGATTTTTTTCCCAATGGTACCAGTGAACAAAATCAAGAGAGGAGCCTTATATTTATTTCAAACAGTGAAAGTAACAGCTATCAATTGGTTGTTTCAGAAAGGTTATTTGGAATTCCTTTACTTAATCATTTGTTCATCCTGCCTTCATGTTAGTCTTTTTAACTCATTTCACTCACTCATTCATTCATTCATTCATTAACCTATTGTGTGCCAAGTTCTGTGCTGGGCACAAAGAGCAAATGGCCAGCAAGACTTCGTCCCTGCCCCTGAAGCTTTCGCTGGTAGAGCTAGAAATATAAACAGATGATTATAACACAGTGAGATAAGTGCCATTTCATTTTAATCCAGTTAAGTGTGTATTGAGGGTCTCTTCTGTCCAGGTTGCTGTCCTGGGCACTTTCACAGGCGAGTAGAGAATGAGTTATCTGGCCCTGTCCTCAAGGAGCTCACAGTCTAGTAGGGGAGACAGTAAAAAAAAATGGTAATTAAACCATTAAAAATAACCATCATTTATAAGGGGATTAAGCAGTGGTCTGGGATAAGAACCATAGGACAGATTTTCCAGTTAGTGCTCTGATGGACACATCCAGGGGACTGTGGGAGCAGGGAGGGTCAGCTAATACGAAATAGCCCAGAGCAGTTAGGGAAGGCTTTGCCAAGGAGGTTCCCTCTAAACTGAGTCTGCAGATATAGGGAAGAGTTAAATGGGGAAATGTCAGGATGGGCAATCCCAAGAGAGAGAACTGGGATACAAAGGCCTGGAGGTGTCAAGGTGACAGAAAGTAGGATCCAGTGGCTGGGAGATCAACAGGTGATTCCGTGGCAGAGGTGGGAGGGGATGAGATGAAGCTGGAGAGACAAGCAAGGCCAGATCGTGTGTGGCCGCCCATGCCAGGCTAAAGAAGGTAGGTATTTGTCTGGATGGTGATAAAATGTAAAGCTTACCAAGCCATGGCCCTTGGCACCTAAGATTCCAGTAGCTTTTCGTGAGCTCCATAAAACCAAGCCAATTGTATTTTATGCCATGATTCCATGGTATACTTTAAAAGAATGTCGTAAGTTGCTTGCTGAAGATTTAACTATTTTTCTTTTTTCATTTCTAGAGAAAGAGGAACTTAAAAGTCCTCTTGGGGTAATTCACCTTTAACTGCCTGAAGGTTGCTCCCTCATCCTTAAAGGGGGACATGTAGGGCATTAGGAGACAAAAAAGAGGGAAGTTGGGAGTCCGTAAGGGTGGGTCTGCAGACAAATTGTGATATGGAGCCTCTGGCAGGCCAGGACCTTGCAGGACGGCTGTGGGAGAAACTTGAGTGTGCATCTGGGCTAAGCGGTGAGGGAGCTAGACAGCTCATGGAGGCCCCTGGCACCTGCCCAGGGACCTGGATCTGCAGGGTCATATGTCTGAGGTTGGGGTAAAATAGCAAGACTGTGCATCAGGGAGAAAGCAAAACACCAGATTGCTGCATGCTGTGGGTGTGGGCTGACCCTCTCCCTGCTGGGGCGCTTCAGCCTTGGAGTTTGAGAACATTCCGGAGGAGAGCACTGAGCTTCTTGCTAATCAGGCATTGAGTTTCTCAAGTCTGTGGCTTTGATTTGAAAAACAAAGAAGTGAAATGATTGCATTTGGGCTGTGAGTGTCTGAAGACATTTGTAGAAATTGCCGATGTAAGGTAAGACAAGCTAGAGTGACTTGACCTGAAGTCTAATGTTGTGAAGGACAGTTTACTAGATCTTAGGAGGCAGATGCCCTCTGGCTCTCATTGGGGCCAGTGCAGCAGAAGCAGGGGCTGAAAAATCCCTGGTTTTGTGAGCCAGGTCTAACCCCTCCTAGGGGCATGGTTACTTCTACCGTCCCAGTTTGCAGATGGGATCATGGAGGCCCAGACGAGTGAGTGACTTGCCCTGGATCATTCTGCAAGAAAGAGGCAGGACAGGGAGTGAACTCAGCTGTCCGAATTCCCCAGGCAAAGCTCTTCAGACTCCAGCAAAGTGCTGCTCATTCAGTAATCATGGGGAGAAAGGAGAAGAGGAGAAGGAGGAAGAGGGGGGCCCTGGGGAGAAAAAGAGAAGCATAACAGAATAGAGAGAAGGGACAGGAGGAGGAGCAGAGTGGAGGACCCACACCAGATTTTGACTAAAACCTTAATCCAATCAGCTATTATGGGTGGTTTTTATTTTGCTTTTTTAGTTTCTCCACATTCCAAAGATGGTAATGCTGTGCCGGCCTGATTGTGTTTCCACTACAACTTGCAGCCGGAGATGCAGCACAAGATTAAAAAAAAAAAGCCCATTGTTCCGTGTTATGATAATATAACTCTCTGTAAATGGTGCAGTCCAGTGGACAAAGTACTGTGCCCTCCCACCCCACTGGTGACCTGCGGGGACAGCTGAATGCCTTCTGGTCCGCTGAGCCCAGAAGAGTGGGGCTGGGCTTTCAGAAACAGCTGGGCTGATTGATTCATCTAGAACAAAAGCCAGCTCTTCTGCTAAATCTCTGGCAGGCCCAGGCTGTAGGGCCAGCAGGCCCCTGTCCCCTTCCTCGGAAACTTCTTCTTGAGCTGGCTCCAACAGTGTCAGTCTCCTGCATGAGAGCCTATGACAGCTTCCCAGTGCTCCATCCCTTCAGCCCGGCATGCTGTCAGTCCCACACGGGAGACTGGCTTTGGAGTGAGATCTCAGTTCTCATCCTACCTCTGCCATTTCCCAGCTGTGCAACATAAACAAGTGACTTCACCTCTCTGAGCCTCAATCTCTCCATCTCTGAACTGGGAGTGAGAATAGTTTCAATCTGAGGAATTTGCCGTCAGTTTCAAAGGAGGGAATGCCGGGACCAGGCAACTGTGAATGCTGCTGTCCTCTTGCTGCCTGGTTTCTTCTTCTAGAACTCAGATCAGGTACCCTGTATTCCAGACATGCTACTACATGCTCACTCATCTTCTTTTTTTTTTTTTTTAAAGATTTATTTATTTATTTATTTGACAGAGAGACAGCCAGAGAGAGAGGGAACACAGTCAGGGGGAGTGGGAGAGGAAGAAGCAAGCCCCCAGTGGATGATCCTGATGTGGGGCTTGATCCCAGGACCCTGGGATCATGCCCTGAGCCGAAGGCAGATGCTCAACGACTGAGCCACCCAGGCGCCCCTACATGCTCACTCATCTTAAGCACCTCCATGCCTTTACTATGGGGTTCCCTTAATGATACCAGCTACTTTTTACAGAGCCCTTTCTATGCAGCAAATGGTGGACGTGGATAATTTCATTTTGTTTTTCTACAACTCTTGGAGGTGGACTCAGTTATCAGGTGAAGAAGTTGAGGCCCAAAGAGGTGTCCTACAAGGCCTGGCTCATCTCCTTATTTGCAGTCTTCTTGGACCCTGTCTTTGTCCCCCAGCCTCCTTCCAATCCCACCCGAGCTTCCTCTATCATAGTTCCTATAACACCCTATTGTAATTGTCTGTTTCCTTGGCCACAGGTCCTGCAAGGGTTGAGACTATGGCTGATTCATCTCTATGCCCTTAGCCCTAAGTGCAGGGCTTGGCACATAACTCGTACTCAAAAAAGCAGTAAGTAAAGAATAAGTAAGGAAAAAACACAGGACATGAACTTCTTCTGTGGGTACATAAAAGAATACAAAAATAGCCCTGCCTCAAAGATTTTTTTTGGTGTGTGTGTGTGTATGTGTGTAAGGGGTTTTATGAATTACTTCTTATTTCTCAAGCACAGCAGTTTATAATCTTTCTTAAAATAGATCTACATTTCTTAAACAACTCCAGATACCTTCCATATAAATAAATAATGAGTTGTCATAAAGCATTATATGAAGTGTTGCAGGGAAGGGCCCAACATCAGGCCCTAACATTATCAAGACGAGATTAAATAATTCCTGATCCTGAATGGGAGGCCTGGAAGAAGCTTCACCTTCCCCCTGACTTTCTTCACTTTGGCTGTAGAAAGAACCTGGGCTTCGGGGGCACTCCTGGATTCGGATTCCCGTTCTACTCACCCAGCTACGGAAACGTGAGCAGGATTGCTTATCTTTTCTGAGCTCGTTTAATGTATTTGAAAAATTGAAGATCATACCTAACTTGGAGGTAGTTACAGAAGGCTTAATTGACGTAATAAATTGGCATAATAAGGTGACCAGTAAGCACCCAAACCTAGTAGTTATAATTTTAGGTTTAATTTTTATTATGCCACTGTCCCCGGGCCAGCTGTGTGTAGCTGCAGACAGGCTGTGTTTAACAGCCAGCCGTCAAATTCCTGGAGGTTTAACAGCCAGCGCTTGTGAACTGATTGACTCTAGCACATCCCTGAAGGGACCCAGACGCCTCCCCTTCTTCCAGGCTTGTCTTCCTCCAGCCTCCACACTTTGCTTATTCTGTGCCCAGAGCAGAAGATTCCATCCCATTCCTTACCTCCAGTCTTAACTCTTTCCAACCTTTCAAGACTGGCTGAGTCCTCTCACCTAGTGACACTGTCTTCTCTGCCTGGCTCTCCCTCCCCCTTTCTCTCCATCTACAGGTTACAGTGGGAGCAGCCAGGTTTGTGCAACATGACCCTGTCTCTCTGGCTAGAGTCTCTGGATAAAGGGTAGGCATCTGACCCACGTTAGCCTGTGGGCTACAGACAAAGATTCCAGCTCCCTGCTGGTAAAAGCCATTTTTGTGGAAAGCAGAGATCCTTGTCCGATTTGAGGCAGAACAACGAAGCAGATGAGCAGAGAAGGGTGATGGAATTAAAGCACTTTCCAGGTACTCTGTGTGCCCAGGCCTGCATCTGGGCTGACCCTGAGGCCCAGCTGCATCCTGCCCGAAGGGCTCCTTGGGATATTGCGGGATCCCCGAAGAGCACCTCTTCAATTAATCGCTTGCACAAAATCCTGACCTTGTGCTCTGCTTCTAGGAACCGGCTAGAAGGCATTCAATGCTCAGTAAGTGCTTGTCCTAATAACTTACTTTTCTGAGGCTAGCATCAGGAGAGGTCTACACCCAAGAGAGCTCTAATGGATCCCAAATTCTTCCCTGGCCAATGCGGCCTTCTCCTCTCTGAGTTTCTCCACTGATTTACCCACATCCATCACGCTGTTTAATGCAGATCTCACTGGCTTTCTCTGTGGAAGGTGGTCACCTCAAAATGGTGGTCTTAGCCTTCAGAGATGGCCAGTCCTCACAGGCCCAGTTAATTAACCATAATCATCATATCCCAAACTTTATTTCCAAGTTCTGATAGTCCTGCGTGTCTACTCCTAATACTATCAACTGTGTTTGGGGTGGGGTGGGTCGTACAAACATAGGTGCCAAGTGAGGGCCACTCCTTTGGGTGGAGAGAGGCCTCCTCACAAAGGGGAGCAACAGCTCCAAGTTATCCACTGTGTAGCCTGGCTTGTAGCCTTTGTTTCCCCCATCCTCACTCTTGGAGGATGAGGGGGGAGGTGGTCTGGCAAAAGGATACATCAAAGTTCTTCCATGAGAGGGGATCCATATTATCAAGAACAAGAAGACATTCACTCTGAAGGTGAGGATCTAGAACAAAAGAGGCCTTCCTGATGCCTAGAGCCAGCAGGGACGGGAGTACATGTAGGAGTCTAGAAAGAAATGAGAATAAGATACCAAGACAGGGGAGACTTCTTAGCATCCATGCAAGACCAACTTGGCCCTGACTGAAAGGTCAGGCCAGGATCTCTCCTGATCAGCTGTGAAATACACGTGTTAATGTCTGCACAGCGAACCCTGGGAGTTTGCTTGGCCCCCCAGTAGAAGTACCACTTATCATCGCTGGCATCATCATCGTAATTTTTCATTATTTCTGGGGGCAGCCTATGCTCACATGCTTCTCCACTACCAAGTGGAGCCATCAGAGGGTTATATGTGCAAACCTGTGCTCCGCTGGCCTCTATGTCCCCATGTCTATAGTGAGGGCTCGGAGCAGATGTTCTCTAAAATTTCCTCCATCTCAATCTGATACTTTCCAGTTCTGTGGAGACACAGATTCAGAGGTTTACCCTTCTTTGCTGGAGAGAAGCTGCTGGTATTGAAAATGATATGCTAGGCAAATCTGGGGCATGTGTATGCCAGGTCTTATAATCAAAGAGCTCGGAGCCAAATAGCATGTTTTTGCCTTTCTCCCCACCTGCCCCACAGGGAGCCATAGACAGCCTCTGAAGAAAGCAGAGAGTGGCAGAGGGAAGGTGTGAGCCTTTCTTTGGGTGAGCACCCTGCTTCAGTTCTTAGGGAAAGTAGAACTGAGTAGAGTTTCCCAAGCCAGGAAAGGTGGCAGTGTATGATGTCAGACACTGGGCAAAGGAGAGAGGCCAAGGACTCAGGTGTGTATGTTGTTACTTGTATGAACTTGGGAGAGCTACTTAGCTGTCTCTGTGCCTTGGCCTCCTCATCTGAAAAGTGTACATGGTAACACCTACCTGGGGGGGATGGGGGTGGGGAGGTGAGAATGCATGGGAAGCCCAGAGCATGGCACGAGGTGTTCAAGGAATGGTTCCTGTAATTACTAGAGTTGCAGAAAGGGAGGGGAGGGTGGGTGGAAGAGTCTAGATGGGATTCCCCAGGCTGTGTGGCTTCCCCAACTGCTGCTCATTGGAAAAACCAAAAAAAAAAAAAAAAAAAAAAAAAAAAGACCAGGAAGTGAGTATGGTGCTCTTGCCTCCTCTTGCTACTTAAACACCAGCTTTTCCTGCTCTGATCCCCAGAACCTGGCAATTACTGACTTCGTACATTTTACCTTGTGTGAGAGGGAGATATACCCCACTGAACATGGGGCTGCTGCTGGCACCCAGGCTGGGAAGGGACATCGTGGTCATCTGGTCCAGTTTCCTGCTGTGGGAGTCCTCCCAACGTGGAACCACAGAGCCACTGCAGGAAGCCTGGGAACTGCTGGAGGACTGCTGGAGGCCGCCCTGTGCCATCCTACGTGGCTGTTTCTCCAACACATGTGAGATACTGTTGAGATGAAGAAAATATCACTTTTATTTAAAAGTGACCTTGCACTCATCTTTTTGACAGTGTGGCTTTTCTCCATTGCCTGAGATAATATCCGCCATCACACTGATAAGAACTTGCATTTATGGAGAATCCACAGTACCCACCCCTGCGCTGAGAGTCTTTCTCTGCGTCTTCCCAACAGCCCCACGAAGAGGCAATTACTATACCCACTTTACACATGAGGAAATGACACTTTGCCAATTTAAGTCACTTGCCCAAAGTTACAGGGTTGGTAAGTGTCAGGGCTTCCAACCAAGGCCGTTTGACTCCAAAGCCTCTTTAGATTCTTTTTTTAAGGTTCTGTGTTAAGGACAGGGATGCACTTGGCATTTCTTGTGTTTTCGTTTTGAAGTTGGGAAACATTCTCGTTTCCTTCGTGCAGTGGTTCTGGCAGCGGCTTGCACATCTCCCCTGCTTTAGCTGGTAGCCCATTTCGCTCTCCTGAGGAGGGCTCTGCCTCCTGAACTCGGAACTCACTGAAGCTGAAATCTGCCTCCGTGGATCCCAGCCGAGCGTGGCACGCTGCCCCCCCCAACTGCGCTCTTCGGTCCCAGCCCAGCCCAGCCAGCCCGGGCGCTCCCCTGGGTCGGCTTCCCCCACTCTCCCCACCCTCCTGCAGATCTCCCCTCCGTGCTCTGAGACTCAGTTTATTCCTAGGAGGGGCCGGATGCCTTCCTCGCGGGGAGGTAGCCAGGAGCCACCCTCCCAGCTGCCTGCGGGCAGGGGCCGGCGCTCCTCCCCACCCCCTGCCCGGCCGCCCCGCCCCGAGGGCGGCTCCCGCCCGCGCCCTGCCCACCGCGGCCGAGCGACT
>NC_048224.1:47497291-47709315 GCF_002007445.2 Ailuropoda melanoleuca
ACTGAGGTTTCTTGAGCAGTTTGTGGCTAGAATGGCCGTGAGGGAAGGGTGCAGCTGTGGAAGTTGAGACTATAAATAAAGATTGTAAACTAGGTGTTTGGACTTTATCCTGAAGGCAATGAGAAGCTGAGAAAGGTTTTGAGCAGAACAACGATAAAAACTCTCACTAATCTTCTGGTTGGTGTAGGGGATGCATGGGAGGAGACAAGCTGGAGGAAGGGGCACCCGGAGGAGGGGGCTGCATGGTCCAAGTTAAAGAGAGTGCAGGTCTGAACCAGAGCAGTGACCCCGGGGATGGATCAGAGCTGCAGGCTCTGGAAGCCCAGCCAAAGGTCTTAGAACCTGCTATAAATTTCAGTGAAAAGCAAACAGTAGGCAGATAGCTACTGGATAAGGCTGCTAAATTATTTTGAGTTTTGCAGTGTTGTTTTTTTTTTCTTTTTTAATATTTGTAAAGTGGGAAAAATATTGTTAAAGATTCAAACAGAGAGAAGAGTATAGTGTAAACTTCATCCCTCCAGACCTTCTTCTGTCCCCGGAAGTAGCCATTCTTAGAAGCCATGTGTGCATTTACCAATCCAAGATGAGCAAGAGCTGTTGATTGGATGCCTTATGCTTCTCAACCATCCAGTGCCATAGGTCACTTCTCCCTACTCCTGTGGGTAGTTTGGGTCTTTCTTGAGAAGTTGCCAAGCAGGGGCGCCTGGGTGCCTCAGTTAGTTAAGCATCTGACTCTTGCTCCCAGCTCAGGGCTTGATCTCAGGGTTGTGAGTTCAAGCCCCGTGTCAGGCGTTAAAAAAAAAAAGAAAGAAAGAAAGAAAAGGAGTAATAATAATAAGAAGTTGCCAGGTAGGTCATTGAGGTGATCTCTGCATGATCTGGAGTCCTTTGCTGAGGCACCGGTGTCTGGTTTTCTTCAAGCAAACTTTACAGTCTGAGTCTACAGCCTCTGAGTGTGTGTATTTACTTATTAGAAACCACAGGACTGAGAGGAATTAGAAGCACTGATTTGGGAGTGCAGCTTCTGCCTTAGTTCTCCTGAGTGACCTTTGGCAAGGCCTACCTCTCTGGGGCTCCGTTTCCTCATCTGTAGAACGGGGGTGATGTTGGCTGGCATGATTATAAAAGAAAGCTACTTTTTAGTATATCAACCACAGGGACATTAATTATGTCCTTGATTTCTGGAGTTCTGACGGCAGAACCATGACTCTTAGTCCCTAAATGTTATCCTGAAGTTTCCTTGTAGTCCTGACATAATGAGAACTGCTGGGATTTTCACGGTGGCTGTGTGCACGGCTTGGAGAGCTCAGCCCTGGTGCAGAGAGGTTTGAAGGGCCTCCCGGCAGCACTGTTGGCAAACTCGTCCTTTTCTATACTATCAACAGGACTCCACAGTGTAGGTCAGTCTCCCCTCTGTTTCAGGGAATCAAGGCTGAGAGAACACAAGCTCCCTTGCCCTGGGTCACTCTGTGAGTTGGGGTCCCAGCCAGGACCATCTCCCCGCCCTTTGGCAGAAGCAGAGGAAAGCAGATCCCCTGAGGTATGCATTTTTGGGGGGAGGGAAAGAAAGGGAGAGAGCAGTGTTTAGGCAGCCAGGGTATGTTAAATAAAACTGTCTCCTCCCTTTCAACTGAGCGTGTGTCATATTTCAGCCTGATGTGGTTTGTGAGTTTGTAGACCACAGGCCGACTGGGTTCCTGCTGCTCGCTGGTCTCGCCCTCCCTGCCCCCCTCCCCCGCACACTCCCCCACCATATACTTGCTCTTCCCTGCCCTGCTCTGGGACCACATCAGCAATTTGAGGGCAGGGCAGAGAAAAGCAGTAGGCGTGGTGGGCAAGGCTGGGCAGCAGAAGGCCTGGACTTGGGTCCTGGTTTTGCCACTGACAAAGTACTGGGTGACTTGTGCTAATGTGTGTCTTTCTCTGGGCCCCGGGGTCCACCCTGCACTAGAGGGGTGGGCAGGATAATATCAGGCTTTCTTGGCTCTGATGGTCTCTGAGTCAGAGGGTTTTGTGCTCAGCGCATTAACGTGGACCTCAAAGTGAGCCCCTAGCAGTCATTATGTTTAACCTGCACCAGGGCCAGCTGGAGATGTAGCTACTGTTCGTGACTTTGGTCTTTGTGACCTGAATTGTTTGCCCCATAGTGCAGATAAGGAAGTTGAGGCCTAGTATTCATTTATGTATCTTACTCCCTGTTCTACGAGCAGTAAGTCCTGGCCACTGTAGGGAGCATGCATGCTGTGTGTGTTTGCCATATTGTTTAGTCTTTTCATAGTCCAGTGAGGGAGGAGATATTGACTCCATTTCACAGACAAGGAAACTGAGGCTCACCCTGGAGAGATGAAATGATTTACCTTCTTTGAGCCTCACAGTAGCCCTGAGGTTGTCGCGATCGGTCCTGATTTGTCCGTGAGGAAGGTGAAGTCTGGAGCTGTGAGCACCCGGGGCCGTGTGACCTTTTAGATTCCTTCCCGGCTCTCTGTCCTTGTCCCTGATGGGGCCTCGCTTGTTCTGCCTCAGAGGGAACCTCTTGCACCTCTTGCATTCGATGCTTAGACTAAGGGATAACAGGATCCCTGAAACCTGCTCTTCCCCAGGGGGCTCCAGAAATGGTTTCAGCCATAGCGTCTCAGGGAAGGAGCCACACCAGTGGGAGTGCATTCATTTATCTTGCTAAACGGATTAAATAAATAGTATTATTGCTTTCCAGCCTCCATGAGGATATCATCTGGGTCTGCCTTATTTGCCAAGCAAAGGATAGACGGTATATATGAGCCTTCAGGGTGGGGCCTGGCCCTTAATCTCCTTTCTGTAAGCAATGTGGCCAGGCTGGGCCCTCAGTGGACACAGTAAATACTAGTTAATTTTGGGGGAGTGGCAAAGTGGTATGAGTGGTATACTAATGGGAAATGGGGTGCTTTTTCCTCCTTTCCTCCAAGGACTTTCCCCCCTTCCTTTTCTAATTATAATGAATGCTTATAATAAGGAAATTTAGCAAATAAAAAAATAAGAATGTCCATATTCTGCCAATGTGAGATAATCACTGTTAACATTTGGGGCATTTCCTTCCTGATATTTGCAGCACATTTTTTTTTTTTTACCCCTATATAATGTGGTCATACCACATTTATAATTTTTCTATTCTGATTTTTTTTTCAACATGATGACATAAATATTTTCTCATGTTATTAAGGGCAGTAAATTTAATTTTTAGAAGAGTTTGAGAAGTATTCTCTACCTAAGTAGATAAAGGCATGTCTATTTCTATTGAAAATCTTTCATTCCCATTGGGGGATTAAAGAAATGAAATAATGCATTTTATTTGTAAAAAAAAAAGTTTTATTTTTTTTATTATGAAAATGATGTATGCAAATCTGCTTTTTCCTCCCTCTGTTGTTGTATCTAAGTGGGAATATACCATGGTTCACTTTCCTCTATTATCAGGCATTGAGGCTGCTTACAAACAATGGTGCAATGAACATCTGAGTGTATACGTTAGTGTTCTTTCATTATTTCCTAAAAGAGAGCCCAAGAAATGGAGGCACTGGGTCAAAACGGCACATTTTACAATTTCTGCTACATTTTACCAAATTGCTGCTCAGAAAGCCACAGAGCTCTTATTCCCACCAGCCATTCGTGAGGATGGCAGCCTTCTTGGTGGAGCATTGAAAGCTGGTAATCAAAGTTCTAGCTGTCTTACTAGAAGGCTCAGGGACCATTTCCCCAAAACATCGTACTCCATTTATTTAACAAATACATTTGCACAGTTCAGCATCGGTAAGGATAAAGATTATGGTCCCAAACTGAGGAAGCAGAGAGAAGCCTGTTCTCATTTCCAATTTCTGCTTGGGACTTGCCATAAGACCTTGAGCTTGAGCCAGGTCACTGCTCTGCCTCCGTGCTTCGGAGGGACGGGCTTGACTTTGTGTTACCAGCCCCGAGACTTCGGTGTGACTGTGGTGACCATCAGCAGAAGGCTCCCCTTCTGACTGCCTGTTTGCCTTGAAATAGTTTCCAGATTCCAGCTTGTACAAGTAGACCTTGGGAATTTCCCTGGCCCCGCCCTTTACTTCATGATCAGGGATACTCAGGCCCAGAGACAGCAATTGATTTTTGTAAAACACAGCGAGTCGCCTGGTTGCTGCTCCACCATTTGTGAGATTTCAAAAGCTCTCATCTAGACCAACACGAGTTCAGTTATTAAACCCAAGGTCTGGGAAGATGAAGCAACTTGACCATGGTCAGACCCCACGTTTTCCTTGGCAGCATGGTCTTGGGAAAGTCATTTCCCTCTCTTCCTGGTTTCCCCGCACTGCGAAGTGGGGAGTGGCACCTTCTCTGGTTCTCCTCCTTCTCCTTTTCTGCCACTTGAAGGTTTGATTTCAAGATCCAAGGGAAGATCTTGGTCAATCGATTGTGCATCCAAAACGGTGCTTTTTGAGGTCCCTAGTGCAGATGATAGGTCAGAGACTTAATACTATGACATAAAGAAAGATGTCTTTAAACCCTTTCTTTCCTCAGGGAAAGGGTTGTGGGGACAGTATTGCATCTGGACACAAAAGCTGTTATCTCGTGTTTTTGAGTAAGTTTGAGGCGGATCTCAAACTTACCGTGAACATGAATCACTTGGGGAGTTTGTGAAAATTCAAATTCTGGTTCACTAGGTCTGGGGTGGGGCCAGAGGCTCTTCATTTCTAATGAGATCCCAGGTAATGCAGAAGTTGCTGGTCCAGGGGCCACACTTGGCATAGTAAGATTCTAAATCCTTTGTTAGGGGCCCAGACCAGAGCTTAGATCTCTTCCTGTCTTATGGTAGAGGTTCTTTCTACCCATTGAATTTGCCTCCGGCTTTTGTGCCCTACGCGGAGTCTGTCTCTTTAGTCCACAGCTGAGTTTCTAGAATCTGAACAGCCCTTGAAATATTTTGCTGCCTAATTGCAGAGCGAGGTAGAGCCCTTCTTTAGGAGAGAGAGACTCAGCAGGAAGCCATCTGAAGCAGGAGAAACACAGCTGAAGGACCCAGCTTTCGTCTTAACTATTTCCACCAGAAGTTTTTATACTTAAGATTATAGACATTCTTCTCTCGAGTCCGTAGGCTGCAAACTACAGCCCTGGGGAGGCCTCAGCCTGTGATTGTATGCCTCTGAGCTAAGAATGGTTTTTACATCGTTTTAAAAGGTGGTAAAAAAAAAAAAAAAAGCCAAAAAACCCAAACCTAAAACCAAACAAGAATATACAACAGACAAGGTATGGGGCCTGCAAATCCTAACACATTTACTAACTGGCTCTTTACAGTAAGAGTTTGCTAACCAATGATCTAGAGTAACCAAAGCTTTGTGTTTTTCTCTATGCAAGAGACCTAGCCTTAATAAGCCTGAAATTTAGTGAGACCAAGAAGCCGGGAAGGCAGCCTGCCTTGGTGGGAACTGTGCAGACATCTTAGTTGTATGACTCAAAGCACATTTTCACCTCTCTGAGCTTGTATCCTTCCTTAAACAAAATAGAAACAACAATAGCTGCCTGGCAGAGTATCAGGAGGATGAGACGTGGTGTATGTAAAGAGTTTAATCCTTGGTAGGTGCTCAGAAAAGCAGTGTTGTCTTTGGGGCGGCCATTTGAACCCTTCTGGGATTGCTAGGCAGATATCGTGTTTCTCCCATCAAATCTGAAAGTCCTCCCATGATGCTGGGAGCAGGCTTTTCAGAGAAAAACACCCCTGGCTTCAGCCTCCTCCCCTCCACCCCCAGGGGAGAAAGCTCCTCTTCAGCCGTCTAGACATACGGGGTTCCTGGTGACTTGCACATTGTCACTTGCACAAAGCTCTCTACCCAAAGGCCTGCCCCTCCACTGGTGGGCAGCGCTAATGGACTGTGCCTTCTCCCCTTCTCTAAGATATAATTCAGTAAACAGGCGCCCCACCGGCCCCAGACCAGGATGGTGAATGCTGGAAGGAAACATCTCTTTTATGGCTCCCTCTGGAGCATGTGGGCGGTGGACTAGAGTTAGTGGTTTGTGGACCTTGTTTTTAAGTTGCTGCAGCCTTAAGGCCCAGAATGGAAAACAGACCAACTTGGAGTTAGCTGGAGTTATTGCTAAACACAGCCAAATTTGCATCTCTGGGGCTCCTCCCATCCAGGGCCTGGGGAAGAGTGTAATGTTCTTTTTGCCCATAGGTGGCAGCACCTGCACTCTTAGCTGTCTTTGTGAATGTGCACACACGTGCACAAGTGTGTTTACTCACGTGTGCACACATATGTATATGCATGTGTGCAAGCATGTGATTTACTAGCGTCTTCCTTTGGTGATTTTTTTTTTAAGATTTATTTATTCGACAGAGATAGAGACAGCCAGCGAGAGAGGGAACACAAGCAGGGGGAGTGGGAGAGGAAGCAGGCTCATATCAGAGGAGCCTGATGTGGGGCTCGATCCCATAACGCCGGGATCATGCCCTGAGCCGAAGGCAGACGCTTAACCGCTGTGCCACCCAGGCGCCCCTCCTTTGGTGATTCTTGAGCTGTGATGGCCCTAGCCCTAGGCTAGGAGCTGGGATCCATGGAAGCAGATCTTAGTCTAATGCGGGCGGCTAACTGGGAAATGGACCATAATCCATTGTGACAGGGAAAACTGGAGGCCTGTGGGAACTCAAAGGAGCTCACCCTCATGGGGGAGGGGAAATTAGAGCTAACTTCCTGGAGGAAACTGGGCTTGATCATGAATGGAAGGAGAGATGAAGAATAGGGATGGAAGAGAGTTCTGGAGCAGAGAAGACTCTGTGTGAAGAGTACATGCAGACACAGGGGGCAGAGTGCAGCTTGGCCTGGCTGGAGCTTGGAGGGGTGTGGGTGGAAGACAGGAACTGAAGAAGCTGAAGCTTATGGGACCAGCAGCAGCAGATCCTGAAGGACGTTGACAAATTCACTGAGGATCTTGGACTTTATCTCTGGGGCTCTAGGGGAACCATGGTGGAGTCCGAGCAGAGGAGTGATGTGGTCTGGGCTTGCACCACAGGGGAGAGAGGAGGTGGGGGGACCAGTTAGAAAAACAAGCACTGCAGTCACCCAGATGACAGGTGGTTGTACCTGGACCAGGATGTTGGCAGTGGGGGTGGAGACTAGAGGATGTATTTGAGCAGAACCAGCAGGGCAGGGCAGGGCAGGGCAGGGGGAGGTGGTGTTGGAGGGATGAGTGACAGAGCAGGGGAGGTTGAGGAGGGTGGTGCCCTGGTGTGTGGTCTGGCCCAGGCTGTGGCTGGTGGCTGGTGGCTGGTGGTGCTGTTGCTGAGATGGGGAACATCAGGGGAGGAGCAGATTACTTTCGGGAAGAAATGTAGCACCACCAGGAGGATGAGGGTGTGATTTGGAGGGGTGTAGAGGAAAAGCGGGCTGGATTTCAAAGGCTTGTCCTCACACAGAGTTAACAGAAACTGAGAGGTCATTAGTCACTTGCAGGAACACAATATAATGCAACTCTGCTTTGATCTATCCCATGGAACCAGGAAGTTTCAGGTGGAACTCTCTGAAGAAGGCCCACAGAGCTGGCGTGGACACCAGTGCCAGATAAGCATGCAGCCTCTTTTTCAGATCCCCTGCTTTGCTATGTATGCCACTCACAATGCAGAAATACACCGGGAATGCCTGAGCCATTTACCGTCAGCTGAGGACAGGGCTTATTGGTGTCTTAATCTCTGTAGCCTGTAGGGCCCCACTGCATTTGGGATCTTGGACTCTCTCCTTGGCTTGGAGAAGCTGGTTTGGGCAGAGAAATTTTCCAGTGTAGGCAGGAGCCAGCTTGCTTAGCTGTCCCCTGAATGTGGGTGGCTGGGGTTCTGGGGAGTGAGGCAGGGTGAAGATCCAGGTTGTCCCTGAAAGGCAGGGGGCCAAAGGGCTGGGATGCACAATCCACTGTGGGGCCAGTGTTGGCTGGTCCTTCGTTCGCTCATCTAGCATATAAATTCCCTGGTCCTGCTGTTTGCCAGCTCATGTGCCAGGACCAGCATTTCAGAGGCAAGGCAGACTGGCAGAGCTCGCAGCCTGATGGGAGAAAAAGACCTGTTGTCAGATAATGATAATAGGGTCTTACAGTGGTAGAGCAATGCTTAGGCATAGAAGTGGGGATACAGAATGTAAACAGCTTGGGTCCCCAAACTGCACAAGCACAGAATGAGAAAAATATAATTTCTAGAAAAAGGCTTAGGGATTTAATTAATAATCAGAGTAAACATATGCACTGTACAAAACGCTTGACGTATCTTATCTCGTTTAATCCTTATAATAGCCTATGGAATAAGTTCTGACATAATCCTTCTTGTACAGAGAAGGAAACTGAGACTCAGGGCGAAGTAACCTGATCAAGTCACGCAGTTAGTTAAATGAGGGGTCATCTTGTCTAACTCCAGAATCCTGAACCATAGCTCTGAAGTTGACCATAAGCTGAATTCAAACATGCACTGGGGTTGCCTTACTTGCAAATGGGATTTTAGGCTGGATTAATAGAGACATGATATCTAGAATGATGGAGGTGAGAGTTCTGCTTGCCCTGGCCTGGATAGAGCTCGCCTGAATGTCAAATTTTGGGTGTTGTGCTGTCAGGAGGGACAAGGTTCATTTGAAGCTGATCAGGGAAGGGGGTGAGGGAGGGAACCAGACACCTGGTCTCAGGAAAAGCTGGAGGAAAGAGGTCTCAGGAAAAGCTGGAGGAAAGAGGTCTCAGGAAAAGCTGGAGGAAAGAGGTTATACAACTTGTAGAAGACTTGAGGGACCCAAGTCTAAGGAGCTGTTGGGAAACAGGGTGACAGACCTATTCTGGGTTATCTGAGCAGATAGAGCTAGAACCAGTGGGTGTAAAGCATAGGGAGAGAGATCTTAGCCCATCCTAATGACAGTTCTTTCAACCAGCTAAACTCAACAGAAGGTCTTACAGCCTTGGCAGGAAGTGAGTGCCCCATTGCTTGAGGTGTGCAAGTAGAGGCCGTGTGACTGTGGTGGTGGGTGCTGAGGACGGGTGGAAGTATCAAATGGGGATTTGACCAGATGACCTTGAGCATCTGATGTTGAGATTCTTGGCCTTTTATTTACAGGTGGTGCTGATAACCCCCTTGTACTCTGCCTCTGCCGTGGTCCCAGCACCTCTGCACGGAGCAGCCCTCTTCCTCCTCACAGCCCTGCAAGGTAGGTGGAGCAGAGCAGACACCCCTGAGTCCTCCTAAATCCAGCTCTGGCTGCCCAGGGGAGTCTGGAGGGGACAGTGGAAGCAGCTGCTGGTCACTACTATGGATGCGAAGGGAGTCCCTGAGGTTTCTCTAGTAAAGCCCAGAGTGCATTTCTGTCCATTGCCTCATTTGTTCCTCGCCCTCCCTTGTGAGGAAAGCCAGGCAAGGGTGATCCTGTGGGGAAGACACAAGGGCTGGCCTGGGTGCCAGGGCGCCTGGGTCCCTATCCCCGCTGTGCTACGTTCTCACTGTGTGGCTGTAGGAAAGTCGTTTTCCCTCGCAAGGCCTCTGTTATCTCTTCCGTAAGAGGGTGGATTCCCTGGAGGTCCAGGAATTCTCCCCAGAGGCTTTGGAGAGGTGAGAAAAAGCTGGGCGGTGGCTGCCAAGTCTCCAGGCTTGTTGACCGTAGGAGGAGTACCCAAGCTGTGTGAGTCACAGGGCAGGTGGATGAGTCATAGCCACCTGGGACAGCTGGCAGGATGGGGCCCACCTGACTATCAGATTCACAGGTGACCCACTGTAGGATGCTGACATGCAGAGGGTGGGCAGGCAGCGTTCTGGGATGGAAGCAAGGGACCCACTTCATGACCCAGCTTAGGCCTTAGTTTCTCCATCTATAAAATGGGTGTATTGGTCTCCTACTCATCCCCCTAACAAGGTTGTCGTGAGGACTGTATGAGCTTGTAGGTGCTCAAGAGCTTTGTGAGCTGCGAAGTGGGAAGGAGCAGTACCAGGGGAAATACCCAGCCTCCAATGCCAGAGCAGAAGTGAATTTCTAACAGCAACTGTGCGGAGAGCCTGGAAAACACCCCTCCAGCTCATGACATCATCCTCGGGGGCCAAAAGGAGAAGGCGCCAGATGGCTCCAGGGTTTACTCATCTGCTGTGGCCCAGCTGGCTTTCGGGTGGTGACACTTCTTGGAGCAGTTCCTCTTTCCCAGAGCTTAGGTGCAGGGGCCTTCTGATGGTCTCCGGAATGCTTTGTCTACAAAACAACCAGGGATTCCTAGAAGGCTCGCTAGGCATAGAGATGAGACTTGGCCCCCTAAGGGTTCTGCAGCCAAAGGGCCAGCCCTGATGTGCCCAGAAAGGAGGGATCTGGGGCTGGTCTTGGTTCCGATGCTCCTGCTTGGGGCCTGAGCCCTGACAGCTCCCAGAGCTGTATTGCCTCAGAGTGATCTGTCACCAAAGAGCGTTACGAGCTGCCAATGCTTTTGGCAGCAAGGACACAGGGACCTGTCTTCTGTCTTCCCCACTTCTGCAGACCCTGCCAGGCCAGGCTGGCTCAGGCCCAGCTGAGTACCTGCTAGTACGAGTCCCACCCCTTTCAACTGCTGTCCCCCTGCAGTGCGCCCTGCCTCATGCCCACCTCTGCTGAACTGGGGTTCAACCGGGGGGGCCATGAGACCTCCTACTTGTCAAAATCTGGTGGCTTTCTCTCAGGTCTCCATGTACCACCTGCTGGAGCGTTGGATACTTTCTCCTGGAAGTGCTCTCTTCTTGTTGCTCCTGGGAGGCTGCCCCCCTCAATTAATCTCCTACTTCTCTGATCTTCGTAGGGCCCTGTCTTCCTGCCTCCGACATTCACCAGGATTCTCACCACCTTCTTGTCTTGAATTATACATATAGGTTAATTTGCTCCTTTGCTCATTCATTCAATCATGTGTTCATCACCAGATACCTGGGCCTGGAACCAGTGTTGGAACATCAGCAAAGAACAAGATTTTCCCATCTGTCATGGGCCATACAGTGTTGGGGCTTGCAGTAGTCAGCCATGATACACATAACAGACTCAGCCTTTCTTCAGCTGCGAAGGAGATGACTAGGGTTATAAGAGCACATGGAGTTGGGTGGGCATGGTGGGATCTTGACCTGACACAGGACTGAGGCCTTCCTCCAAGTCCAGACCTGGAGAAGGGACGACAGGTGGCTGGGTGAGCAGGGAAGGGAGCCCCCAGACAGAGGGAACAGGACGGACCAGGTTGTGAGGCAGGACGATGCGTGTGGAGTGGTTGAGAAACGGGAAGAGAGGAGCGTGACCGCGGGAGGAACTGGAAGAGAGGAGCGTGACCATGACCATGGAAGGCCCTGGAGACTGGGCAGCACCCCAGGCGTGCAGGCCCTTGGAGGGCTTGGTCAGAGTTTGGATTTTTATCCTAAAACACTGGGGCACCACTGGAAGTTTTAAAGCAGGAGAGAGACCTGTTGCAGATTGCCTTATCAGGGGGAGCCCTTGAAAGAGCCAGCGCAGGTCCCACTCTGATCCGTCCTGAGGGTGTAATTTTTGGCTCTTCCACAGCGTGGTGTCCTGACACTATGCCTCAGTAGAGGTTTTAAGGCTTGGTATTGGTCAGTCCTGGGAAATGTGCACTTTCCAGCATTCTCTCTGCCCTTTGCATCTTTCCATTTACCTGGCCAACCCTTGCTGAGCTTCTGCACTGCAGAGGGGAGGTGAGTCAAATCCCACTCCACCCTTGGAAATCCAGATTTGGGGGGACTGAGGCCCAGAGTGCACTGGGGTGAGAGCCAGGCTCTCCAGGAGCCAGGGAGGGCTTTTCCTGCTCTACGTCAAGCACTGGGCTAAGCGGGCACTGGGACATTCCAGCCAAGGGGTTCACATGTACAAAGGCCACCTGGAGCTGCTGTGCTTAGGGACTAGTGAGCCGTGTGGCTAAAGGAGGAATGTGGGGCTGAGGTGGGGAGTGGCCCAAAATGCTGGGGCTCAGTCCTCTGGGTGTCAGAGAGGCATGGACAGGCTTTGAGCTGGGGAATGATTTGCACAATGGGATTTAAGAACAGGTAGGAGGCAAAGGGGAGGGCACATGGGAGGGTCAACATTATAAATGGGTTGGAGAGAATGAGTATCACTGGGTGAAGCCTGGTCACTCCCACCCACCTGCACACACAGTAAAATACTCTTCCTCTTTCTGTCCCCTGCCCTTGTTGTGTTATGTCCCCGTTGGTCGGCACTCCTGAGCCACCAGCACTATTTCAATGTAGCACCAAGTACGGTTACATCCTGGGTACCAGAGACAACAGTCTGAGCCTGAAACGTCACTCTGGCCCTGAGTTGCTAGTCACATCCCTTAATCCCTCAGCCTCAGTTTACTCAGCTGTGAAAATAGGGGTGATAGAGGGTTGTTGAGGATTACTGATGAGGAAATGAAGTCCTAAGCATAGGCCTGGTGTAGACTGACAGCTCGGTTATGTTTATTTCCCTTTCGGTTGGTAACAGTGCCGTCCATGCTGTAACTTGCCCCTTGGGGAGTCCTCTGTGGTGGCAGATCTGTGATCATCCCACCGGCACCTTTATCTTATGGCTGAGGAATCTGGGGCCCAGAGAGAGATAGTGACTCATCTAAGGTCACCCAGCCCTTCAGTGGTAGGGCTCAGACCTGTTCATTTCTCCCTCTTGCAATCCTCACTTTTTAAATGCTGATAATTAAAAAAAAAATAACAACAATTCCCAAGTTGGCAGGGAGAGGGGTAACAATGGAATGGGCATTTTGGGGGTAGGGGCTCTCCCAGACATTTCCAGGGAATATCCTGGCTCGACAAGCCCTGAGAAAATCATCCAACCACCCTAGTTACATTTGGGGAAATTGAGGCCCATAGAGAGGTTGTGGCTTGCTCAGGGTCCCCAGAGCATAGGACGCAGAGAGGACTCAAAGGCCCGTCTCCAGTCACCAGTAGTAGTTGGGTAAGCTCTTCTCCCCAGCCTACTGCCTTGTGTTTAAGAAAGTGAATTAGAGCACGAACAATAGTTTCCTGAGGAAGTTTCGGTTTTTAACGTGCCAATGTGTCAAGGACCATTTCCGGAACCGTGTGTGCCCATGTGATGGCCGCAGAGTTGAGCCTGGCATAGCTATTTCAGACTAAGCCACAGGGTCCTATTTATAGGCCTGTGTGATTAGGTTGATGTGGGAAGGAGAGGCTCGCCTGCTGTCTGCCCAGCCCAGCTATGGCCGAGGAAGAGGCCCTTGGGGGAGATTCTGACCCGTCGGTGAGTAGCAAGGGATCTGGGTTGGTCCTGAAGCCTGCTCAGAGGAGGGGCCCCAGGGGAAGTCCCACTCCCGATTCCCAGGTCATCTGCCAGCCAAGCCCTCTGCAGACCAGAAACCAGCTCTGATCCTGTTCTCCCTACTGCCTGGGACTAGGCCAGGACTCCTGGCAGTCAAGCCTCTTCCCCAGCCACGCCTCTGAGTGTTTGCCTTGCTCTATGTGGGTCACACCTCTGAGCCTTTGCCTTTGCTATTCCCACCTCCTGACTTGCCCAGTTCCCAGTTACTCAAAGAAAAACCTTCCTTCATTCTCCAGGCTCTGCTCAAATCTTCCTCCTCTGTGGCTCTTCAGGCGCTGGATGCTCCCTGCCTTGTGCTCCAGCTGCCCAGAGCCACTTGAGTGATTACCTGAGTTCATGTGTGCACCCTATGGGGCCGGGAGGTCCTGAGACAGGGCCTGATGCAGAAAAGAGAAAGGCGTTTGTAGTTGAGCACCTGCTGTGTCCATCTGCCTTATGTTTGGTGAGCTATGGCCTACATGCCAATGCATGCAGTAGGTATGTTTTAAAGGTGTAGGCATGAGAGGAAGATCTCAGACTTACATAGGCCTAGTTTCAGACCCTGCCCCACACTTCCTATGCAACCTTGGGTAAACCCCTCTGAACCTTAGTTTCCCTGCCTGTAAAATGGGCATGATGCTAGCCATGGGTTTTGGGGAAGCATTATCAACAAGAAAAAGCTTATAAATACTTATCATGTTGAGTGGTAATAAGCCTCTATGTGCCATAGTAGGTGTTATTTATAGGTGGGGAAACTGAGGCTCAGAGCAGGGAAGTGCCATCTCTAGGGCCCCACACAAGTCAGTGGCCAATAGAAGAGACCAGGCCTTGGGGTCCTGGCCTCCACCTCCAGCCTATGTTCTTTTCCCCTCCCTCTCTTAGCCTCCTGGGCCTATTCTGTTCCCCAGATCAGGGGAGGCTTTGTTTGGGGATTGTTTTTCCTGAGAAGTTTCCTCTGTGGTGCCACAGGATGACTCAGAGCCCTGAGTCACCAGGAGGCAGAGGGCCAGGGGGGAGGAGGGAAACAAGAGAAAGGACAAGAAAGGGAGCCCCCAGTTCCAGCCCTGGCTTTCCCACTGCTGATCCACCAGGTCTGACAAGTCCCCTGACCTGCCTGGCCTCCGTTTCCCCAAATGTGAAAGGAGATGCTGGGCTTTGATGAAGGCTCCCAGTCCAAGCTGAGCCTCCGAATCCCAGGTGCCTGGGCCCCACCCTGACCTATAGATTCAGAGGCTGGGTGTGGGGCCTGGGAATCCACGTTTTCTGGAGCTCCCTGGGTGATTGTGCTGCACACCTGGGCTGCAGAGGTGTTTGGGAACCTCACCGTGCAAGGCTTTTCCTGGCTGGGCCTCAGAGCGGTTGCTAAGCCTCTGCTTGACCATCCCTCCTAGCTCATGGAGAGTCACTTTTCTTGCTGCATGCTTGGGCAGAATGGTGATGGGACGTGCAAGGGCTTTAAAACAAACAAACAAACAAACAAACAAACAGCTTTTTGGAAGTCTAATGTACGTAAGTTGTCAAAGTAAATTTACATGTAATTTACATACACATAATTCAACGGTTTTCATTAATTTAATGGTTTTTAGTAAATTTACATAGTTATACCACCATCGCCACAATCCAGTTTGAGAATATTTTCATCACCCCGAATCCTCCCTAAATGATGCCTCTGCCTGCAGTCTCCACACCCACCCCCCTGTTCCACTACTGATCTACTTTCTGTCCCTTTGAATGCCCAGATCTGTGTGCTCCTCCCAGCCTCACTCCTGGCTGTGTGACCTCATGCAGATTATTGCCCCTCTCTGGGCCTCGGATTTCTCCTCCGTAGGAATTGCCGAGGAATTTCACTAATGTGGTAGAAGGTCTGATGCCTAGTGTGAGCCAGGGATGTGGGAGCCTGGCAGGGAGTATACAGGAGGTAGTGCCGATACCTGGGTGTGCTTGTAACGATGTTAGCAAACGTATTGACTCTGTGCCATGCACTGGGCATTTTAAATGCATGATCTCTTTTAATGCCCAAAACAACTCTTATGAGGGGAATGTTAATATCATTTCTATTTCATAGCCAAAGATACTGAGGCACCGAGAGCAGAGGTCGCATAGGTAACAGTCGGAAGGTCTGGGAATCTGTCCTCCTTCATCCCTACGCTAGTGACTGGAATCACAGCACGGAGTGAGGGACCCTGTTCATGGGCCTAGCACAAAGTTTGTGGCACACGCTTTCAAGGGACAGGACCTGGTTTTTCAAAAGACGGCACGTAGAACAGAGTGCATCAAACACAGATGTACATGTAGTATGATGTATGGTCTAAGTGACGTGGGACCCAGTACATGCACCATGCATCAGGGTGCACATGCAGGACAAGGCATGAGAAACATGGGCCTGGTATGGGGCATAGAGAACATGGTATATGTGACCCTGGGACGTGGTAGCCAGGGTATAGGGCTTGAGATGCAGCAACGAGACAGGTCACAGAAGGACCCTTTCCATGTCAGTGCCTGGGGCTTCAGCATGAAGCAGCAGGAGCCAATTTTCTCCTCTCACAAAGGCCTGTCTGTTTTTTGCCTCCTCCTCCCTGTCTCTTCCGATGCCAAAGAGTGGGAGTGTCCTGGATGAGTGGGGCCCGGGGTACCCCCCTACCACTCTACAAGCTCAGACAGGGGTCCAGGCTTGGGGCCAAGACCATGGCTCAGAAAGAGCCTGCCAGGCCCCCAGATCCCTTCTCTGGGAGGTGGCTGTGAGCACCAACGTTGGCTGGGCCAGAGCCGGGTAATTTTCCTCTAAGCCTTCCTCTCTCCTGCTCCCCTCCCTGGCTGCCGCTGCTGGCTGCAAGCACGTCTGCATTCCGGAGGCTTAGGGGAGAGAGCACACACAGCTGCTGGGGTTGAGAAGCAGATAGCCACCAGCTGCTGTGGGAGGGGTGGAGGGACCGTGGGTGCCTGGAGGAAGCAGTGGCTCCAGGCTAGCATTTCCTGAGCCCTCTGGCACCTGCTGCACATGGCCTTATCTCGTCTGGTCTGCACGCAAGCCCCAATAGCCTGATGGGGAGACTGAGGCTCAGAAAGGCAGGAGCTTGCCCAAGGTCACACAGAGGCAGAGGCAGAGCTGAGGCTAGACCCCAGCTCTTCTGGAGGCAGGAAAGTGACATATTGAGGCAAGGTTAGGTGGCACAGAGAGTGTGGTTGGGAGTGTCAGTGCGTAATGAGGCTGGAAGAGCATGGTGGGTCTTAAATGCCTGCCTTTCAGGCTGCACTGGGGGCTGTGGAAGGGTCTTGAGTAAACCATGATGCAATCTCTGTGGATCAGGAACATCGAAGGCAGTGGGGAAGCCAGTGCAGTGGTTGCAGAGGAAAGATGGAGACCCTGAACTAGGAGAGCCCTGGGTTGTGGGGGCGGGAAGTGTGAGAAGCAGGGAGCCTGTGGGATTGAGCACTTCCGCTCTGGCCTCAGCCCTTCTGTAAAATGTCCCGGTGGGATGACTCTGGGTTAGGCCACAGTGTCACAGAGGGTTCCCAAAGCCCCTAGAGGGCCGGACACCTGCAAGAGGTTGCTGGTCACGGGGCAGGTGCCTGGGTGGAGGTGAAGCTGGGAACAGCCCCAGGGAGAGAAGACGGCCCCTGTTTTGGAGCTCGAGCGAGGGCCAGGCCCTGAGTTCTGTGTGCTGGATCTTGTTTCATTCTTCCAGCTGGTTGTGATTATCTTCTGAGCCGGGAGAGGAACAAAAGCATTCCACTATTATACCTCTGTTTATGTTTAAGAGGGAAAGTACTTTTTAAAAAAACTATTAAAATTAAAAGGATTAGTAACAATAAAAAGTATCTTTGAATCTCTGGGAATTCTATTACGGATAAAAGTTTGAGATACATTGCAAAGAATCTCTAATCATGCCATAGGCTTTGGAGTTTTTCCATAACTGACTTTTACTAGTATCAAGTTTTGGCAAGCCTGTGAGATCACCTGGCCACTCTGTACCCAAGGACACAGGCTCAGAGAGATTGAGTCTCTTTCTCAGGGTCACCGGGTAGTGAATGATAGGACTGGGATCAGATGGTGACTCCAGAGCCCTTGTTCTTTGAGGTGGGGGCAGACCAGAGAAGAGGGCAGGGTGTCATAAGGAGAGACTGGTGGAGGGGTTGGAAGGCAGGGCGAGCTCTTTAGGTCCTGGCTGCAGGACCTCTCCTGAGATGCCTCCCCATCCCTGACACCAGCAGCAATTCTGGGTCTCTGGGCTTTGGCTGGGACCCGCAGCCCTCTCCTGTTCTGCATGCAAGGACACAGAGGTAGAGGTCAAGGGTAGATATGGGGGCCAGTGAGCTGTATGTGTGTAGGGCCTGGATATATGCTGGGAGTCGTCTTTGGATGTTATGGTTATTGAGCACCTGCTGCATGCCAAGCACAGTACCAAGGGCTCCTCCAATCCTCCCAGACACCCTACAGGGTAGGGATCATCACCCCATTTTCCAGAGGAGGAAATTAAAGCATTGCAGAAAGGCCACTTGCCCAGTCCCCTTGCAGTAGGGATTTAGGCTATGTTCAAACTCACACTGGACATAGCCTTGTGCTCCCTTTGATGGCATGTTGTACATCCTTCACCCTGTTGGTCATTCTTGGTATCCTGAGCTCATGGGGGCTTGGCCCCTGCTCCTGGACTCTGTCATTTCTCCTCTGTCCCACACCCACCTCCTTTGTGTTTCTCAAGAGTTCTGCCTGCAGGGTGCAGACTGATACCCAGGTGGATGGGCTCAAGCTTCTTGCCAGAGCCCAGCACAGGGGTCTTGGCCACAGTTGGCTGTGCAAGGCTCAGGGACAGAGAAGGGCTTCATTTGGAGCCTGCAGCAGGAGGGATATGTCACTATCTTCTGATGTCCTCTTGTCATAGTTCCCAGCATGATGATTGTTGGCCTGGGGAGCCTCTAACATGCCTGGTGGATCCTGGTGAAGGATTAACTTGATCCCCAGACAGGCAGGAGGGATCTTGGCCAAATGCACAAACATTATTTGCCTTTCCTGTTTCTTTCAGAATTTTAGAGCCCAAGGGCCCAAAGGGTCCTTAGAGATTAGCTGGTTCACTCGTCACCTGAGTCCTCTTGGCTGGGTCACCACTGGGCAGCTCATTACCTCTCCAGAAGAGGGGGAAAGAAAGTGGCATTTTTGAACATTTATTTTATGCAAGCCGTAGTCCTAGGATCTTCCACATTTACGGTCTCATTCAGTCTCCTCCACTTGACTTTGAGAAAGGTATTTTGACCCCAGTTTTATACTCAGAGAGATATTTACCCAACCCCCAGCAAACAATACCAAAACTTTCTTTACAGTTGCATACTGTATGCCAAACACTTTGCTAAGCCCCACATGTATTTTACCTTACTGAATTCTCACAGCAACCCTGAGAAGATGGTATTATAATCCCCATTTTACAGACGAGGAGACTGAGGCCCAGAGAGCAGAAGCGACTCGCTCAAAGCCACACAGCTAGGAAGTGCTAGGTCAGGGATTTACATACAGATTTTCCTGGCAGGAGTTTCTTTCCACAATCATGCCTGTTGTTTTTCTCCTCCTTGGAAAGCCTTTCCTCTGTGGAGCAGAGAGCTGCCTCCCATGGCTTCTGCTCATTCTGGCTCTGGTTTGGGCATCATAGGCCCTGCCTCCCTTCCCATATGTTTGCAGATGGAGACTGTGTCCCCATCTTCTACTGGTCCCACAGCTACAATGCCTGTAGCTGGGCCTCTTTGTCCTGCTGCTGATTTGTGTTTGTGCCCTGTGTTCCCTATTGGTGGGCTGCAGGGTGTTGGAGGGGTAAGACACAGCTTTTGCCACTGTTTACAGCCCCAGCTGCTGGCCTGCCAAGCATCTGAGGGCCAGCTCCTCCCCCAGGGAAGGGGAGACAGACTATAAAGCAGACCCTGGCAGGAAGGGTGCTGGGC
Source organism: Ailuropoda melanoleuca (assembly GCF_002007445.2). Taxonomy (NCBI): domain Eukaryota; kingdom Metazoa; phylum Chordata; class Mammalia; order Carnivora; family Ursidae; genus Ailuropoda; species Ailuropoda melanoleuca. The sequence goes on from NC_048224.1 coordinate 47,516,488, forward strand.
TTGCAGCCATGGCCAAATCTGGCTGCATCCAGGGCATGGGGTCAGGAAGTGGTGGGGCCAGGCCCCCTCTCAATGTCCTGTCCTGGCTCTCAGCACTAGGTGGGGTTACCTCCGGAAACTGGGGAAGCGCCAGTGGCTTCAGTCCCTGGGATAGTTGGCCTCTTGGATGTGGCGTCATCCAAGCTCTACTGACCATCTCCCCAACAGCTGTCCACGCCCAGGGTAGACAGGGCCAAGGCAGAGGTCCAGCTGACTCTTCCAGGGAGCCCTGTCCTGTCACGGGCTCAGACCTCAGCTCTGATCTAGGAGGCGAGGCGTGGGTTCTAGGGGTGCCCTGCCAGATACTCGCTATGTGACTCCAAGAAATGACCTCTTGTTCTTGGTGTCATTGTCTACAGAGAGGATGGACTAATTAACGTTGTAGCTAATGAGTCCTCTTCTGGGTAACTCCCACCGACAGTCCAGAGCTCCCAACCATCCTTTCACTGGGCCTCACCATCCCTATTTACAGATGGCTGACCTGAGGCTCAGAGGGGGGGTAACTTGCTCCAGGTCATGCAGCTCCGACCTCAACTCAAGGATCTCACTGTGGAATCTATAACCTTTCTCCTGCCCTGCCACATTTCTCTCGTGTGCTGTGTATGTGCTGAGCAAAGGCCTCTGTGCAAGGAAACCAGGCAGTTCAAGAAGAAGGATGCTGACTTTTGCGGAGCTCCTCCTGTGTGTCAGGCCTTTGGGGCTTGTCCCTTCTCTGTGAGCTAGGTATCAGTCCCCCATTTTACAGATAAGGAGACTGAGGCCCTGATGCCAGGAGTGGAGTTTCCCAGGTTCTGAAACATGTGTGCTTTCAAATCCATGGGCTCCCCACACCGCACCGAGGCCCTGTCCAGTTTTGTTGGGTTTCATAACTGGCTTCTCTGTTTGCTGACTATTGTCCCAATTAGCAAAATCCCGGGCTAGAGGGGCGGGTGTTCCCAGGAGGACCCAGAGAACAGCAGTGAGCCAGAAAGCAAACAAGCTCCGAGGGAGAGGGCTTCCCATGAGTGGCCAACTGCCTGAGAAATCAAGAACAGCAGTGTTTGGGGTGAAGAGAAGAGAACAGGGCGGTGTCTTCCAGACCCAGCCAAGGGCCTTTTGTACATAGTGGCCAGGGGCAGAGGGTGAGGCTACCTTCTCCAGTCTCTGGTAGCTGCCCTGGGACACCCAGAGAGACATGAAGACAAGCCTAAGTTCAGTGAGGGAGAGGGCGCAGGGCCAGAGCTGGTTGAGGGGGTCTAACTGTAGGGGAACGACACGGGCCCCTTCCTGTGGCAGACCCTGAAAGCTGCCTAGCGGGTGCAGGGCAGTGGGCAGGAGCCAGGAGCAGCCAGGATCAAGGGTCAAGGGGATGTCTGAGTTCCAGAGGAGGACGGGGACTAGGACATGTGCTCACATGGCAGGTGGTGGCAGAGCCAGCCTGCCCCTCAAGTCAAAGAAACCATGCCTGACCTGAATGCCCGTGAGTGGCCCAGAGTGTAGGTGTCTCGGTCTCTCTTCTGCTCAGTGGCCACAGCCTGGGGGTCTTCCCATGCCTTTGTCCTGGGTACTCAACAGGTATGTGGAGGCCCAGAGGGCCTTCCTGTGACCTCCTGCCCCAGCCTGGGAGGTGTCGGGGGTTGGCTGCCTCAGAGACTGCTGGCTGCCAGGCTTGGCCTGGGCTTGACTGGTTTAGGGACTGTAGCCGAAACGTCACTGTTTCTCTCTGCCCAGGCCAGACGGTGTCAGGAGGTCCTGCCTGATCCCCTCCGACAGTGCTTGGGGACTAGAGCCGGCCAGGCTTGGGTTTGAATCTCAGCAATGTCGCTTTCCAGCTGAGTGGCCCTGAGCCAGTGACTGAAGCTCCCTGAGTCTGTTTCCCTATCTGTAACTTGAGAACTTTAATGCCTGTTTCCCCTGGTAGCTCTGAGGAGACTTGGTCTTGGACCCCACCCCACCCCCAACTTCCCTCCCTTTCTTCTCCCAGAGATGTCTGGACCCGGAGATGAGGGGGCATTGGTGATGGTAGTGTCTCCTTCTGCAGGTCAGGGGCCTTGGACTGTCTGAATCAGAGGGTCCTGTACAGGTGACCCACTCCAGTGCCCCCATTTTACAGATGGGAGCCCTGAGACTCACAGATTTATTGGTTCTGGTTGTGGTTGCACAGCCAGTTTCTGGGAATGCTGGCACTGGGAATGGATCTTAGAGTCAGAGCCTGCTGCCGCACTACATGGGGCATATGGAGACTTGAGGCCCTGGCGGGGACAGGGACTTGTCCAAAGTCACCCAAGAAGTCAGTGGCAGAGGCAGGCCTAGCACTTGAGCCTCTTCCTTTTTACGTAGGAGTCTTTCTTTTGCACCCAAATCCCCCTGCTGTCTTGAACTCATACATCCTCTTCTAGGCAGGGAGCAGTGCAAGGCCATGTTGCCCCATCATAGTGCACACATGTCACTGCCCCTTGACAAGAGTTTCCAGGCTGTGGGCTCCCTGGGGGGAAGGGGCTGGGCTGTCTTCACCAGGTCTCAAGGGCTGAGAGCTTTGTGACAGGCAAAGCTGCAGGGCCTTTGTAATCAGTAACCTGGGGGCCAGGGACCCTGGGCTGGTGGTCAGTGACCCTTGGGGCCAAGGCCAAGCCACAGGAGCCCTCTGTGAATCACCAACCGGCCAGGTCGGGGCCACACTGCTCCAGAAGGGACTGCTCAGCTGGGCTAGCTGCCAACTCGCTTTCACTCTGGGGGCTGGGATGAGGAGGAAAATACTTTGTATTTTCTGAACTGTCTAATGAGCAGGCATCACTTGAAGTATATTTTTAAAAAGAAAAAAACCCAATGACAATGGATGGATATATACTTGTAAACAGTTTCAAACCCTACAGCTCGTTTTATTTCCAGGCAAGGTGTAAGTTATATACCATAACAATTCGCCCATTGTAAGCGTTGAGTAACTGATTTTTGGTAGATTTTTCGGGCGTGTCATCATCACCATTTTCCAGTGCGAGAATGTTTTCATCACCCTTGGGTGTTCTTGCGGGCCGGGCCGATGACAGTGATCTGAGTGCTCACTCCAGCCTCAGGCACTCCCTCTTCGTTCCTTTCAAGCAAACTGCCTGGACGGTTTGGAGTTCACCCTCCTTGACTTTTTAAGGATGTGTGCAAAAATGGAACCCCTATTAAAAAAGAGGAGAGGAGCCATACCCTTGTACAATTTGCTTTTGCACTTAGAGGTTTCTCTTTGCTTCCTGCTTCCCTACTATGTGCCAGGCACAATCAGCTCTAGCTCATTCTTTCTTCACAGCTGCAAAGTAGTCCATTGTATGGTGGCTCCGTAATTTATTGAACCGGGACATTTGGGTCCTCTCCAGTTTTCGTCAAACAATGCTTCAGTGAACATCCTTGCACATATATTTTGGTGTTTCTCTCTAGGTAATACTGAAGGAAGTGCAACTTTTGTTGCATTGTGTCTTTCTCGAATTCGGAGAGCTAAATTGCTGTCCAGGGAGTTGAAACCGGTTTATGCTTACAGCAAAAGCATATGGGAACTGTGGGGTTTTTATAATCCTCCAAATCCCCAGGGAGAGGGCAGAGCTCCAAATGCAGGCTGTACAGACCCATGCCTAGGCACGCAGCCCCAAGACCTCGGGCACCTCCCTGGGACTCCCCACAGACACCGGGATAAAGTTCAGACTCCAGCAGGGCACATGGGCCTCTGTGACTCCTGCCACCCTCTCATCTCTTTTTGCTCCCTGTGTTTTAGGCTGGACCCCCTCACTCACTAGATGTGGCCTGTGTTTGCTTGCCCTTTGCCCATGCTGTGCCCTTTCCTAGAATGTCTTTTATTCTCAGTCTTCCTCCTCCTTATCGTTTGAGGCCTAGGTCACAAGTCCGTTCTATCACAAAGCCTTCTTGTAATCTCTACGGTCTGAATTGCCTTCTCTCTGTGTGTTCCCTTAGCTCTTTATCTGACCCACAGACCCTTTAAGTGGGAGGAAGTTGTGGGTGGTGCGGGAAAACTTCAGCCTGATATGATAGAGGCTGGGTTCCAGGAGAGGCTGGGATAGGTGACTATAGCTTGGGGGGAATCAGGACAGGAACTCCCTTTTTTTTTTTTTAAAGATTTTATTTATTAATTTGACAGAGACAGCCAGTGAGAGAGGGAACACAAGCAGGGGGAGTGGGAGAGGAAGAAGCAGGCTCCTAGCGGAGGAGCCTGATGTGGGGCTCGATCCCAGAACGCTGGGATCACGCCCTGAGCCGAAGGCAGACGCTTAAGGACTGCGCCACCCAGGCGCCCCGGAACTCCCATTTATCTAGTTGCAGGCCAGGCCATTCTCATACACACAGACTGATTTAATCCTTAGCAACTACTCTACCCATTTAGCAAATGAGGAGACTGAGGCATAAAGTACTTTACATACAGTAGAGGCAGGGGTCAGACCAGATTTCCACCTCCCCTGTTCTCTTTCTCTCATTGCACTAAGCTGTTGGGAGAGAGGATGGGAAGAGAACTTGGAAACAGAGAAGTGGGTCCAGCAGAGTGGTGGGAGGGAGGTGAAAGGGGTTGGTGGAGATGGGAAGCAGGCCTTCTGGACTCGGATTAGTATTTGTTCTAACACGATGACTGGGTGCCTCTAGTGGGACAGTGGAGAGGTGGGAAGGGAGCCTTGGAGTGGGGAAGAGACTTAAATCCTTGTCTTCCCCAGGGGGAGCCAATAGATAAGATCTGGAACTGAAAAAAGACCCTCTCCCCTGGAAAAAAAAAAACCCATAAACAAACCCGCAGAACCCCCACCACCGACTACAAGAACCAACAAGGGCTTGGTATTTAAGATATGAGGGTAAGCCCAGAAGCATCAGCTAAAGGAGGCAGGTAGAATAGGTTGCTCCTGGGGAGAACTGAGTGGAGTTGAAAGGGAACAACTTTGTACAAATAGGTGACTTCAAGTTGTGATAAAAATAAACTTTTTAGGGGCGACTGGGTGGCTCAGTCATTAAGCGTCTGCCTTCGGCTCAGGGCGTGATCCCAGCGTTATGGGATCGAGCCCCACATCAGGCTCCTCCGCTAGGAGCCTGCTTCTTCCTCTCCCACTCCCCCGCTTGTGTTCCCTCTCTTGCTGGCTGTCGCTCTAAATAAATAAATAAATAACTTTTTAAGAATAAAAACTGTTGGGGCACCTGGGTGGCTCCGTCGGTTGAGCGTCTGACTTCGACTGAAGTCTCGATCTTGGAGTCCTGCCTGCGTTGGGCTCCAGGCTCAGTTTGTGCCTCTGCCCCTCCCCCTGCTCATGTGCACTCCCTCTCTCTTTCTCAAATAAATAAATAAATAAATAAATAAATAAATAAATAAAGTCTTAAAAAAATAGAAACAAACCCTAAAAAGAAGGAAAGAAGGGTGGTCTCAAGTGAAGTAGTATCTTTAGTCTCAGGAGTTGAGTGGTCTGCCTGTCCCTCTGGAGTCTTGCTTGCTCACTGGAGCAGTGAAGGCAAGCCCCCTGTCCTCCTGCCCCTAGCTGGGGACAGCTGCACGCTGCCTAGGGGGCCTTCCACCCAGACTGCCTGAGTTCACATCTTGGCTGCACCATTTCCCAGGTGTGTGCAAGTTGCTTGACTGTTCTGCACTCAGTTTTTCCCTTTGTAAAATGGGCCTGTCCACGGTACCTACTCTGTAAAAGATGTTAGGAGCTGCCAGGCTTCATGTGATGTGTGGAAAGCCTTCGAAAACTGTTTTTTATGTTTTTGCTGGAGTTGTTAGGTGCAGAGAGGGGAGGGGGCTCGCGTGGGGCACCGAGGAGGCTGAGCGGGGCTTTCTGCCTTTCCTACCTGCACGCATCCCTCTAGTGTGCATTGCGTTGACGCCTGCTTTATGTCAGGCCCTTTGCTCGGTCTCGCCCCCGGAGCAGGGGTGAAGGGGCAGCCACGCCCAGTCGGGTCGGTCCGGCTTGGATCCCCGACGTCTCCAACCTCCAGGCCAGATCCCCGCCCCTCCCCGGCCCGCGCCCTCCCTTAGGGGCGGTCCCCACCTTGAGTGGGAAGGGCCGGCGGCTATATAGGGTCGGTGACCCGGAGATCGAGGCTGCGGACTGGGGTCTTCTGCCGCCGTCGCTGCCATGGCTCCGCACCGCTCTGCGCCCGCGCTGCGCTGCGCGCTGGTCCTGGCGCTGTGCGCGCTGTCGCCGCCGGCTCTCGCGGCCACCGCCTCGCGGGGGGCGGCCCGGGCACGAGCGGCCCAGGGGCGGGTGCCCCAGGCGCGGGTGAGTGCCCGGGGGGCCCGGGGGCTCCCGGAGTAACTCTCTATTGTAAGTTCTTGCAGATACAGCGCTAGGAAAAGGGGAGTAATTCAGGTCTAGAATGGAAAAACTGTTCTGTTGCTTTGTAAGTATCTCTTGCTGCTTCCGGGGCTCCCGTGGATTGGGGGTGGGGCCTCAGGGCGCCTGGCTGTTTCCCTCCCTAGAGGCTAACCTCACCTTGGCCGGATTTCTTGTTCCCTAGCCTCTGCCTTTTGATTTCTTACCCATCTCCACCTCCTGATTTCTCCTTTTCCCTCTGCCTGATTTCTTTCCCCTCTTCTGATTCTGATTCTCCTTCTTCTTTTTTTTATGGTCTTGAACAACATTTAATCTCTGATGTTTCAGAAGACACTTTAGGATCTTGAAGGGCCTGAGGGTTGAGCCTTTGACGGTGACTGCTGATTCTGAGGGTGCTGCGTGAGGGAGGCGGCATACAGTGTGGAATGAGAAGCCAGGGTCCCTGCTCTGCTACCGGACGGATGGCAGAGTGACCACGGATGAGTCGCCTCCCTTCCCCACCAGTGTGGGACACGAGAGTCTCTCTCTAAGATTCCTCCCGGCTCTGACATTCTGTGAATAACTAGCAGAGAATGTACTGAGTTGCCTTCCCATAGAAACGGACAAAACTACATGCAGTGGCCAGTAGCGGAGATAAGGGCCTCAGCTAGGTCTTTGGTATTTATAAAGCCTCGGGTCTCAGATTCCCACCTCAGCGTTGGCCCAGCGCTGGGGTCAGTCATGGGTGGGCTGAGGTGGGGAGCAGGAGATTAGGAATAGCAGAGTCAGGGACCACTGCACAGTTTACAATTATAAATTCGTCAGGCCCACGGACGGGGGTCCTCCCCCATGGAAGCATGCTCGGTGGTCACTTATCGTGCCTTCTCAGGCCAACCAGAGCTCTCCCGCTCCAGTCAACTGAGAGTCTTAGTTACAGGAATGTGTCCTGTCCTCCGACCCCTCTTCTGATTTTTTTTCTTTCATTTCAGATTCTTCTGTCTTGTCTGATTTCTCTTTTACCTTTCCAGTATTTCCCCGTCTTTCTTGTATGATCTCACCTCTGTCTGCTTATCCTCATTACTGTTATTTATTCTCCCTTCCCTGATATGTCTGCCCTGTCTGGTTTCTCGTTCTCTCTCCTGTTTTCCTTTTGTGTTTCTCCACCCTTCTGCCTGAGTTCTCCCCATCTGGTTTCCCTTAGATCGTCCTCCGGCCTGAGGTGACCTGTGCCTGCTGACTTCTTCCCTCCGGCTCCAGGCTGACCATCCTGCTCTGCCCCATCTCCAGCCCCTGTGCATGTCTGACGGCCTTTCCCCCACCCTTGACCACCTCATCTCCAACAGGCTCCTACAGACCCTGGCTGCGTCCTCTCCACCTTTTCCGAGAAATGGAATTGGGGGTGGATGTTGGTGGGGGGGCAGGAGGGAGGAGGCAGACAGCACAGGAGGCCACTTGGGCTCAGTCATCTAGGCCCTTCTTGGGAGTGTGATGGGGACACGGATGGAACATGGGAAATCTTCCAAAGAGCAAAAGCAAACAGGCTGTGTGACCTTAGGCCAGTCTCCTCCCCTATTTGGGCCTCAATTTCCCTATCTGCAGAATGGGGTTGGATAATGAGCTCTCTGAGGACCCTTCTAGTTCTAAGAGCTGCTGAGGATGCTGGGAGGGAACATGCTGAACCCCTGGGGACCCCCACTTTTACCTTTGCCATCTGAGGGGGTCTCCCTATGGCTCCAGAGCTTCTGCTCTTGGAGCTTGCGAGCAATTCCTGCTATCCCGCTTCCTAGCTGGGGCTCCTTGGCAGAATCACTTCACCTCTCCGTGCCTCAGCTGCCCCATCCAATTGGCACTAAGAAGGGGAGAGAGAAGGAAGGTAGGACCTTCTGTCCCTTCATCACCGTTGAGCTGAGTAGGTGAGACAGACTCTGGTCAAGGACAGGGTTTGGAGCCTAAACTCTGCCCTGTTTGCTCACTCACAGAGACAGGGGTAGACTCGCCTCAGGGGCAGGGAGAGTCAGAGGCTCAAGTGAGATGCTCTTGGGGCTGGAAACCACCCTCCCTCATGCCCTGGGGTCTCTCCTCACCAAGGCTCCTGCCCCCACTCAGGCTCCGCCCGTCTCTTCCAGCCCAGCAGTATGGTGGTGGAACACCCCGAGTTCCTCAAGGCGGGGAAGGAGCCCGGCCTGCAGATCTGGCGCGTGGAGAAGTTTGACCTGGTGCCTGTGCCCCCCAACCTCTATGGAGACTTCTTCACGGGCGATGCCTACGTCATCCTGAAGACAGTGCAGTTGAGGAATGGGAACCTGCAGTATGACCTCCACTACTGGCTCGGTGAGGCCGCCCCCTCCCCTGTAAAGCACGGCCCCTGGAGGCATGGTCCCCAGGAAGCGCCCAGGGAACTAAGTGACTGTTGAGTGTCAGATATGTGCCAGCCCCTTGGCTGATGGTGTCCCAAGACTCTAGAGCCAGCCTGTCCCAGTTCAGACCCCGGCTCTGCCCTCTGGTAGGCCACTCAGTGCCTCTGTAAAGGGGACATCGTGATGACGCCACATGACCCCACAGGAGTGTTTGAGGGTGAGACAGGTTACCATCTCAGAGCTGGGCTGACATGGGGCCCCTGAGCCCCCTCCACACTTCCTGGCTCAGTTCCAGTCACACCCCAGCTTGCCCTTCAGAGTCGGGAGCCCGGAGTCCCTGCTGTGCTGTGTGACTTCGTAAATTCTGCCCCCTCTCTGCACCTTCCTTTTCCGAATCTGTGAATTGAGCCACTGCTCCTAGGCCTGACTTCATGTCTAGAGGTCTGAGAGTGAGTGCGGGGCAATGAGTGAGAGGTGAGTGTGGGGGGACGGGTCAGGGCTGAGAGGACTCTTAGAGACCATGAAGTCTAGCTCCCATTGCCCCATTATACAGATGATCAACTGAGGCCCACAGAAGGCAGGGCTTGCCCAGCTTCTATAGCCAGACCAGGGCAGCCCTGGGGGTTCTGGGCTCCTCTTCCATGGGAGGCTGGGACCACTTTCGGGAAGCCAGGCTCACGCTGCTCTGATGCTCCCTAGGCAATGAGTGCAGCCAGGACGAGAGCGGGGCAGCGGCCATCTTCACCGTGCAGCTGGATGACTACCTGAACGGCCGGGCCGTGCAGCACCGTGAGGTCCAGGGCTTCGAGTCGGCCACCTTCCTGGGCTACTTCAAGTCTGGCCTCAAGTACAAGGTGGGTCCCAGGCGTCAGGGACAGATGCACCAATGGCAGAGCTCGCTCAGGCCCACCCATCTCTCAGCCTTGTGGGGTGATGGGGCAGATGGGTCACAGCTCGGCTTTTGGAGCTGGCTAGCCCTGGGTTTGAATCCTGGCCCTTCCTAACTGTGTGACCTTGGATAAATCACACTCCCTCTCTGAGCTTCTGATTTCTTATCTTAAAAAGGAGAGAAGAAAATTCATGGCTTCACAGGATTGTCTTCCTAGCCCCAGCAGCGAGGGGTGGGAACCCACCCCGTCACTTCCCCAGCAGTCCTGTTCCTGCACCCGTTAGTGCTTAGGGCCTGCCAACAGAAGGCCCTATGTTAAGTATTTGAAAGGGCACCCTTGACCACATTCCTCATTAGGTTCCTTAGAATCCCCCTTGAACGTGAACTCTGAGGAATCTGAGCCAACACCTTCTGAGCCCTTCCCCTGCAACCCTAAGCCAGGTGGGGCTGAGCAAAGCCAAGCGAGGAGCCCTGAGAGGCTCTGCCCTAATATGCTGTGGGACAAGCCAGCCACTTGGCCTCTCTGAGAGCCTCCCTTTCCTCTCTGGTTACATGAGAGCCTGTTGTACCTGCCCTTCAGGACTGGAGAGAGGATTTGATGAAGGGTAGCTGGGAAATGCCTTGCCCAGGGCTTGGCACCCTGGAAGGGCTCAGAGAAAGCTGTAGGTTTACAAAGCTTTGGTTCTTTTTGGTCAGGATAGGGAGGGGATCACAAGCTTTGATAGCCAGATGGACCTTAATGTCAGAGTCCAAAAATCTAATTTGATGTTAGGGAGGGAAACTGAGGCAGAGAGAGGTTAAGCAATTGGCACAGGGTCACACAGCAAGTGAGTCCCAGAGCCGGGACTAGAACCAAGATCTCCTGACTCCCGGCGTTCTTTCCACTACACCAACCTGCCTCTCATGAGCAGGGTTCTCGTATAGGGGTGAAGAACCCCCATCTGTGTTGTTGATGTGCTGTGTGACCTTAGAGAAGTCATTGTCCCTCTCTGGGCCTTAGGGTCCTCTGTGCCAACAGGGTGGTATTTGGGGGTCTGAACAGGGGTCTGCTCAGGTGACACAAAGGGGATTGGATCATGGGAAAGCGCTCTGAGACTGAGATAGCAAAGGGTAGGGTGTGTTCTGGGATCGGGGACTGAGGCCTGGGCAGGGTGGAGCTGGGCTGGATGCCCTGGAGCCTACCTAGTGCCTCCCGTCTGCCACTTTATCCATGCCCACAGCTTCTCCTGCTGAGCTGTCCAGCTCCATCTTCTTCCTTTTTGAAGCCTCGGTGTACTAAGGAGGAGAGGTGAGAAGGTTGGGACCCAGGCCTCAGAGCTGGAGAAGGACCGGGCCTTTTTGCAGTTCTTAGAGCAGGAAGTGGAAAGAGCACATGGTGAGGAGTCAGGGAGATCGAGGTTCAGGACCCAAGGCTACCCCCGCTAACTGCTGTGAGGCCTTGGACCAGTCAGGTGCCTCTGGCTGTGTGCTCTCACATATTTTTTGAGCCCCCGGAACAACAGTGCCTGTTGATTGTTGCTGCTGTGTAGACACAGCAACTTCATTTCTGGACAAGGTTAGCAGCTGACACAGCTGGTAAATGATGGAGCTGGGATTCAGTGTGAAGGGCCTCGCACAGAGCTGGCTCACAGTGGATGTTTCAAGCCTCCCTGGTCTCTGATCTTAGTGCAGATGGGGCCTAGGAATCTGCATGGGCAGCAAGCCTCCTCTAGTCTCTGGTGCTTTTTCCGGGATGTTCTTGGACCATACTCTGAGGAATGCTCCAGGGAGCATTTGGGACTGGATTTGGGACTTCAGTCCTTGAAAGGCCTAGGCTCCTCCTGGTGGAAATGGGAGGTCCAAAGCTGGTCCTGTTTTCCACCTTCTGCAAGTCCTCCAGCTGCCCCCGCACTTGGCAGGCCTAAAGTTCTTGGCCTGGTGCCCTCATCAATTATAGATCCCCAAGGAGCAGAGCTTGTTACGCAAGACTGGTTCCTGTGAAAGCCTGTTCCTCGGAACCGATTCTGTCCTCGGGGTGGGAGAAGGGGCAGCGAGGGGACAGGAGCCACTAGAAAGGGGCTGTTGTAGGGCCTGGCCCCTCTTGTTCTGCAACCCCCCAATCCTGAAAAGTACTGCACTTTCCAGACTCTGTCAATCTCAATCTCTCCTCCTCCTCTTCCCCTTCTTCCCCCACCTCTCAGACAGAACCCTAGAGACCCCTTGTGGCTGGGTTATTTGAAACCCTTTGTTCAAATAGAATCTGGGCTGGGCTGAGTCAGAGAAGCCCCTAGCCCCACTGAGCCCTTTCCAGCCCCCTCCCATTTCTTAGATAAAGAACCCAGAGTTCAGGGGGTGGAGTGGACCAGCCCCAGTCAATACATTTTTCTTTGTTTTATAAACAGTTTAACATTTTAAAAAATGTAAATCTTTATAGCTTTTTTTTCTTTCTCTGACTACAATACAAGCTTTTTGTAAAGTGTCAAACATTATAGAAATAAAGGTTTTAGAAAGTAAAAGTTCTCCATGGTTCTACTTCTAGAGATATACACCAAATTCAACGTTACAAATACATATATATATAAATTATATATATATCAATATATATATAACACATATATACACACACCCCCCCCCAAATGGATAATGTTTCTCTATGAACATATAGCTATGTATATTCATGTGTAGATAGGGGAACTATCTATATTATATATATATATATATATATATATATATATATATATCTCATCACTTTATTTTGGAAAGTGACTTTTAAGACCATCTTATTGAATTTTGTTCATATAATGTGATGCCAATTTCTGCCCACCTAATGATTAGACCATAGAAAGCAACAACCTCTTCTAAAGATGACAGTGAAAATTTCCACCCCCTGTACTTGCAGATCCACTAATGTCTTCCAAGAGCTTGCTTTTATCTTTCTGTCCGTGTTTCCAACTCTAATTTCCTAGATTGGTAAGTTAATAAATCAGGAGATTCATGTCCACAGTCATGAAATATCAGGCATCTTTTTACTTTATAAATTCACATACGGAGAATTTATCAAAACCGAGATTAATGGCATAAAACAACCCTTTTCCTTTTTAAAAAAATGTTTCTATTTTTAAATAACAAAAGTCATGCTTAAATAAGTGAAATTGTTCAGAAACATATAAAAAAGGGCTTTCCTCTTCCTCCATGTCCCCATTTTCTCGTCTCTGAGGAATCTGTGGAAATGGTTGGTGTGTTGTTCCAGCACCTTTTAGAGAAAGTTTTCAGATCCACTGTCTTTTTAGAACGAAGTGCTTGGGTCAGGGCTGTCTATGGATGCTCAGGAGTTCCTGGGCTGGTAGACAGGCAAGGCTGTGTCCCTGGAAGGGCAAACTTGGGAGTAAAACCTAGCACTGCCACCGACTAGCTGGGACCCTGGGATCAGGGTGTAACCTCTTTGTACCTCAGTTTTGTAGTCTGTGAAGTGGGGTAATGAAAGTCCCTCCCTTCGGGGCTTGTTGTGAGGACCCAGTTGTATGTCTGTAAACCAGGTGCCCCAGCTCCCAGGCATGGGCTCACAAAGTGGCAGCTTCTGCGGTCATTACCAGGTGAGCACAGGGCTTTGCATCTTCTCCCTCAGTTGCCCTTCCTCACCTGCCCCCCAGTGAGAGAGGGTCCTTGAAGCAGGGTGGAAGGACATGCTCTTTGAACACCTTGGGCAGCCCTGCTCAGCCCAAGGGGATGCTCTTGAAGGGCCTCATGCTGGTACCAAGAAGGGACACCAGGGGGCGCTTCACTCGCAACAGGAGAAACCATTCTACTTGAACGACTTTGCTCTGAGCAGTGGCTTGTTTCTGCCTTTCATCCTGGGTGACCCTAGTTCCCTTTGCTCTAAGAAAACCTGATGTTGGGGGAAGAATGTGGCCTTATAGATTCAGTCACACCTGGGTTTGAATCCTAGCTCCACCATTGACTAGCTGTGAGCTCTTGGGTAAGTCCCTTCATTTCTGGACTCCCCTTTCCTCATCTGTAAGATGGGGATAAGGATACCTCCCTCACAGATGATGCATGCAAAATGCCCAGCACAGTGGGCATTGTCATTTCCCCAACAATTTTGTGTTGCTTACTGTGTGTAGGCATAATAAGAGCCCAATTTAAACTCTTTCCCTTGGTCCCCTTGCCCTCATGGAGTCTGTGCCTCAAATCAGACTTGGCTTTGCTCTGCAAAGTCAGGTGGCAGAGAGGGGCTTAGATGGGGAGGCCACATTTCTGGGCTTAGTGGGTTTTGAGAAAGGAATGTCTAGCTTTTCGATTCAGGCAAGTGGCCCCAGGGGTCTTTGTTAGTGGAGTATGAGATTCAAAGGGGTGGCAGCAGGTAGAATCTGACCAGGGGATCTGCTGGAAGGCCGCTGGTCCACAGGCCAGAATTTCCTTCAATTCGCCCCTCTCCCGTCCTCCCATATCTGCTTCCCTGGACCCTTTGTCCTGGACTCACACTGTCTCCTTGACCCAACAGAAAGGAGGCGTGGCATCAGGATTCAAGCACGTGGTACCCAATGAAGTGGTGGTGCAGAGACTCTTCCAGGTCAAAGGGCGGCGTGTGGTCCGTGCCACTGAGGTGCCCGTGTCCTGGGAGAGCTTCAACAATGGTGACTGCTTCATCTTGGACCTGGGCAACGTGAGTTCCTGCCCTGCCCTTTCCCAGGGGTCCCTGAGATGCTTCTGGCCTGGCTGGTCCTGCCTCTGGGGGAGGTGGACACACCTGTGTGAACACACGCAAAGACGTGGGCAGGCAAGCCCCAGGGACCGCACGTGTTCTGTGCACGAGTCGGAAACACCTGCAGAGACTGGGGGACAGAGGTGCCCAGCATGCATAGACTCCCATGTGTGCAAACTCAAGCCTGTCACACTCAGGTGCCCAGACCTTGTGCACAGTGCTCTCGGACTTCAGCTGATGTATCGATTCCCCAACATCTTGTGTTTGTATGCACATCTCATGTACGTTTTTACATATACCTACTCACAAATGCAGGCATATGCAAACACCGTGACACGGACATGCATAGCATGATGAATGCGTACACACGTAGACCTGGGCGTGCTGCTCAAGGACATCCACACTTATACGTGGCAATGTGGGGGGGGGGATGCACTGACCCCAGCCCAGCTTACAGATGTGTAATGCTTTGTACATATTCCTGACATCCAGGTGTACTCATTCCTGCAAATGGACATGGCCAGACATTCCACCGCCACCTCATCTAGGTACATGGCATAATGTCCATGCAAACATAGACAAATATACTTAGCGTCAGCTTTTTATTAAAGTATAATAGGTACACAAAAGAGTGTGTGAATCCTGAGTGTGCAGCTCAGTGGATTTCTCAGCGTGAACACACTGGTGTAACCAACACCCGGATTAAGAAACAGAACGTCATGAGCTCACAGAAGTCCTCTCCTGTCCTCGTCCAGCCCTCATCCAGGGCTTGACGGCAAGCCCTTGGGTAACCATCATCCTGAACTCTGAGCAGCATAGCAGGGTTCCACCCGTTTCTGAACTTTAGGCACATGGAATCGTTCTTTCTTCTGTCTGATGACTTTTGATCTGTTTCTGGGTTCTATCCACATAGCATTTAGTTATTGATTGTTCATTCT
Organism: Ailuropoda melanoleuca; assembly: GCF_002007445.2. Taxonomy (NCBI): domain Eukaryota; kingdom Metazoa; phylum Chordata; class Mammalia; order Carnivora; family Ursidae; genus Ailuropoda; species Ailuropoda melanoleuca. The sequence goes on from NC_048224.1 coordinate 47,531,649, forward strand.
CCTTGCTATGTCTCACTGAACCAGGCTGATGTGCCCCTATTTATTTATGCTTTTATTGCTTATGGGCACTTGGAAGAGTTTCTGGTACGAGGCGATTCCAGGCGCGCTCCGCTGAATGTTCTCGCATAGGTCTTCCGGGCACATGCAAATGCACTTCTGTGGAGCGTGCCTCTGAGAGAGGTGCTGCTGGCTCACAGGACAGCAGTACACGGAGCTCTAGTAGCTACAGCCAAATGGTTTTCCAAAATGGTTGTGCCAGTTTCCACTCGCAGCAGCGAGCAGATGTTTTTATGCACATTATATGTGTGGTGGTACCTGTGAGAAGACGCATTCCCAGCCATGCACTCACACCATGGCACACAAGGATCAGCCCGTTGTGCGTGCCCCGTCAGCCTCATGTGGGCAGGCTGAGAACAAGGTGGACTTGCACGTGCCCCGGAGTCCCCTCCTCACTGTGTCATTGGGTGGGGCTGATTCAAAGGCTGGGGCACTGCCTGACACAGGGTCCTTGTCTTACAGGACATCTACCAGTGGTGTGGCTCCAACAGCAACCGATTTGAGAGGCTGAAGGCCACACAGGTGTCCAAGGGCATCCGCGACAATGAGCGGAGTGGCCGGGCCCGAGTGCACGTGTTGGAGGAGGGCGCCGAGACTGAGGCGATGCTCCAGGTACCCAGGGCCACGTCCCGGGGGTGCAGGGTGGGGCCGAGCGCAGGTCTGGGATGCTCACTTTGTCCCTACATCGGTTAGGCAATCGTGAAGCGAAGTTGTTTTTCCACTAAACTGGAACTCCTCAGCGAGTGGGGAAGAGCAACTTCCCGATCAATTCCCAGACTCCCCTGGGAGGTGGGGTTGGAATCCCAGGGCCTGGTGCCCACTGGGGTTGTGAGCCACACCCTCCAGCCAGGAGGGCCAGATCCACCCCAAGGAGCTGAGGAGGAGGGTTGTGGCATCTTCTGAGAGCAATCCTGGTACCGGAGCCAGATCAGGAAGAGACAACTGACCCAGTCCCTTCTTTCCTCTTCTGATCATTCCTAGTGATTTACGGCCCATTTAGGCAACTGCAGGATGGCACTGCCAGGCATTGTGCTTTGAGGACATATCCATAGAGGCAGATTTCACCAGGAAAAGGAGGAGACAGCTCTGCTCTATGCCCTTTGGCTCCTACTTGTCTGGAGACGTTGAGTTCCAGTTTTTAGGAAGAGCAGAAGGTTATTGTGGGGAGAACCTGGATGCCAACCATAGCTTGGAGGGGGCAGTAGCTGGGGCTGTTGAGTCAGGAGTAGCCCAGAACGGAGGAGTGAAAATCGGCTGTGAAATCGCAGGGATCTGGGTTCACATTCTGACTTAGCTACCTCAGAGCCATGTGTACAAGTTACTTGAGCTCTCTGGACTTCAGGTTCCTCCTCTGTAAAATGAGAGTGATCCTCGGCACCTTGTGGGTGTGAGCGTTAAGTGGGATCACTTAAGGGCGTGTGGTGGAAGGTGTTTATCATTCTGAGAAAGCCTAGAAGGAAATGGGAGCATGACTATCTGAAGGACTGGCCTGGAGGTGAAGGAGTGGGGTGTTGTCACAGAGCTCCCGGGGACAGGGCAGCAGGGAGGGAAGGACTTACAGGCGGCTCTTGTTGAGATCCACACGCAGGAGGCATGTGAAGAGATGCAGGACGTCTCTGGAGGGGGTCCTGCCCTTAGTGGAGGGTCGTGGTGGATGCCCCTGGGGGTCCTTCCCTGCCTGGGGTGGGAGATCTCTGAAGAGCCCAGGCCCCTCCCTGCAGTCATAGCCACGCTTTCTTCCCCCTGTCGTCTCCTGCAGGTGCTGGGCTCTAAGCCGGCTCTGCCTGAAGGCACGGAGGACACAGCCAAGGAGGACGCGGCCAACCGCAAGCTGGCCAAGCTCTACAAGGTGAGCCTCGGCTATTCTGTTCCCGGGGTGTGGGGTCGGGACAGGGAAGCGGGGGGCTTGGTCTTCCCGGGCTCCCACTGCCATGGGACCCGGAGCAGAGCACCCTTGGGCAGGGGGCTCGGCTTCCATGTGTCTCCAGTGGACATCCATCTACTTCCTTAGCCTTCCTGCACCAGGGGTAAGAGAAATCGATCAACTGTAGACACATGCATGTCACGCTTATCTGTGCGGTCTTGGGTGGCACAGTCTTTCTCTAGGTCTCAGTTTCCTCATCTGGAAAGTGGAGAGTAGGACAGTGAGACCAACTTTGCAGGATTTCTAGGAGTCCACAGAGAAAACTGATGGGAAAATAGTTTAGGAAAATACTTGGGGAAATACTACAGAAATGGACGCGTGTGTGTGTGTGTGTGTGTGTGTGTGTAGTTACTTTATAATTTATGTCTTGTGATTTTTAAAACTCAGGCTGAGCTTGAGCTGAGGAACTCTGGCCTCATGGCCGAGCTCTGGGTGAAAGTCTGGCCTAGACCATGATACTCGCATCAAGCCCTTGGCCTATTTGTGGTACAATTACAACAAAATGGGGTGCAGATTTCCATCACCTCCAAAGAAAAACCACATTGATTTTCATTCTGATTATAAAGAAATGTATATTCATTGAAGAAAATAGTAAGCAATAGTCCAGAACGTAAAAAGAAAATTAGAGTCAATGTAATTTCACTAGTTTAAGATTAGCAAGTACTATTTTTAAAATGTTTTAATTACAAGAGTAACGACTCAATTTGTAAAAAATCAGCCTCTCCCGCATCCTTTTTAAGGGTTACCATGGCTACACGGCTATCATGTTAGTGAAAGAAGGCCCAGATTACATCTTTCTGTATCTAATTACACACTTTTCCATCTCTGTTTGATATAAATGGATCCAAATTATTCATGCTTTTCTGTGACCTCCTTTTTCCCTCTCAGCGTGGCCAGGAATACCCTTCTACAACAGAGGACTAGAGGCCCTTTGTAGTAGCTCTGTTGTATTCTATTTTATGAATGTAAGAATCTCAGCAGACATTGATGGGCTTTAGGATGTTTCCACCTTTTCTGATTGCAAACACTCCCTCTCTGTGCGCTTATGCTGAGTCTGGCCTTAGAGCAAGTTCCCAGACGTGGATTTTTGGGTCAAAGCCTGAATAAGAAGTCAGCGATTGAAAATACCGGTTCTGGAGTCAGGTTGCCTGGCTTTGAATCCCAAGTCTGGCTTTCTAGCTGTGCAGTTACATAAACCTCTCTGTGCCCTGGTTTCCTTGTGAATAAAATGGGGATACCAGTAGAACTATCCTAGGGTTGCTGCAAGGATTAAAGGGGTTCTGTAATGACATAAGTCATTAAGTTATAAGAATTGCTCAGAAAAGTGCCCGGTGCGTAGCAAGTTCTCAGTAAGCGTAGAATGTTTGTTACTTCAAGTTCTGATACGTTATTAAACTGCATTCTGGAAGTGCTCCCAGATTACCCCGAACCTTGTCAACACTGGGGATTATCAGTATTTTGAATTTCAACTAGCATGGTCTACTTTCATTTTAATTTCATGAAGGCTTTTTGTTTTGGAATAATTTTAAGGTTTGCAGAAAAATTGCAAAGATAGGACAGAGAGCTCCCAAATACCCTTCATCCAGCTTTTCCTTATTATCTTACCATAACCAGAGACATTTGTCCACACTAAGAAATTGACAGTGGTTTGTTTCTGCTTTCCCCAGTTTCTCATTCCTGATTCCAATCCAGGGTACCACACTGCATCTGCATTTATATTTTTCTACTTTTTTTTTTTTTTTTAACTGAGATTGACTGTCTCCTTGGCCAATTTTCTCCTATGCCACCTGCGTCTCATCCCCCCTCCCTCTCTGTGTGCAGTCTCCACGTGACACGTGTGTGTGGATCACAGATGTGGTTTCGACAAAACAGAGAAGGGGAAAGAAAACCTGAGCGTGCCTCAGAGCTTGGGAATGTGGGTCCGGGTGTTACTGTCCCGTGTTGTTTGGGTGGCAGCTGGGATGTGGGCCAACCCACGTGTCACCTTGGGGGTGCTGCCTGGGCAGGCCGAAGTGGTAGATAGAGGTCACTCACATTCTGGGCCTCCTGTCCTTCATCCCCTCAGGTCTCCAATGGCGCGGGCACCATGTCGGTCTCCCTCGTTGCTGATGAGAACCCCTTCGCCCAGGGGGCCTTGAGGTCCGAGGACTGCTTCATCCTGGACCATGGCAGAGATGGGAAAATCTTTGTCTGGAAAGGTACTGGGGACAGGGGAAGGGTTTCTAACCAGGACGCAGGCCCTTGGTGGGAGCTCCTGTGGCCCTGGGAGGGTAGAGTGTGTGTTGCAGGTGCCTGGGGCATGGCAGGCTCCTGAATAGAAATTGAGTCTCGTTCTGAAGCCCTGGCTTTGCAATTGACTCGCCTGGTGATCTTGGGTACTTGACTTACCCTCTCGGGGCCTCAGATTTCCCATTTGGCTAAAACCAGTATTTCCCAAGCGTGTTATAACACCAGTTCTCTCAGAGGCTAATTGGCATCATGTTAAAAAAAAAAAAAAAAGAAAGTGTATACTTCTGTGGTCAAGTAAGCTTATGGGCAACACTGTTAACAGGCTTGTTCACTGCAGGACTTTTAAGAGCCTTTAACTTGCTAATGTATGTTGGGGCTTTTCATGAAAGTGATCTGGTTTCTATTAGGGAACCGCTGTGCTAGGGGTCCCTGGGATCTGTGGGGAATGTCCTGTGGGATTGATTATGAGAGGCTCTTGGAAAACGTTGGCCCAGATGCTTCTGAGAGGGCCCATTGGCATCCTGCTTGGATGTTCTACCATTAGTCCAGGGGAGGAGGGCAGAAAGGGGAGAGAGGCAGTAGATGAAGAGAGAAGGACAGAGAGGGAGAGAGAAATAGAGCACTTGTGGCCATTATTGTTGTTATCATCTGGGCCCCTCAGCCTCGGCAGTGAGAAGGCTGGGGACTGCAGTCTGGCAGCTGCTGGCCAGGAGCTGTGCAGACATGGGGAAGCTCTCAGGGTTGGGGCGAACTTCAGACTGGGGAGTGGGAGAAGGCCCCCACTGCAGATAGGTGGCCTAGGGGCGAGAAGGGGGCCTGAGGGTGTGGTGTGTGGGCTTCAGAGTCTGAGTCACAGCTTTCCCCCTTGCTGTATGGCCTTGGTCAAGTCACTTCACCTCTCTAAGACCCTGGTTTTCTTATATGTCAATGCAAGTTAACGATCTTTCTCACAAAGGGTCACTGTGTGGATTAAGTGAAATCAGCTATGTACAGTTCTGAGCACAGAGTACTTGCTCAGTAAGTGGACCACAACGGCGGCTGTGGGTACCGGCGTCAGTTAGGACCCCCAGCTGGACCCGCAGGGGCTCTAGGAGCGGGCATCTCTGGTCTTGGCTGTCCGTAGCCTCAGAAGAAAAGGGAGGGAGGCTCGGCTGCTGCTTCCCCTGGACCACTGGATGTTAGGACATAGCACTGACCCCGGGTGCCTCATCCCCCATCTGCTGACAGGCAAGCAGGCCAACACAGAGGAGAGGAAGGCTGCCCTCAAAACGGCCTCCGACTTCATCTCCAAGATGGACTACCCCAGGCAGACCCAGGTGAGTCTTGGAGTCACGCAGCACACTGAGGACGGGTCCAGTTGGAGTGGGGCGGGGTTGGGATGGGGTGGGTGTCCCCCCCTCTGTGTGGACTGGGTGTCTGAGTCTCCCCAGTCCTCTGCGGGGCGGCCCCTGTCTTCAGGGGGACCTGAGCCCAGCCCCATCCTGCTCTTCCCTCTCCTGTCCAGGTCTCCGTCCTTCCCGAGGGTGGCGAGACCCCGCTGTTCAAGCAATTCTTCAAGAACTGGAGGGACCCAGACCAGACAGATGGCCCAGGCTTGACCTACCTCTCCAGCCACATCGCCAATGTGGAGCGCGTGCCCTTCGATGCTGCCACCCTGCACACGTCCACTGCCATGGCGGCCCAGCACAGCATGGATGACGATGGCACAGGCCAGAAGCAGGTGCGTGGGGGGTTGGGTGGGTGTGTCAGGCCCTTCCCATGCTCCTCCCCGGGTACCTCTAGCTCACGCATCGCCTCCCGCTTCCCTGAGGCCCTTCCTCTGTGAGGTTTTGACCACAGTCTTGGTGGATGGGATCCTTTTGCCTCAGTTAAGTTTTACAGCGAACATACCCCAAGCACCTACTGTTTGCCAGGCGTGGGCCAGGTGTCTCAGACCTCACCCTGCCAGCAAGGAGTCCCTGGTCTAAACACCACCACAGCTGATTGCTGAGACCGTGCGGTTAGTGGAAGATTGGAGGCGAGCACACAGATGATGGGAACCGAGAAAGGACAAAAGGGACAGAGTGGTTGGGGCAGTCTTCACAGAGGTGGGGACCCTTCAGTTGGGCCTCAGAGGATGAGTCAAAGTTTGCTGCCAGGGAGGAAGAATGGTGGGTATTCCAGGCAGGGAACTGTCCCAAGAGCCTGGGGCTGACCGCATCCTCAAGGAAGGACCTTGAATGCCATGTCCGAGGCTGTGGCCTTGATCCTGTAACTGGTGGGTGCAAGTGAGGGTTTTTTCTTTTTCTTGCTTTAAAAGCAGACATGCAACAAGTTCAGTTCTGTGCTTTTGAAACTTGCTGTGAAAATGGATTAGAGGCAGGAAAACGAAGGTTAAGACCCCATGAGGAAATTGGTGTAGTAGCGTAGGCAACAGGAGACAACCTGGCCCCCAGCAAGGTCACGGTGAAGATGGAGAGGTGGCGGCTGGGGTTCGGAGGTGTTTATGAAGTAGAGTCTGCTTGTTTGTTTCCATTCTGCAGGATAGGATCAGCCAGAAGTGTTCATTTTTATTTATTCTTGCTTTTGTCGTTGGTATGATTATCACTTGTTCGTTCATTCACTATTTCAGTGGGAGGGAAGGATTAAGGGGAAATGTCCAGGGTAGTGCAGGTGGAAAGAGCTCTGGCAACCTGGCTGAGTGACCTCTCTGAGCCTCACTCTTCTCACCTGTAAAATGGGGTTTAATCCCACTCCCTCACCTAGAATTTTCAAGGTCCGAGATTCTTGGTATTGGAGTGTGCAGTGTCTCCGCGGCACCACCAGGTGGCGCTGCAGGACCTTATGACCGCTTGGGGGAAACTCACCAGAGCTCTTCAAGGAGGCCTGCCGGCAGGGTCATTCTGAGGTCACCTAGGGATGCTCCTGCTTCTGGAGGTGATCTGTAAAATCCAGATAACTCACTAACGATACAGATAAGTGTATCATTAGTAATCGCCTCAATCATAATTCTAATAATGAGAGTGGCTGCCAGTACACGGCGGTCACCCTGTGCCAGGCACTGTGCTAGATTTTCAAGAGTAAATTCACCTGAGCCTCACGACACTTGGACACTTGGAGGTAGACGCTCACTGTGTTGCCCTCGCTGAAGCACGTTCTAAATACCTCTGTGCGGCTCCCTGTGCCTGTGCTGACCACTCAGGACGAACTACGGGGTGGCCTGGGGGTATCACACAAGGATCCGGGGTTTGAGTCCTAGTGGCTCAGTGATTGGGGCAAATTCTTTAGGTCCAGCCTGAGCCCAAGTGAAGCCACGTATAAAAAGCTCGTCCTGTTGTGTAACCCTAACCCACTGCACCGCGGTTTCCCCGCTGGCCTGATTTAGGGGGTGGGGGGGCCCCGCACGGGGTCTGAACCTGGCCTTGTCCTGGCAGATCTGGAGAATCGAAGGCTCCAACAAAGTGCCCGTGGACCCCTCTACGTACGGGCAGTTCTACGGCGGGGACAGTTACATCATTCTGTACAACTACCGTCACGGCAGCCGTCAGGGACAGATCATCTACAACTGGTGAGGCTGGGGGTCCTGTGCTGCAGGGATGTGGGGGGCTCCGCCTGGGCCCTGAGCATGGCATGGGGCTGGGAGGCCAGCAGTGGAACGGCCAGCTACACTGTGAGGGAGGGCTCCTATCTACGGGGCAACGCCACTTGTCTTATTTCTCGAAACAGCTTTTATTTTTTTATTTTTTTATTTTTTTTAAAGATTTTATTTATTTATTTGACAGAGATAGAGACAGCCAGCGAGAGAGGGAACACAAGCAGGGGGAGTGGGAGAAGAAGAAGCAGGCTCCTAGCAGAGGAGCCTGATGTGGGGCTCCATCCCATAACGCCGGGATCACGCCCTGAGCCACAGGCAGATGCTTAACTGCAGTGCCACCCAGGTGCCCCTCGAAACAGCTTTTAAACCATTCTTCCAAAAATGCGACGTGTCCGTTGTAGGAGAGGCAGTAAATAGGGACAAGAAGCAAGCAGAAAATCCCTCCCATAATTCCACACCGAGTACTGTACCTACAGGCATTCTCCTCCCACGTGTTTTCTAATTAAAAATTATTTTATTTCCTTTAAAATGGGTAATGCATTCACAATATTCAAAAATCAATACAGAATAAAAAAGTGTTGAGAAATCTTGTTCCCGCCCCATCCCCCTTCACCCCATTCTCCAATCCCCACCCCTCCGTGAGTAACGGCTTTCATTCTTTTTTTTATATATTCTTCCCGTCATTTTTCATGCAAATATGACCATATTCCTAGTTCACTTCCTTCCCTGTCCTTCGAAGGATGGCGTACCGTGCATATGGTCCTGCACTTGGCTCTTTTCACTTAGTACTTCCTGGAGATCGCCCCGTGTCAGTACATGGGGTACTTCCTTGTTTTTTTTCTTTTATAGCTGCACAGTATTCTGTGTGACTACACTGTTGCTTGTTTAACAAATCCCCTGTAATGCATACTTGGATTGATTCCAGTCTTTTGCTATTACAAGCATTGCTATGATTAGTAACCTTTAAGCAAATATCATTTTGAACGTGTAGAGAAATGTCTGTAGGGTAAGTTCCCAGAAGTGGGATTGCTGGGTCAAAGACTAAATGCACTTGTCATTTTGACAGATGGTGCCCAGTTTCCCTAGATGGGCTTGGTAGCATTTTGTGTTTCCAACAGCAAGAGCGAGTGTCTTGTTTCCCCATAGCTTCCCTGGTGGACTCTGTTGTCAAACTTTTGGATGTTTGTTAGCCCTATTGTTTATAAGACAGTATCTCAGTATATTTTTAACTTGTACTGCTCTTACTATGTCGTCTCAAAACTTTCTGATGACAGTTAGATGTCTTCCTCTTGAAACTTTTTGTTTTGAAATAACTTGAGGCTTCCTGGAAAGTTGCAAAAATGCTACAGTTTCCATGTACCTGTTACACATCTCCCTGTCTGTGCGTATCTTACGTAACCAGAGTACAATGATCAAAACCAGGAAATTAACATTGGATGCAATACTATTTACCAACCCGTAGACCTTACTTGGATTTCACCAGTTGCCCCACTCATGTCCTCTTTCCAGCCTAGGATCTAACCCAGGACCCCCCATGACGCTTAGTTACCATGCCTCCTTAGTGATGAATCACCGTGTCCTAATCCGTGACAGCTCCTCAGTCTTCTTTGACGACCTTGGTACTTTGGAAGAGTGCCGGTCAGTTATTTGGGAGAATGCCTCTCTATGTGACAACGTCAGACTTTGAAAAGCAGCTTCAAAGAATTTTTTTCTGACTAGGTAGTGCATGCACGTGGTACAAAACACAGAAGGTGGCATTTTTTAAAAACAGCGGCTGCATCAGCACCTTGATTTGTCAGATTTTGTTTGCTTCTACGGATAACATGCATTTGTTATGGGAAATGTGGACAGTATAGGGAGATGTGGGGCGGAAAGCAAAGCCCCGGCCAAATCTCCCCTCTCAGGGCAAGCACCGTGGGTCTTTCGGTGGACATCTGCCCACACTGCTCTGGGCAGGTTCACGTGAGGCTAAGCACTGGTGTCTTTTCCTGCGAAGGGGCTCGTGTCCCACTTGTTCTCTGACCTGCCTCTCGCCCGTGAGAAATGTCCTGGCCACCTTTCTCCATCTTGGCATCTCGGGGCACCTTCCCTCATGGCTACCCAGCTTGGGATGAGCCAGCTGGCCCCCCGCAGGGCACATTTAGCATAAGGGAGACCATTGGTTTTGCTCAGATCTCAGAATAAGGCTGGGTGCTGAGCCGGGGATGTGGCATGTGGGTTTGGTTCCTGGCACTGGCTACTCTTGAGAGAATCCCTTTCCCTCTCAGTTTCATTGCCTGTAATCTGGAGACCTGTGGGTTTCTCAAGGACCAGGGCCAAGGAGACGCTCTGGGTTCTGTGCAAACCTCGGTGCCGAGTATCGCTTCCTCTTCCAGGCAGGGTGCCCAGTCTACACAGGATGAGGTCGCTGCATCTGCTATCCTGACCGCCCAGCTGGATGAGGAGCTCGGAGGGTCCCCTGTCCAGGTGAGGCCAGCCCAGTGCCCCACTGTGCCCCACCCTGCACCTCGTCCATTGGGTCACTCCTCTATCTGACTGTCCATCCACCCATCCCACAAACATTTAGGCAGGGCTCCCACATGCCTGACACCGTCTGCAGCTCTGAACACATAGTCACACCCCTGCGCTCATGTGGTTTATAGTCTGAGGGAGAGAAAGATGTTCAGCAGACATTCAGGCAAATAGATGGGTGATCGCACACTGCAACATGGAGAGAGTAGCAGGAGAGGCACAGGGAGAGGGCAGATGCAGAGCCGGCCTGCTGGGAATTGAATCCTGTCTCACCTGTGGAGACCATGGTTAAGTCGCTTAGCCTCTCTGTGCCTGTGTATTCTCCAGCTATCCCCTCTGTGCCCCAGGATTGCTGTGTAGATGGAGAGTTAATATTAGTAAAGCATTTAGAGCCATGCCTGGCCCATAATAGTCTCCTTTTATATACGTGTTAAGTGTAAGGACATATAGATCCCAGGTAAGATCTGCCTGGATTAGACAAGGACCTCCTTACGAAGGTACTTTTCTGCTGGGACCTAACGGGTGAGTAGGAGTTGGGGAGACACATTTCAGGCAGAAGGAAGAGTATATGCAAAGGCCCTGAGGTGGGAGGGGTCATTGAGCACTAGAACAAGGGACCAAGTGCCAAGAGAGAAGTCTAAAGGGGTGCTCAGAGGGGCCAGACCACCCAGAAGCCTTGGTGAGGATGTTGACCTTAACCCTGAGAACAAGGGGATACCGCTCAATGGTAAATGTGATGTGAAGGGATTTATGGGTTTAAGAGGTTCCTCTGCTGTGCAAGAGGGAGTCTCTTCATATCTAGAAAGCCCTATTCTCGCCACTCTGCCGTCTTTCATGCCCTGGGCTGACGTCACTGTTCTGGAAGAATGTCCCCAAACAATCCGTGTGTTTCTATTTAAGGGAATATTTGCAAACATGGGTTCTCTTGGTTCTTGGACTAGACTCAGGGTCAGCAAGGCAGGTCCTCATGGGAGGGGAGAGCTGCCGAGGCAGTGCCCGGGGGATGTGAGGCAGTGGCGCTGTCTCCAGCTTTTCGGGAACGCCCCGTTTCCCCGCCAGCTCCCGTGTGCCGTGGGGTCACGCTCCACAGCTCGTGCAGACACTGGCGTGCTGGCCTGGTTTGGAGGGCGGGCCTAGGCCGTGCTGGCTGGGGTGGGGCTGAGCCTGCTGCCACCAGCCCCGCTCTCCTGACTCGCTCTGCTGTCACTTGCCAGAGCCGTGTGGTCCAAGGCAAGGAGCCCGCGCACCTCATGAGCCTGTTCGGCGGGAAACCGATGATCGTCTACAAGGGCGGCACTTCCCGTGAGGGCGGGCAGACGGCCCCTGCCAGTACCCGCCTCTTCCAGGTCCGGGCTAGCAGCTCGGGGGCCACCAGAGCCGTTGAGGTAAGGCCCAGGCCCCGGACCCCAGGAGGGGTTGGCCTGCTTGAAACCTCTCACGCTCGGTGGGCGGATGTCTGGGCACCAGACTGGTTAGGGGAGGGGGCAGCTGGGTCAGGAGTTACGAAGCAGCTTTTTGTAACTTCCCTGGCCCTGCAAGCAGAATTGTATGTCTTAGACTTCCTCTTGTCTCAAGGATGCCTGGTGCCCCTTGCATACCTTCCATGATGGGAAGTTCATTACCTAACAGGTAGTCCATTCTTCACCATCTGGACACTTCCTGATTATATTCCACATGGCTACTATCCCTTTCATGGTGGAAGGTGCAGACCTGAACATAATCCTGCAGGATGGTCAGAGCAGCCTAGGGGAGAATGGGACTATCATCTCCTTCGTTTTGGGCACTCAACTTCTGTTAATGTAGCCCAGAATTCTAGAATGACCATGTTGAGCCACAGCCCACTAGTGAATCATGGGAATCAACGAAACCCCTCATTGTCCGAAATCTGTGCCCTCAGCTGTGATGGGGGTGCTCTTCCAAGTCTCTACCTAAGAGCTGGTCCTGCTGCAGGATCTCCTGAGTGGTAAGGAGGGGGCTGAGGACTTTTTGTCTGGTTTCTGATTAATCGAGCGCTGTTTTCCCAGATAATTCCTAAGGCTGGTGCGCTGAACTCCAATGATGCCTTTGTCCTGAAAACTCCCTCGGCTGCCTACCTGTGGGTGGGCACAGGGGCCAGCGAGGCAGAGAAGACGGGCGCCCAGGAGCTGCTCAGGGTGCTGCAGGCCCAACCTGTGCAGGTGGCAGAAGGCAGCGAGCCAGGTAGGCGCTGGGGGCAGACGGGCCCGCTGCTCCTTGGTGGACTGCGGCTCTTAGGTTCCCTTCCTTCTTTCTGCGTGAGGGGCTCCAGGTCCTCGTGCCTTCTAGTGCCTGTCCCCAAACGTGTGTTCAAGAAAAGCAGGCTGGATTCAAATGAGGGCCGTGGTCAGTGAGAGGGAGGGCTTCAAGAGCTAAGAGAAAGGAGAGCTCAGTGTGGACTGGGGCATTCAGAGAAGGCTGCTGGAGGAGCTCGTGCTTGCTAGGAAGCCTTGAAAGACAGGCAGGAGTGGTAGCCTCACGGGGGGGCGGCAGTCCCGCCTAATCTTCAGAAGCTCCACGGACAGAATTGTCACAAGCCTGCTGTGTTTCCAGAACATAGGTGGGAACGTCTTCTTTATGCCAGCCCTCAGTCTCTCTGCTCTTGTTGTGAGCCCATTCCTCCCTGCCTGATGCTCAGTAGAAATGGGGAGGAGCAGCTCAGTCTATAGCTGTCCCGTGGAACTTTCTGAGAGGCTGGACATGTTCATACCTGCCCAGGTCCAATATGGTAGCCACTAGTCACATGTGGCTACTGAGCACTTGAAATATGGCTGCTGGGAATTAATGAGAACGAGGAACTGAATGTTTAATTGTATTTAATTTTAATTAACTTAAGTAGCCGCACGTGGATAGAGCAGGTGTAGTGGAAAGAATCAGGGGGGTGGGGTTGGAGTCAGATAGGATTTGTACCCTGGCTTGACCACTTACTAGCTGTGTGATGTTGGGTGAGTTGCTTACCCTCTCTGAGCCCCTGTCACCCCATTTGTTGAGCAGGGATAATTATCCCCATCCTGCAGTGCTGTCGTCATTCAGAAGCCAGAGGTAGTCCTGGCTGTGTGTTTACTGCCAAGTCAGCTCTCTGGTCTCTGTTTCATCACCTTCAGATTCCCTCAGGCCCGTCCCTCTCTGATTCCCTGGGATTTTAAGGTGGAGGGGGATTGAGAGCAGTGGGTTGTTCCAGGGCAGGGTTACCATGGGGTCTGATGAGTGGTGCTGGGGGGAGGTGGTGTCAGGTGGCCAACTGCTGGGGCCTCCCCTCACAGACAGCTTCTGGGAGGCCCTGGGCGGGAAGGCCGCCTACCGCACGTCCCCGCGGCTGAAGGACAAGAAGATGGACGCCCACCCTCCTCGCCTCTTTGCCTGCTCCAACAAGATCGGACGTTTTGTGGTGAGCCCCCGTGGAGGTCTCTGCCTCAGCAGTAGGGCAGGGAGAAGCCCTTGAGGGCTCCTCATGGAGGAGGGAGGACCCCCTGCCAGCTGGAGCAAACCCAGTGAACCCCGCCAAGGCAGGGAACGCCTCAACTAGGGGCTGGAGCGCTTTCATTAACCCCTTCTGTTTCTTCCCAGATCGAAGAGGTTCCTGGAGAGCTCATGCAGGAAGACCTGGCCACAGATGACGTCATGCTCCTGGACATCTGGGACCAGGTGGGCAGAGGACAGCAAGTGTCGGCTGTCTGGGCTGAGGGAGTGGGAGGTGCTAGACTTCCAGCTGTAAGATCAGTTGCCAGGTGTTACTGGAAAGGTCCCTGTGCTGCAGTGAGTCCCTTCCCCCTTCTGGGCCTCCATTTCCTCCTCTGCAAAATGGGAGCAATAGTACCTATCTTGCTTAATTCAATAAGATGAGATGTAGACGAGATCTACAAACTGCATGGTACCCTATAAATGCAAATCAGGTGACCGGCACTCTCTCCCAGGCCTGAGTGGATTGTGAACTCTGACTTTAAATCTACTTATAAAGAAACTTGAACTTAGCACCTAGCATGCAGGCGTAAACTGTCCACAGAGTGTCCCCTGGAAGTTTCGAAGTGCATCTCCTTCTGTTTTAGAGGGCTCCTGAGCTCTCTGCTTCATCCTAGGGAAGACTCTTGTGTAGGACCGGCAGGGGATGGAGCCGTTTGTTCAGTCGACCAACATTAACTGAGCACCTGCTTCGTGCCAGGCGGGGGGTAGAGCAGTGCCTGCAGCAGGCATTCTGCCGCGCTCATGGGCCTTGCATTCTCCTGGGAGATGGCATTCCGTAACCCTGCCTGTCCGAGTTGTCAGAGTTAAACAGATGGCAGCCCCAAAGGCGTACGTCTCCCCACTACGTCTGCTTCTCGGGATGCCCAGTTGGAAGATCAGTGCCAGAATGTTCAGAGCTTGAGCCATCCAGCTCCCGTCAGCAGTTGCTGCCCTGGCTACGTGATCTGCTCATTCTTCTGCTTATTCACTCGCTCAGCCAGCACGTCCCACCCTCCGCTGTCTTCCAGGAGCGGTGCTGGAACCCTGTGATGAGCAGGGTAGCCCTAAAACCTGCCGTGAGGGGCTTCCCGTTTAGCAGGGAGCGCGTCTGCAGATAAGTGAGAGAAGTCAAGTCTGGTGTTTTATCATCTAATAGCAGCGTATCAATGACAGGCGCTCTTTAAAAGATGTTAGATAAGCATAAAAATGTGTGTATGACAAAACTTGTCTTCAAACCCGAAACTTATATTTTTCCAAGCCTTAGACCTATGCGGCCCTGACACACAGAAATGGCCCGTAGCAGACGTGGGGCATATTGGCTGTGAGCGTGTGTTTGTCCACTCACTTGCCGAGCAAATCCATGCCTACGGAGCGTCATTCATGTGCTTCAGGGAGGGGTCTCAAACTCAGTGCCCGGTGCATCTGGTTAGCAGTGCATGTGAGTGAGGGGCTGGGATGGGTCGGGGCACAGGCTGCTGCAGCGTGAGGCAAACAGGGACCAAGCGAGTGCCTGAAGTGAGGGGGCTGCCTCTCAGCTTTATTCACACGGAGGTGATGGCCTGTGGTTGCCAGATTGCCCAAGTTCTCAAGAGAACTGGGAACTCCAGATGCTAATGTAAGCTGGTAATTCACCTTGCCTAAAAAGACGTTGCAGACCAACATGTAAGGGTGGGTAGGCCCACAAAGCATGCTGGGAGGTCACCCGTGTGCAGACACGGTTCCACATCCTTCTAGTTCTGGTCTGTGGGTTCTGTCAGCTGCGGGCTTTTCCTGCGTCCAGCCCCTGGACCCTCCCCCTGTGGCCGGGACCCTCACACCCATCTGGTTTCACATCTCGCTCCAGGTCTTTGTCTGGGTTGGAAAGGATTCTCAAGAAGAGGAGAAGACGGAAGCGTTGAGCTCTGGTGAGGACCAAGTGTACCTGTGGGTCTGTGTCCTGTGGTGTGGTGGAAACAGCCTCCCGCGTGGGGCTGGGGGTTCCTGACCGGATCCCTGGTAGCTGACCGGATCTGATTTGGGAGGTGGAACCCTCAAGCTGGTCCTTTACTATCTCCCAATAGGGGAGAGCAAGAATGAGAAATGATATAAACTTCGGGAAGTAGGAAGTTGAACTGTGACCCCGTCCCTTCCAGTGCTCTCGGGCAGGGTGGTGGAGGAGCCATGTGGGGTCATTGCCCTTAAGGGATGGGGGTGTCTAGTGCAGGGACTGGGCATTGGAGACGGTAAGACCAGAAGCCATTGTAGGCAGTCCCTGCCCTGAAGCACCTCTCCCTGGTGAAGGAGGCACTAAGGATTTCTGGGGTTTCCTTTTCCTGAACGTGTCTATCTACAGCTAAGCGTTACATCGAGACGGACCCAGCTAATCGCGACAGGCGGACCCCCATCACCGTCGTGAAGCAAGGCTTTGAGCCTCCCTCCTTCGTGGGCTGGTTCCTCGGCTGGGATGACAATTACTGGTCTGTGGACCCCTTGGACAGGGCCATGGCTGAACTGGCGGCCTGAGGACAGACAGGCCCCACCCCTCCCTGGTCAGTGCCTTTTCTAACAGTCCACCCATCGTCAGAGATCTTAGAGCGAGCAGGGCCACTCTGGTGTGTGAGTGTGTTTTTACCGTAGCCAAAAACAGCCACGCGAAAATTCAGGGTCCTTGCGAAATTGTTTCAAGTATCTGAGCTTTTGGAAAATTGAATTTAATAAAAGCTTTTGGAAGTGCGTGAGCCTGCCGTGGCTCCATATGTCTTGGTGATTCTTCTGGGAGTCCCAGGGAGGGGCCTTGCCGGTGGGTGGATGCGATCATTCATGCTGGGTGTGAATCCCGGACCTTCGAGAAGCTGATGCCAGGCTGAGGTGGAAGGAGCATAGAGATGTCTCCGGGGGAATTGACTGGGTGGAAAGGAATCAGGAGGGGAGCCATCCCAGATGGCCACGCGGTCCAGGAAAGTCTGGCAGAGCTGGTCAGGGAATGCTTGAGCGAAAGGAAAAAAACAAAACCAAAAAACCAAACGACCCAAAACAACCCCCCCTAAAAAAAGAAAAACTTTTTTTAATTGTATGGTCCCATTTTTGCTGTTTTTTTATTGTGGTAAACTACATATAATATTCATTTTGACCATCCGTTAAGTGGCATTCGGTGGCATTAAATACGTTTACAGTATAATGAGGTCATCACTACGATCTATACCCAAACCTTTTTCATATCCCTAATATACATGGTATGCCCATTACACAGTAACTCCCGTTCCTCTCTCCTCTCTGCTCCTGGTAACCTTTAGTCGACTTTCTGTCTCCATGAATTTGCCTTTTCCTATACAAAATTCGTCCTCTGTGCCTGGCTTGTTTCACTTAGCACAATGTTTCCAAGATTCATATATTTTGTAGCAAATATCACAATTTAATCCCTTTTTGTGGCTGAATACTATTCCCTTGTGTGTATGCACCACATTTGGTTTATCCATTCATCCGTCGGTGGGCACTCCGGTCATGTCCATGTTATGGCCACTGTGAATGAGCCCACTGTGGACACAGGGGTGCAAATATCTATTTGACTCAAAGTGTTCCTGAGCCCCGGACCCATCAGCCAGCGAAGGAGCTGCACTACCCCCAGGAGTGGCTGTGGCTGCACTCCCCCCAGGAGCGGCTGTGGCGTCTTACCTCCCCACTGCATTCAGCCCTCGGGAGGCGTGGCTTTGGGGCACCTTTGGGGATGGAGCTCCAAGCCAGCAGCAGGACGCGTAGCCATTTGCATTTGCTGCCTGTAAGTCTGGGCAAGGTGCATTCCCACAGCCTTCTTACCCTGTGACTGATCTGCCTACACCTTCCTGGCTTCCGCTGCCTTCTGCCTTCGTGAGTCATTCTGCTGCCCCAGGGCTGTTGGGAGAAATCTCTGCTACTGAAGTTACCATCACAGAAGGTGCCCTGAAGGCTCCCCGAGCTGTGGGAGAGGGACTTCCTCCATGCCCTGCTTTGTCCCTCCAGCCCTGAATCTCTGCTCCTGCTCAGGGTGTCACAGAGTCCTTCTCAGACTTTTCCATGAGTTTCTTCTGACGTTTTCTCCATGGATGTTCCAGACCAGGGCACGGAACTGCTGTGGAACAGATCCCTTTTCCTCCCTCTCTCCTTGTGGTCTTTTCTCCCCACATTCTCCCCCATTTTCTTCTGTGCCCCCTGCTCCTTCCAATCCCCACCTGTTACAGAGTGAGACTCCCATTCCTGGGACTGTGGCACCAAGGCCAGCATGAAGGTTTATATGGTAGGAAGGGGGTGTGTGTGTGTTTACACTTCAGTTTCAGAGCTGCTGCTCACTCAGATTGCCCAGGGAGCTTTTTAAAAGCATAGATGCCCCAGGGGCCCTACCTCTGGAGATTCTTATTCATCTCAGAGGTGACAAGGGGAGTGGAGAAGGAAATTTCCAGGTGAGACATGGGGGGTGGGGAGGGTCAAGTCCTCTCAGGCAGACTGTGCAGAAAGTACAGAGGGAGTGATGAGGGAGAATGTCATGCTCAGGGACAGACAAAGGCCTGTAAGGCCGGGGCGGGGTGGGGGGAGGGTGCTAGGCCTCACATCTGAGAGGTGGGTGGGATCCAGGGGAACCTCAACTGTCATGCTCAGGGGTTCGGACCCGATCTTGTAACTCCTGCCTCACCCCAAAGGGTTACTTTCACAGTGACAGTAATCAACTTGACAAATGCAGAGTTCTGGAACAAAAGCAGCATTTTCACCTGGAGCTTCGAGAACCTTCCCTAAGAGGCAGGTGGAGGCCTGTCTAGGCAAGCCAGCTCACATCCTGGAAACTTGTGGGAGGACAATTTGCAAGTAGACCTGCCCCCGAATTCATTTCCTCTACTGCCGTTCAAGGTGGTTTATTGGCCAATTTCAGTTTATTGGTGGCTGTGGTCTTTGAAAGAGCTCCACAGTGCTCAGAAAACGGAAGTTGTGGAGGCAACGGAGTCGCTCAGACTTCGTGTTTCTCTCTCGAAGGCAAAATAGTGAATTGAGAACAGTATCACATCAACCACATAGTTTCTCTTCCTAACAATTTTTGCCCTCAAAAAAGTGACCTTGTGTTTTGTCATCTACAATGTGGATGTCATCGTGATGTGCCATGACAGGCGCCGAAGAGGCTGGCCTGGGCTTGGATCCTGTGTCCGACCTTGGGCTGGTCAGTAGGTCCTGGTCGTGTACTTGGGGCCGGGCAGTGTGCAAGGCATTGTGGATATGATAGACCAATGGGTGACAGAAGGGAGTTCCTGTCCTGTTTGGATTAAAGCAAAGAGAAATTAAACTCGCGACGGGTTCAGGGTGTCTGAGGATCTCCAACTCCCCAGGGAAAATAAGTGGGCAGGTGCACCAGAGGGAGTATAGACAAGAAAGATGACAGATGGACAGTTGTAAGCTCTCCTTTTTTTGGCCCACAAAGAACACACGAAGAAGCCAATGTAGCCAGCCCAGGACTGACGGGAGGATCTCACATGCCACTTCTGAAAAATGAAATCCACAGACACTAAATGCAGGCAGAAACAGACTCTCACCCAAAGAAAATGAGTAAAAGTGCACACTTTATTATGTACAGCATTGGAAAGGGAGGCCACGTGGAAAACCTCTTGCAGCAACACTCACCCTAGACCCCTTTTATGCTTCCTCCCTCTCAAGCAATGTAATCCCAACCTACTGGGCTATGAATCCACGAGGCAGAGAGGCGAAGACCGGTATCTGCAAATAGGGAAACTCCAGGAGCAGAAAGAACGGTTACTCGAAGCCTGAGAAGAGATTTTCAGCCAGGATGTGGGGTTGTTTCCTGGTCCTCATGGGTCACCGCCTCACCAAAGAGATAAGATCATTATTTAAAATGAGTACCTTGGGTTCCAAGCCAAAATGCTCCATATATATACCTAATAAACTCAGCTGGAAACCTGGATACATGACTCAAGGTTTCCTAAAATAAGCTTGGAAATGGGGGATCGGGGAGAGGACACTTATAGTCTGGGACTGAAAGAGTGATCTCGCTAAGGACAGAGACGCAGGGTGGCTCTGGGTAGGGAAGACCTGTCGAGGTGAATTCAGAGCCTCAAGAAGGAATGTCGCCATTCAGGTGTTTGGACCAGCAGGAAGAATGCCAGGTTGCTCAGATTCACAGGCATTTGGAAAACTGAAGGTGCTTTCTATTACTGCAGAATAAGCAGCTGTGGTTGAGAGGGGCTGAGCACTTCCTCTTCCGGCTTTGACACAGGTGACAGAAAAAGAGGATTCCGCAAGTAGAAAAAAGACCTAGATTCGTATATATATCCTAAGCTTGACAGTGTCTCCCCAAGCTCATTGGCTACAATGTGCCCAATATATTGTGAATTCCTTATAGTATTCAATGAACAGGACTGGGAACCAAAATATTTCACAGTGTACAGTAGTTAATAGCATGCAGACAGTAAAGCAGAATGGCTTTCTGAAGACATTTTTTTAAAAAAAGTATTAGTCCTTAAGCTATTCAAATGGGTATATAAACAATTGTTTATAGAATTTAGAGAAAGTGTCATTTAAAAAATCAAACTATCGAGAACCTGATATATGAAAATAGGCAAAAGTGAGAAAAAAGCACTTTTGTGACAAGTACTTAGCTGGTTTGAAAGACCACAAGGGAATCATTTGGTCGTAGAGAGGCCCAGAGAAGTTTCGAGCAAAAAAAAAAAGAAAAGAAACATATTACTCTTAAAGGATTTTTGTGACAGTGGATTTTAAAGTATTTCAAGGGTTAACATTATCTTTCTCACTGATCTTGACCATTTCCTCCAATGTTGACAGGTACAGGCAAGAAAACGCCTCCTCTCGAGAGAGGATCATTTTGAAACATGGCCTGGGATTAGAAACTAAGCGGATGGCAGGAATGTTTCCTTAAGATTCCCCGGAAGTAAGGCACGTGTGGCCCAGAGAAGCTGGTCATTGCCTAAGGTCTTTGCTTTCTGCAAAGCATTTGTCCAGCCAGGGTGTCAAGTGGAGGTCATAACTATTTTCTTGCCTTTGGCCTGCCTGCAGAATGACCCAGTGAAAAGTCAAAACAAGCGGGATTGAACCTATTCCATAATGATCTAAATATATGAACTTTTAAATATTGTAAAGAGTAAGAAATTATCTTCTATAAACCACCAGTCCCTTCCCCGCACCCCTTCTCTTTCTCAGTATTTACAAGCTAAAAATCTTCATCTGCTGCTAGGATCACTACACATTCTAAGAACCTTGCAGTCAACATACGGAAAAGGAAAGAGAGGAAGGATAGTCGAGGTCCCACCCTCCTCTCTCCTTACAGGTTACGGGCTGATTTGGTCCCCACTCTACCCTGGAAAGGAAGGGCACATCTCTGTGTTGGCCTCAGCGGCTCAGTGTTTTGCCCCCACAATGCCTTGCAACATGTCTATGGGCAGGGGGAAGACGATCGTGGAGTTCTTCTCGGCAGCGATGGTGGTCAGCGTCTGAAGGTACCGCAGCTGAAGGGCTGCAGGAGACTCAGTGATGACCATGGAGGCCTCTTTCAGGGCCCTGGATGCGTTCATTTCTCCCTCGGCTGCAATGACCTATGGCACAGGAGGAGGGAGCAGTCAAAACGGAGAAAAAGGCAGCTGTCCACCAGCAGTCTTCAAACCTGGGTATGTACATTAAACCTTCCAGGGCCGAGCCAAAACATTTTAAGAAAGCGATTTCCAGTTACCCAGCTTCCCTATGTCCTTTTTCTCATATCTGATTTGCCTGCATATGTGCCTGAGATCAAGACGCCCTCTTTTACTGTGATCTTTGGTGCACGCTTCAGGGGACCGGAGAAAGGGACAATTCGAAATACTGTGTAGGGGTGGAGAGTGACTAATGACTGGATACAAATCCTTTTGCAAGTCAAATGGATTTCCAGTTCTTTGATTTTTAAGAAAGGAAAAAGAACCTCACAGAACTGAAAGTTGATGACCATTAAAAATACTTTCTGAGGAGCGGCTGTGTGGCTCAGTCGGTTGAGTGTCTGCCTTTGGCTCAGGTCATGATCTCAGGGTCCTGGGATCGAACCCCGCATCAGGCTCCCTGCTCAGCGGGCAGTCAGCTTCTCCCTCTCCCTCTACCACTCCCTCTGCTTGTGCTCTCTCTCTCTCTCAAATAAATCAATAAAATCTTTAAAATATATATTTTTTGATGAAGATAGCTGTATAATTTTTTTAGCACATAAATTCAGAGGCAGTGCAAGAATTGCATGGTGTGACTTTAAACAAAACTTCTGTTTCCACCCACTTATTTATGTAAACAAAGGTTCTTAGTCCTTAGATCTATAAAAATGAAAAGTTAAGACCAGAATTGAGTTTAATCTTTTGGCAATACGTAATAGCCAGCTACAAAGACATGAGTTCTTCATCTTGTTAAGAGAAGCATTTCTAGTATAAAAAATTATTAAGGAGAAATTCTGAAACATTTAAATGCCTTGCTTGTAGTCACATGAATTTTTTTAAAAAATTAATTTTAACTTCAATACTAAATGTGTTGCGGTAGAGTAATAAAATAATTCATGACAAAATATATTGTATTAGGAAAAGAACTCGTGGAGGCGGTAGAGTGAAAATACAAGTTTAAGGAGAAAAAGGGACAGTGAAACATGCCCGACTATGAAGAGCTTATCTTCATATTTTAAATAGACGACGGAGTCATTATGTTATTTGAATTTCGCTGGATACATTTAAAAGAATGAGGTTCACAGTTTTAGTGTAAAACGTCAATATTTAAAACATGCCAGAGATTAAATGCTCAGCCAAGTATATCAATTCAAATGAAAACTTTTACAGGTCTATCTAAAATGTGTGATGGGGACATAAGTTTTTCTAAATTCTTTGAGAGGTTATATGAACATAAAAGTTTGAACATCACTGGGATGGTGGGGAGGCTCTGGAGTGAGACAGGCTGGAGCTCAAATCTCAACCCTTAACCAGCTGAGTGTCCTCAAGGGGGTTCTTTAACATTCTGAGCTCCGGTTTCTTCTTCTTAAAGTAGGAGAGCACCTGCCTTCTTGGGCCACGGGGCAGAAGACAGAAAGCTGTACTACGTGTGGTACGTATAAATGGAGGCTGCTGTATAGGAATGGCAAGTGGGAAGTCAAGACCTGATTTTTGGATCCACCTATACCTTGAAGCATAAAAGATTTGGAAGCCAAATCAAGGCAGTTCCTTTTATTTCAAAATCCTCAGAGAAGAGGCGAGAAGATACCAGGATCCTCAAACTTAACTGTACTGTTCCACTAGGTTATTTTCACATGGATTTCAAAATACTCATGGTTCAGAATACTCCCGTGAGAATCAGAATCAGAAACAAGGGTCTTAGGACCCATGGAGTTACACTTACTTATACAGTAAATGTTGGGGAGCTAGGGGTCAAGCCCTGTGCAGGAGCTAGGGAGAGAGAGTAGACCCCCTTGCCTCCTTCAGCAACTGGTCAAGGAGGGGACACAGGCATGAACACAGCCAGCTTCGTCCCAGCGTGACAAGCATCGACAGAGACGGGTACAAGGCACAGTGCTAGCCCTCAGAGGAAAGCAGTTTTTGCAGAAGGCGAGGTGGTGAGATAGAGAAGTTGAACAGGACGGGACGAAAGCTCTGCCGTTTGGACAAAGATGATGAAGAATACTCCCGGCAGCACGCATGGAAAGGTACCGAGGTTAAAAAAAGCGGGTGCGTTCTAGAAAAATGTAAGCGGCTGAATGTGGTGTGAGGAAGAGGGGAGCCTGTGGTGTTTGGTCTGCAGCCTGTAGCCGGTGGGAAGGTGCTGAACAGTTTCCAGCGGGAACCTCATCAGATCTCACTGGAGAAAACATGCTGACAGATGTCTGAGGACAGATGAGGAGACACGGAGAGCTGCTGGTGGGACAGCCCCAGAGAGACCGGGGCCATTTGCCAGTAGTGGGGATGGAGGGAGGAACAGGCTGAAGGGCTGTCAGGAGAGCAGAGTATGGGGCTGACTGGGTACAGGGAGGGAGAGGAACAGAGGTGGAGCCCCCGTTTCTAGGTTTCGGATGCCTGGATGGTCCCATTAGGTGAGATGGGGGAAATTGGATATGGTATTACCGAGAGAAGGCACTCAGTTTAGAGGACAAAAACCTTAATTTATCAGAATGTATTACCCCTCCAGCCACTCAATTAACAGATGACTAGACCCGGGAAGATGAGCCTGAAAGCACGTGCCAGGCATTCTTTCGAAAGTTATGAGAAAGGAAATCAGGAAGGGTGCAAGCGGAAAAGGTATTACATTTCAAGTCGTTAAGAGCTGGTCTAAACTCTTGAGAAAGAGGTTCGGCTAACGTACTGTCAGGCTTGTGGGAGAATCTGTCCTCTTTTGTGCCTGGCTCCTTTCTCTCAAACCGCGCTCGGGGGCACTTGGACGGTAATTCTCTTCATTGCATGGTGCTCCTCCGTGTGAAGAAAGCACACTTTAGCCATTCGACGGCAAGGGACACGCGGGCAGTTTGCAGTTTGGGGTAACACAAAACGCTGCGGTCGACACTCTCGTACGTGCCATTCGGTAAACACACGAGGGCACTTCTGTTGGATACACACTGCCAGACGGTTTTCCAAAGTGGAGGCATCAAATTTACAGTCTCACTAACAAAATTAAGAGCACCAGGTCCTCCCTCACCCACACGCGGGTCTTTTCTTTTTCTTTCTTTCTTTTTTTTTTTTAAACCATTCTGGTGGCTATCCAGTGTGGCATCTGCGTGTGATCTGAATTTCCCTGATGGCTAATTAACTTGAGGAATTTCTCTCTGATGTCTTAGTCTAGAGACTCTCCTACCCTTTTCTTTCACAATTTACCCAGTGAAGAAACAGACTCCCTCTTTTCCATGAGAACCTGAGTATATGATTTTTTGAGTTTTTGGCCTTATGGTGGTTGCACGGGTACTGTATTTTATGGAAGGGAGAGACTCCTTGTGATTCTCTGTGTTCACGCTCATCTTAAAGGCAGTCACTGCCCAGGTCCACGAGAATATTCTAGATGGTCCCTACGGTCTCATCAAGTGGGAGCACAATAATTCAGCATTCTAATCGGCTTCCTCCATCTCCTCCCATTGTTCTCAGGAATTCTCTCTCCTGGCTGGTAAAAACACTTGCACAGAGGCTCTGTCCATCACGGTAAGTCCAGAGGTAGCAGTGAGGAGCAGAGGAGAATTCTAATTTCTACGGCCACTCATAACAGTGTGACCTTGAGGAAAATCACATAAATTTCCTGGGCTTCAATTTTTTCATCTGAATAGTGGGATGGCAAATACGAATTTCTGGAGCCAATTTCAAGCAGTTGAGGCTTGTTACCTGGAGGGCAATAGGAGGGTTCTGAGGTCAAGTCTAAGCTCAGCGGAAAACTGTGCTGTGGTTAATTACTGGCAGGGGAATAGGAGCGTGGAGGGGCAGGATCTGGGCCAGGTTATTTGTCACCTTCAGAGGGTAATCTCTAAGGACCTTTCGGGCTCTAATATTCTAAGTCGTCTGTGTATGAGAAGTTCCATTCAAATGGCTTGGAAATGGGGCTGTTGGTTAATGACACATTCTAGGTAAAAGCAATTCCTAATTTTCAAAATACGAATTAGATTATCGTAGGGCATATTTAATGTTACCAGAAATGTCACTTAGTCTTCTAAATGTGATGACTTTGAGAGAGAGAGCACCTGCGGGTTCTGCGGGATTACCAAGTTGTCCTCATAAGCATTAATTATCACGTTAGGAAAACCTAACCATTCTGGTTAGTAGAAAATTCTGGGCATAGAGTGTCAAAGGATTTACTGTTCTATCTGGTGCTGGCTAAGAAATTACAGTGCCCGATTTGTGGCTTAAAGGGCTTCCTACTAGAAGGTTTTGTGCTTAGCCGATTATCTCCAGCTACTACTGTTTTCCAACAAAAACAACAGATTGGTTTGCTCCTTGTGTCTTGGGAGATCAGTCAAGTTCATAGCAACCCCTCCTATGAGAACTGACCCTCTTCCTCCTCCCATTCATACACAGGCAAGGGCCTGTGGGACCTTATTAATATCTGACTTTGCCCTTTTGACTAAACTTTGACCAAAGAAAATCTCCTTGCTGTGAATTTAGAATCAAGGCTGGTCTGTCCCCTTTAGTGTTCACCTGGGGAGTCAGACACTCTGCCCTCCAGCTGTCAGCAGTGAGGTGGGGCCCAGGAGATGGAATGATAAGCTCCCTTCAGTCTTGACTCCAATTCTGCGGTGTCTGGCTCCAATTCTGGAGACTTGAGTCTGCTTCCCTACCGTGGGTTTGGCGAGATATCCCAGTGTGCTTATGTATTAGCTCCAGAATCCTGTTTCCTAGGTTAGATGAATAGATATTTCCTCGATACCTCTCATAGGGGGCACACACCCATGCGGGCTCCAGAGGTAGGCAGGGATGGGGATGACAAGGAAGAGGGGCGGAAAGCAGACATCAGAGATGTCTGGGAGTAGAGAATACTTAGAAAAAAATAAAATCTTTGAATGAAACAAAATAGGGAGGGAACGAATGGTAAGCACACTGACAGGACTGCCCAGTTGCTCTGAAGTCAGAACTGTAAATTTGTGCTTAGTGGGGGACCGGGAACACACAGTATGGGACACGCAGTCCAGAAGAAGGTAGCTTTACACGCACTGCTGTGCTCACAGGATGTTGTTCAGCGAAACGAGCAAGGTAGAGAACAATAGGTATGGTATGACCCTACTTTCGTAAAACAAACAAGCCCGCAGTCTAACATCCGCGTCAGGTAAAGCCCCAGTATAGACACTAAGCTGTCCCGAGCAGTGGCCCCTGGGGGGATGTGGCTCGAAGCGACAGGGAGGCTTTCATCTTGACTAAACACTTGAGGATTATTTCCATTTTTATATCAATGTTTTACTGTTTTGTAATTAAGAGGAAAACTCAATAGGAAAAACAAACTACAGAAAGAAAGAAATGAAGAAATAAAGAAGAGATTAGAGAAAAGAAAGAAAATAAAGGAAAGGAAAGGAGAAGAGAGAAGAGAAGAAGAAAGGAGAAGAGAAGAGAAGAGAAGAGAAGAGAAGAGAAGAGAAGAGAAGAGAAGAGAAGAGAAGAGAAAAAAGAAAAGAAAAAAGCAAAGCAAAGCAAGGCAAGGCTACCTTGGCGCGGGCCTCCCGGGAAGCTTCTGCCTCTGCAGCCATCGCTCTCTGGAGCTGCACGGGGAGCTTCACGTCCTTAATTTCCACACGCTCCACCTTTATTCCCCAGTCATCAGTGGCGTCATCCAGGGTACACTGTTCGGAAGAGAGGAGGCCAGTGAAGAATGCTCAGCCCAGCCCAGAGGCCGAGGGCAGCTCGGTGGGCTGGGGAGTGGACAGGGCGCTGGGGGAGAGCCGGGAGAGACGTTAGTTCCTCTCTGCCGGGCCGGGTCCCGGGGAGCTGATCCTGGGTCTGTTACTAAGCAGGGGTTGGCAAACTTGTCCTCAAAGGGCCAGATAGTGATTGTTTATCTTCAGTCTCTCTTGCAACTATTTAACCGTGCCGTTGTAGGTCAAAAGCGGCCGTGGATAATACATAAACCAGTGGGTACGGTCTCCCAATCGCGCTTTACTATTAAGACAGGTGGCTGGCTAGCTCTGGACCTAATGTCACTCCGGGTAAGCCATTGTACTTCTTTGTGCTTCAGCTTTGTCCCTTCACAATGGGAGGAATGAAACCTTCCGTTCTGTTTCCTGTGGTGGCTGTGGGCATCAGGTAAGGTCACAGATTTGACACATGTGACCTTTATACAAATGACAAGATCTCGGACTCTAGTACTTCATCTTTTTTGAACAAGTCAGGTGTAACCCATAATCTAGAACTCCAGGAAGTTCAGAATGCATATGAGTCACAAGGGAAGTCATGGGACTCGCGCAGAGAATATAGCTTTCGTGACACCCACACTGTCTTCTAGAACGGCCTCAGAACTCTTACGCTAAAGAAAAAAGGTTACTGCTAATTCTGGAACAAAAAACCCTACGCTGAAGGGAATAAACAAAAATAATGCATGCATCTGAGCTGTTGATTATGAGCTATTTGTGTGAAAAATATTCCCTTCCATTGAGTTTGAGAAAACCCTCCTATGATGAGAAAGGTCGGTCAGTGATTCCCCCCGATTGGATTAGCCAACTGCTAACCCTCTGGCTTCAACTTGGAATTTCCGCCGACTCGCAGCCTCACCTGCATGTTGTGTGCAATTTCTTCTCTGTCGGAGAGGATCTGGGAAAGGTTCTTGGTGCCCAGGACGTTCCTCAGAGTTGTTTGTGCCAGAAGACGGGTTGCCGAGTCGGCGTTGGTGATATTTGCCACGGCCAGGGTGGCATTCTGGACGCGGTAATAGACCACGCCATCCACACTGATTGTCACCGAGTCCTTGGTGAGGATCTGTAACAGAAAGAAAGCCATTTTACACCTGCCAACCAACTCCTTCTTTAACAGGACTATAGGCAGTGTTACTCTAAAGAACATCTGAAGACACCGGCTGATTTTCTTTAGTAAGTGCTACCAACTGAATGTTGTGTGCCCTCCAAATTCAGATGCTGACACCCAACCCCCCATGTGATGGCAGGAGGTGGGGCCTTTGGATGTGATTAGGTCTTGAGGGTTGAACCCTCACGGTCATCTAAGAACAAGGAAGGAGCCCCTCATATAGGCACTGTGTCTGCTGCTACCCTGACCTTGGATTCCAGCCTCCAGAATGGGGAGCAATAAATTTCAGTCATTCATGAGTCACCCAGTGTATGGGATCTGGTTATAGCCGCCCGATGGTTATAGCCGCCCGAATGGACCAAGACACCAAAGCATCCAAAAGCTAACAATGCCTTTAGAATTTTAACAAAATACGTCCACTTATTCATGAATTCCTTCAATCACTCAACACATTTGGAGACACCACTCGTACTTTCAAAGACAGTGGGGAATCGAGGAAGCCTTAATGGGACAAAGGAGGGACAGTTGTAGGTGGCAGGGGTGACACCTGGACTACGTCTTGCAGGAAGAAATAATTTCCCGAGGGTGGCGTGAGAGCATGCAGGGCAGGGAGCACAATGCACGAGATGGCACGGTGCTGTGGCAGAACCTAGGCTTCATGAACTCTCTACAGCAGCACAGTGAGGTCGAACCGAAGGGAATGAGGACTGTTGTTATAGGGAGAGGTCAGGGTAAAAATATATTTTATAGCATGCTACATAAAAATGCTTTCCAGGACATCATGCGTCAATGCTTCTTCCTACCCCTTTCAGGGCGGCTCCTTATCCTTCCCACTCCCTCCTGCACACACGCTACACAGGACAAGCAGTAGGTCCCACAAACACCATGTTCCGTATCCCAGGCCTTTGTGCCGGTGTCCCCTCTGCTTGAATGTCCTCTCCTCTCCTCTCCCTCACACCATCAGATGGGTACAAGATTACTCATTATTCAAGACACAACTCAAATGTCTTTTCCTTTGTGAAACTCCCCTCCCTCAGCAGGGTTAAATACTTTTCCCTTTGCACCTTACTGCAGTGACCACCTTACTGCAGTGACCGTGTTGCTGGTTGACCTCATTGCCTCTCTACTGGACTATGCATTTCTTTTCTTTTTTCTTTTTTTTGAAAGATTTTATTTATTTATTTGACAGAGATAGAGACAGCCAGCAAGAGAGGGAACACAAGCAGGGGGGGTGGGAGAGGAAGAAGCAGTCCTAGCGGAGGAGCCTGATGTGGGGCTCGATCCCATAACGCCGGGATCACGCCCTGAGCCGAAGGCAGACGCTTAACCGCTGTGCCACCCAGGCGCCCCTCTTTTTTTTTTTTTTTTAAAGATTTTATTTATTTATTTGACGGAGATAGAGACAGCCAGCGAGAGAGGGAACACAGGCAGGGGGAGTGGGAGAGGAAGAAGCAGGCTCCAGCGGAGAAGCCTGATGTGGGACTCATCCCAGAATGCCGGGATCACGCCCTGAGCCTAAGGCAAGAGGCTTAACTGCGCTACCCAGGCGCCGGGACTCTGCATTTCTTGAGGGCAGTTTGTCTTTGTTATCTCCAGCAGTGGCAGACTGTTGTATACAGAGCAGGTAGCGAATAAACGAGAGATGACCTGAAACGACCTGAAACGTGATCCTAGGAATACAGTGATTGAGGCAGAGCGTGGGAGGGAGGGTCAGGAGACCTGAGCTGTGCCTCCTGTATCTCCCTTGGTGATCTCTAGCGAGGCTCTGAAACTGCTAGACCTAGAGAGTCCCCATCTGTGACACGGCGCTAATAAGGCTGCCCAGTTCTATGCAAATTGCTTGCAAATTGCTTTGAAGTTGAAGACCCGGTAGAACCAGGCTCTTTCCCAAGTGGGAAGGGCTCTGTAAACGGCAGGCAGGAAAGACAACGGTCTTCCATAGCTGTTTATCCCCGTCGGGCAGGAAAGCAGTTATCTTTTCTTCTGATAATCTAAAAATACTTCTAATAGTATATTACCATCTTTGTGTGAAAATTAATTATTTCCCATGATGTGATAGGAAAATGTGTACCATTTCTAAACAGTCTCTTGCCCCTGCGACTGCCACAGCCAGAGCTTTCTAAAGCTTCAGCCTCTCTGCCTACTGTTTATCGTGGGCAGAGTTTTTATCTTCCTTCATATTAAATTCCCAGGGGATCGGAAGAAGGACTGCTTGCCAAGTTCCAATCCACTCCGCGTTCAGCAGCTCGCAGGAGAGGAGAGAGCCGTTGGAAGGCAGCAGCGTCCAGCAAGCCTGCCAGATGTCTGCAGTGTTTACAGAGGAGAATGCCAGGATTCCCAGCGGTCCTGCCAGGGGCTCCTTGTGAGGGTCAATTTTCTCTGAAAGATGGGAACACATGCAGAGAAGACAGCACAGCTCTTAGCCTTGTTCTTGTGGGTAACAGTCATTCCTGGTGTCCCTACCTGCATGTGGATTATAAAGGCCGACCTCACCCACTACTTGGATGGGTACCAGCAAGGAGGTTCCTACGCTGGTTCCTGGAATCGGGGATAAGAGAAGGCCACAGGGCCAGGCTCCACCTCCCTGCTGTGCGCCTGGCCCCTGGCCAGGAAATACTTGACATTATTCTTCTGTCCCTCCCTTCATCCTGTTTCCAGGCTTTCTATCTGCCTCGGTCATGATGCCTCCCCAGACGTGCGGCCCAGGATGGCCCTCACTACGTCACAGGCCATGAGGGAGCGATTGTCGGGTGCACTTAGCATGGAGCATGGAGCTGAACGTCGCTCCCGGCTCCACCACTCTGGTCTGGTGGAACCCCCTTGCCCCACGGCAGTTACACGCTTTTCCAGGATCCTGCTGTGAGTTTCCACTGTGATATTACTTGTGAAGGAGTTTGAAAGAGCTCGGAGTAGTTACTGCTATAAAGCATTATATGCTTCATCTAAAATGCCAAATGAGCAGCTCCTAAGTCTTTATCTAGAATACAATCAAGAACTTTAAGGAGAATATTGTACTACGCCGGATTTTCTATCAGAAACCCATAGCAGAGAAATGTGGCAGGAAGAAGGATGACGAACTTGGTAATGCAAACATTACACTTCCGTTAACATCACGCCACGCTTGGTGATGATACACACGTACGCAGCACTGAACTACTTACCAGCCACTGTTCTAGGCACTTCACGTGTCACGTCTCAGGTAGTCCTCACAAGAACCTTCTAAAGCAGGTTCTCCTAGGGATGCCTGGGTGGCTCAGTCATTTAGTCAGTTAAGCGTCTGCCTTCGGCTCAGGTCATGATCTCAGGGTCCTGGGATCAAGCCCCACGTTGGGTTCCTTGCTCAGCGGAGAGCCTGCCTCTGCCCCTCCCACCTGCTCGCTCATGCGCTCTCTCTCTCTCTCTCTCTCTCTCTCTCTCGATCTCAAAAAAAAAAAAAAAAAAGAGTAGGTCCTACTATTATGACCTCTAATTTTACAGATGAGGAAATTAAGGCACAGAGAGGTTAAGGAACTTGCTCAAAGCCACACAGTTAGAAAATGGTGACAGCAGACAGGCTCTACGCCCATGCTCTCACCACCAACATATTCTGTGCTTTCTCATCGCCAGTGACTTTCACACATGACCTCTGTTATTGATGGCAAAAGCCCACCTTACCTCCTGAGGAGGAATGTCAAATGAAATGGTCCTCATGTCCACCTTGATGAAGTTGTCAGTGCAGGGCAGAATAAAAAACAAACCTGCAACAAAGAAACATAGAACACTATTGAGCGATACCGGCACCTTGTCCGTTCCCTCTAACAGAACCAACATAGCCAGCGGAAAGCAGCCGGTTCGTCTCAGTGCACGGGCCAGACGCCCGGAATGGTATCCTCTTGCTCTCTCCCCCCACCCAACTGCTGCCACCGAGGCCCGTGACGTCATCTCCTGACTCCACCGCCACTGGCCATCTGGGTTTCACTTGGACCAACGCAATCCTTCCCATGTCTTTCTAGGTCTTCCAGGTTCTCTCCTTTAACCCGTTTTCTCAACCGAAGCACAACAATCTTTCCTGACCTATGGACCCCTGAACGTGCCACACGGGGTCCCTCTTTGGCCGCTCCCCTCTCCTCAAGCTCCGTGCTCCCTCTGGGCTGAGCTACCCACAGGCCCCTGGGCCCACGACACTGCCCCTACATCGCTCTGCGCCATGTTGCCATTTCTGCTGGGAACACCGCCCCTCCGGCCAACACCTCTCCGTGCCTCAAGACTCAGCTGAGATGTCACCTCCAAAGCCTGGTCTCATCCTACTAGTTGGGGTCCGTCACCTGTCTCTGGGTTTCCACAGCTATCTGCAATGACTCGGTCATAGGACTTATCACATGGGATTGTAATGGCTTCCTCTTAATGCCCGCTAGACAGCAAGCTCCTGGAGGGCAGGAACTATATTTTAGCCTCCCTTGAATTCCTAGAGCCTGGAATACAGTAGGGGCTTAAGGGAAGTTTGCCCCAAAAAAGGCATACAGAATAAAATCTAGAAAGCCTTTAGGAGTAGGAATTCTCATGCTCAAACTTCCACAGCTGTGGCTATTCTTGGCCCAAAATAATCTTATCAGCTGGGATGGGAAGGGGAGGGAAGCCCAGGGAAGGAAACGGTGATTGTAGGTGATTGTAGCACGACTGGCCAGCACCACTGCTATTGTTATGTGGTGTCTGTTACAGTTTTCCAAGTCGACAGAGAAGGGACCCATGTGAGGGAATTCACATCAACAAGAGAAGAATTTCAGTCTCCAGGTCAACCACCCAGAATTCTAGTACTGACCAGGTCCTTTGGCTCCTCCTTGTAAAATGCGACCCAATCTAAAGATGATGGCTCTTTCATATTCTTTTATGATCTAGGTTAAAAACACAAATAATAATTTAACATGAGGAGTACAAACATTTATATATGCTATATATTTATAGATGACTTCTTAAATATATATTCTGTTCTAAACAGGTTAGATGCCTCTATTTTGTTTTTTCTCTAAAGTCCAAAGAGTATCAGGGTGCCTGCCTGGCTCAGTCTTTAGGGAATGCAACTCTTGATCTCAGGGTCATGAGTTTGAGCCCCACGCTGGGCGTAGGGATTTCTTAAACACATAAAACTTAAAAAAATAAAATCAAATCCAAACAGTATCTATAACTAACATGTCCAATGTTTAATTACCAAGCGCATAATACCAAATAGTATTTACTATTTTTTTAACTGATTATAAAAGCAATAGATAGTCATTGTATAAAATTTGGGACATTTGGGTAGTATATAGCAGCAAATCCGTAACTCCACTCCTCAGCCATTAACGTCATCGTTCAGTTACTCATGCATTGTTAATACAGAGAAAAACAACAAAAAACAACTGAATTTCCCATAGCTTGTCTCCCGATTCCTTTAAATTATAATAATAAACTTATCTGAAAATTCTTGGAACATATTTTACCTTCCTAGGAATATGTAAATGATAGTCATTTATCAAAGTATTAGTAACTTTATGGAAAAAATAACCAGCCATGGGGGGGCGGCCCTAACCATATGCCAGGCATTGGGATAAGCATGTTTAAATACATCATTTAATCCTCACAACAGCCCTATGAAGTGGGTGTTGTTACTTCCTCCCATTTTGCAGGGAGGAAATGTGGCAAAGGTCACACAGTGAACAATGGAGCCAGCAAGCAAAGCCCAGCGTCTTGACTCTGGACAGGACCACCCCACATTCCTGATTTCAGAAGATTTCAGATGGGGATCCTTACTCTAACCAATGAGAAGGACTGCCTGGACCATGGCTGAAAGGAAGTCCCCAAATCCCATTACAAGAGGTGACTGGAGGGAATTTTCCAAGGGAGAGATGAAGGAAAAAGAATTCAGGCTGGTAGGTCTCTCTTTTTCACACACATACACACAATGTGGGCTTATGTGGTGACGGGTTGACCTCTTTGCAGACTCAAGTGACATATTCTTTACCTTTATGCACATCCATATCGATATGGGGAAAGTTATAACCGTGAACAAGAACGAGACAGCCACCAAAATCCAGCCACAAGGTCCAAGGCCCGTACTGGGGCTATCTG
Source organism: Ailuropoda melanoleuca (assembly GCF_002007445.2). Lineage (NCBI taxonomy): Eukaryota > Metazoa > Chordata > Mammalia > Carnivora > Ursidae > Ailuropoda > Ailuropoda melanoleuca. Next base: position 47,565,910 of record NC_048224.1, read on the forward strand.
TGAAAACAAAACATATACAACGCTGTCATTATTATTAGCACATTCCCACCATTTTCCTCCTCTGTTCACTGAACACACGGATGCTTGTTGGCATTTACTGTCTTACATGGATTTCCCCATTTCATCCCTGTAACAACCCTGACGTGCAGCTGCTACTTTTTCTCATCTACTTAACGTGACAAGGATTTCCCACTTTATTTTTTATCCTGAAAACATTTATTAGGCACCTAATATTTATTATGTCTTGTGCTCTGCACTGGAGTGGTGAAAGTGAGTAAGATCCGATCCCAGCTATCAGGAAAGTTCAAGTTCAGGGGGCAAGACAGACAGATAATTATAACATTAGGAAGTAAGTGTAGACATAGACTGTCGAGCATTTTGAAACCACAGAATAGGGGTAACTTACACAGCTGGGACAGAGGTGACAGTGGGGTGGGGTGGGTAGGTGACGGTGGAGGTTGTCAGAGGGGCTTCCTGAAGGACATAACAGTTAAGGAAGATACCAAAAGGGCGGGGAAGGAAGGCAAAGAGCATTTAAGCTGACAGGCAGCTTAACTAAAGGTGAACTGCATGGGAGTTCACGGGCACCTGCACCGTAATTTATTACCCTTCTCCGGATGATTAGACACGCTGTTTCTGGTTTCTTGGGATCATTAACAATGTATCATAAACATCTTTGTACATAGCTTTCCTCTCACTTTTCTAATTGCTTCCTTTCCTGCAACATGAACTAGCTCTTGTCTTACCAGGAAGGTAATACATGCTCCACTGCAAGAATTTCAGAAAAAGTATAAAAAGGGGGAAATTATTCAATCCAGAGATGATGAATATTCTTCCAAACCACACACATTTTTAAAACTAAAATCTGTGAACTATTTTTCTCCCCTCTATTATTCTCACCTTTTTTTTTAGCCTTTGTTGCTACGCATCTGTGCTTAAAAAAAAAAATATGTTATTTATTTGAGAAAGAGAGAGAACACAAGCAGGGCCAAAGGGAGGGAGAAGCAGACTCCCCGCTGAGTAGGAAGCCCACCTCGGGGCTCGATCCCAGGACCCCAAGATCATGACCTGAGCTGAAGACAGATGCTTAACCGACTGAGCCACCCAGGTGCCCTTCATCTGTGCTTTTTATGTTTTAATTTTTTTTTATCAGTTATACTTGTATAAAGTTTAAAAAGTTCCAAAGTTCTCCAAGATTAGTACAAAAAGAGAGCAGTCCCCTGCTTACCTCTTCCAGTTTTGCTTTCCTCAAAGGCAACTGCTCTCTTGGCTGAGTATTTTGGTCTATGCCTCCATGTTTCTAAATAAAATGCTGATTTTGTTACTTGTTACTTGTTGCTTTCTCCACTTTGAGCATGACTTCCACTATGGAAGAGGATTTAGCTTCTCTCCACCCCATAAATATACCCCTCCTTCTAATTATATCATCATTTTGGTTAGGTTTTTATCAAATTTTACATTTCATGAATATGTAAATGCGATTCAAAGCTAAGCCAGGTAGGGATGTCTAATTCGTTTTTCTGTCCCATACCACTTTTTGGTTTTTTTCTCCATGTCTTGCTTTTTCTTTCTGCTTAGTTTTTAATGCATGTATTGATTCAACCTCAAAGCTCTCATCAGTGGTCTGTCTCCTCTCACAAGGGTCAGGTATTCTACCAATTTCCTCTTCTAAGAGAGTGTGTCTTGAAGGAGTGTCTGGACTTGCTCTCTTCGGTGGTGCGAGCAGCTGGTCCGGGACTGCCTTTCCCTCCCATCCTGGGAAACCGCCTTCACTTCCTGGGTTGTGTTTTCCACTTTCCGTATCCAGCATCTTCCACACTCCTAGTTTGTTTTTTCCTTTCTGTGGGGGGCGGAGGGACAGAGAAGGCCCAGGGATACGATCACTTCTCTCATGAACCACAGAAAGCTTCTGCAATATTTCCAGGAAACTGTCTTAATAACGAGGGAGACTGGCAAGAGGGGAAGAGGCAGGCCGGGCAGTGGTTATGGCTTGGAAGGGCAAAGATGGCAGGGAGACAGGCCTTTGAAGCCACAGCAGGCCAAGAGATGAGCAGAGTTGAGGCTGACAACATGGGAGAAGAGGGACACAAGGTGGCATCCAGGTCAAGTGCTCTGAAACACAGGATGCAAGCCCAGAAATACTACAGATGACTTTGTGGTTTTCTGGTCCTGTGTCCCAGTGTGAGGTAAACGTCCTACGCACACCTGAATAAAAGTGCCCTAAGTTAGTCTCCCGGAGGTTTCCGAGTTATAGTTTGTGAGGTCGTTGACAATTTACTGAGAGGATATTCCAAGCGAGGACACAATGCTGCTTGTGCGGAAAGTTCCATTAGGCATTATTACGACTGACGATAACCACAACTGTCACTTATAGATGATGTGTCACAAGCACTGTGTTCAGTTACTCGAGATGTGTATCTCATTTACTCTTTACAAAGCCCTGTGAAGTTAAGTATTTCTTTTAAAGATTTTATTTATTTGAGAGAGGGAGAGAGAGAGAACACAAGCAGGGGGAGAGGGAGAAGCAGACTCCCAGCTGAGCAGGGAGCCTGATGTGGGGCTCGATCCCAGGACCCCGGGATCACGCCCTGAGCGAAAGGCAGACACTTAACCGACTGAGCCACCCAGGCACCCTAAGTATTTTTAATTCCATTTTACAAATGAGGTAACTGAAGCAACAAAGCCTTCCCAAGACCACACTGATGGAGGAGGACCTGGGATTCAAACACAGGTCATCCTACCCCAGAGCTCATGTTCTAAGTAATTCACTCCTTCGGTCCTTTGCATCTGAATTAAAAAATCCTCACGAAAGGAGTTTTCGTGTTTGGAGCACTTTCTCAAGACAGTATCCAACTGGGAAAGCATGGTAGGAGTTCTGAGAATGGAATCTGATATTCCTACGGAGGAAGGCCTCTTAATTCCAGCTGGGCCTATTTATAGCACGACAGTCTCGAGGCTGGTGGCCAGGCTCAGGTCTAGGCTTCCAAAGTGAACTGGGTTCCAAACAAGGAACAGACTGGCCACAAATACTTTTCTGACAGCATTTGGTTCCTTCTAAAATACTGCCCAAGCCTCCTGTTTCCAGGCAAAGCTCATAGCTCTGTGTCCTGAACATATTGGACTATAAACTCTCTGAGGGCAGCGATGTTTCTTATTCTTCTCTTGCTCCTGCCCAGTCTTTTCTCGTGTGTGTGTGTGTGTGTGTGCATACGTGTACACGCGCTCATTTCCACTGTGACGTGTTTTCGAAAGCCCCACATGAATACATGGGATTACAAATGAAGAGGAACAAGAAATGAAGTGGGTATCCTAAAAACTGGGTTGGTCTTTCACATCTCGAATGCTCCCCTAGAAAGAATCGGTGTATACCCCGGGGATGGCACTGTTTCGTATTATGCTAGTGTCTAAACTATCCCATTCTCAACCCTTGAAATTTGTCCGCATCTGGTATGAGCTCCTAAAAGGTATACAAATCACATGCCTCGGACGGGTGAGGCTTCGACTTTACCAGGTTATCAGTGAACCCTTCATCCTCCACCATTTCTGGGCCAAAGAAAAGAAATTCTCAGTTACTCCCCCAGATTTCATGAAATTCATTCCCTTCAAGTTTCTCATTCATTACCTTGAAGATTGGATCCTCCCTACCAGCTGTATGAAGTCAAAGACAAGTACTGAGCAAACAGCATTCCTGAGATACTCTGGTTGCTATTGCTGGGTGGGAACACTCCTAAAGATTAGTGATCCCATGACACTTGGTCATAAATGCTACTTGGCCACGGTTGATTTTTTTCTTTGACTACCAACTCTTCTGAAAACTGCATTAAATTTTTAGCTGACCAAAGCAAGGTTTTGACAATGGATAGAAGCGGATACATCAACACTGTTTAACTCAATATTCAAATTGGGCTTATCTCCAGGGAACTGACATAAATTTTTAAAAAACACTGTTTTTTTCTCTTATTTTAAAAGTAAAATATTGTCCCTATAAAAATTTGAAATTGTAGCTAAGGAAATTAAAGAAAGAAAAAGAATCTATACTTTCATTATCTCTAGAAGGCGATGATTTTTCTGCCTTGCTATGTGTCCTCTAAACCTTTCCTACCCTGCTTTTTTTTTTTTTAATGACATAATGGTATACATAGTAATTTTGAATCTGCTTCCCCCCTATATTGTGAAACCTTTTCATGTCAGCACATACTCTTCATTATTAAAGGTTGAATAATAGCCCATTGTTCCATGAGCCTAATGAACATTTAGGTTATGTCCAATTTTCCCAAACAGAAACTCTGCTGCTCGCATATACACTTAGTAAAATTTCCATGCGTTTCTATTGCGCAAACTAATTTTGCTGAAAAGATGAAACTGCATAATTCTTAAATTTCTCTCATTCTGGAGGTATCTTTAATTATTACTAATAATAGCCATTTATTGAATGCCTATCACATTGCCACCCACAAGTGGATTCCTTATATACCATCTTTCTAATATTCACAAAAGTCTGTAAAGTAGGTATGAAATATTCCTCCTGGAGTTCCAGGGTAATAAAGCAATAGACTTTCTGAGCTGAGACAGAAGAAAACAAACGAAACCACGAAACAAATGAAAACAAAACAAAACAAGTTGTATGGTAATTTTTGTTGGGTTAGCATCCAAAAAAAAGCAGTAAAATAATCTTTTCAAGTTGATAACACAGGCATAATTTCAGAACGCTGCATGTTGTTCATGATACGGTATCAGCTGATTTTCTAAAAGGTCTACAGAACTTGGCACTACTGGAACTCATGTGCAATAATAAATTCCATTTATCATTGAGATTTTGTTCTAAAGTTCAAAAGATTAGATTTCCTCTTCAGGGAAAGGCCAGAAAGGTCTTACACAATATCTGAAAATCTAACTCGGGATTCGTTTGCATTAATACACACAAAATGAAAAAGATGAGCCCAAGGATTGTTGCAAGGCCTGCACAGCAACATTTAAGGTCCATCTTTTCCTTCCCCTTTCCTGGAAGGCAAGTGAGGCAGTTCACTGCTTCGTGCATTGCCAAGAACAGTGCTGTTTGGGTGGGGAGAGATAAGAGGGCTAGGAATTTGGTATCACAAACACGCTAACAGCATGGTCCTGACAGCATTTTTTAAGGAGCAACAGTAGGTCGAAATGAAAGGTCTTGGCAATTTCTGAATTTTTCTGAAAGGTAGAAATATTCAGGATATAATATTTCTGATTATATCCTCCCTCTCCTTCTGCCCTTTCATGCCCTGCTCGTGCTCGCTCTCTTTCTCAATCAAATAAATAAAATCTTTTTAAAAAATAAAAATAAATTAAAAAAAGAGAAAGACAGGAAGGGTAGGGAAAAAACAGAAGAAAAGGAAAAGAAGAGAAATGGAGAAAAAAAGTGAAGAGAGAAACAAAAACAAGGCAGCACACTACAGAGAGAAAAATGACACCAGGTGGAGCGAGAGAGGGGCAGAGCTTAGCACACAGTAGGGACTCAATAAATGTATGTTGAAAAATGTCAGTATTTAGTTGGAGATCACAACTTGCATTTGTTTGGGCAGAGGCTTTCAAAGCAAACAAGCACACACTATAACCCATCTTTCAAATGATTATTTTAATTAAGCGTGGTTTATAGTTCTTCGAACGCCCTTATCCTTAAACCTCTAGGGAAGAAATTATTCTCTGGGGTGGAGTGGCTTCAGGCCAGACGGTATCAAGTTAAGAACCATGGCGGGAGACAGTACCTCTTCCTCCCTATTATAAACCATCTATGGCTACAATACCGCACCAAAAGATCCGATACTGGTGAAGCATTATGGGATCTGATTGATAAAATGTGTTATTAGAATACCATGAGATATTAGAAAAAGGGAATGGACAAACCCTTTTAAGAAAGATTTCCAATACAAGTTGAAATAAAGGAGTCCTTTGCATAGCTTGAAAAGAGTAAGGAAATTAAGTGTAAATATTTTCTTTCCCAAGCATCTTGGGGGTTTTCTGTAGCTTTCCTCCATTCGACTGTTCTAGCCCTAAAGCAGGAGGAAAAAGAGGTGAGGGTGTCATGAGTAATTTTAAATTAGAACCCCCTGAGTCTTAAATAGGCCCCCCTCTCCAAATTGCCTAAAGCATTTTACCCCCTCTAAAACACATTTATCATACTTGTCATTATCCTATTCAAGGTCTATCTTCCTCATAGATTTTGATCTTAAAACAACATAGCACGATGGCTTCAAAGCTGGCTCTGCCATTTATTATTTGTATGATCTTGTGAAAGTTTCTTAATTCTCTGTGCTTCAATCTACTCATTTAAAAATAGGGCCAATAGGAGTACCTCCTGAGAGGGTTAAATGTGAAGATAGACGAGCTAACACGGTAGACATCTAGAGCATAACAGGTACCCAAAAAACATCTCCCAAGTAAATGATTGTTGAATACAGTTCAGAATCATTCTCTGTCCCAAAGCAGTTGTCTGAATGAACATGTATGGGCTGAATATTGCCCATAGCTGGAAAGATAGAAACAGTTATATTCAGAAAAATTGGAGAAAAACAATTTCATAATGTTATGAAGTTAATTAAATTTAGACTAGAGCTGAAATATATTAAGGGAACAAAAGCCCTCCTCCTTCTTCCATTGTTTTTTTCTTCCCCCCAGCTCCTTTATTTGCACATCTTAAAAGTGTCTACAATGAAATTTTTCTCATAAGTCTTTGGAGGGCAACAACATTTTATATAAAAATGGGGGGGGGGCGCTGGCTGGCTCGGTTGGTAGAAGATGCAACTCTCAATCTCAGGGTCATGAGTTCAAGCTCCACAGTGGGCACTGAGCTTGCTTAAAAAAAAAAAAAAGTGGGGGGGCAGACAGAAGCACAGTTCTTCAACTGAGGTCAAGAAGCTGAGCAGTCAGTGGCTAAGAGCTCAGGGTTCTGGGATCAGATTCCAATTCTACCACTAACTTTTCTCAGTAGTAAAATGAGGGAAAAGAACAATACTTATCTCATATAAAAACCAACGAAAAGTACTCGACACTCAGGAAGTATTCAATAAATAGCAGCTGTTATTTTTATTACAACTTAAAGATCATATTGATACAGTTTATAGGCATAAACTTTTCAGTAAGTGAATTGCCTTCTGGGACCTAAGCACTGCTGAGAAAATATCAGGACTAACAATCTGCCTGGGGACTCTTATCTCTAAAGGAGAAACAGACTACATCTGAGCAGGACAATAAAGCTCTAAATCATCTTGCACCGTCTTTCATACAACTTTTTGCCCATAAAGTTAAATTCCCTGCAATAATTACTAGGTTTTCTGAATAGTCATTGTTAACTTCATTCTTTGTTTTCCCCATTAATGAATTATCTCAATAGTTGACATTTCAATGTTTCAAAAGTACATTCACATAAATTTTCTCATTTGATTCTTGAAACCTTGGGAGGCAGTTACTATGGGTAAGATTATGTCCAGGACAGAGATAAAGAATTGGCTAGGGAGGCTGAGACTTACCCAAGGTGACCCACGTAGTAAGTGATGGTATTGAGATCTCAATTCAGATCTTTGAATTCTAAATTCCACTCTTGTTTCACTACACTATACCATCTTACCGTAAGTATGTTCACAACTGGACAAAGTTGGTATAATTTTTACTGTCTGATACTTTATGACAGACATCATCAGAGGCTAATCTACTGAAATGTCAGGCTAAATGCCTGGGGTTTAAGTTTCTTTACCAATCCCAGAGTATAGACAAAGATTCAAAAAGAATGGAGGGGCGCCTGGGTGGCACAGCGGTTAAGCGTCTGCCTTCGGCTCAGGGCGTGATCCCGGCGTTGTGGGATCGAGCCCCACATCAGGCTCCTCCGCTATGAGCCTGCTTCTTCCTCTCCCACTCCCCCTGCTTGTGTTCCCTCTCTCGCTGGCTGTCTCTACCTCTGTCGAATAAATAAAATCTTTAAAAAAAAAAAAAAAGAATGGAGAAAGGAGAATTGATACATACTTCCTTTTTCCCACTGACTGTAATCTAACCTTTTTCCTTCCACATGTCACAATGTATTACCATGACAATTGTAATTCCTTTACCAAGATAATATAAACCCAGACAAATAGTCTATCTGTAATAAGAACATATAATAAGGAAACTTCTTAATACACACACACACACACACACACATATGCATATGCCAGCTTTACTAGACATGGTCATTGGTTTGAGTTAATTTATGACCATTGATGGTTTAACTCAGATTAATTATTAAAGAAGTTACAAAGTTCTCCCCAATCTGATCAGCTGTAACAACTGAAATAAACAAATCAGTCCCTTGATTCTGCTTATTTTCAGGCATTCTCCCAAAGGGATATATTCTGTTGACATGCCTCTTAATTATAATAATACATTTCTTTGCAATCCACCTGCATTATTTCATTACAAAGTGAAGGCACTGGCTCTTGCCCTACTAGGTTAGGTCATATTCATATTCCTAAGACTGTCAGCAAAATCTTATAAAAGGACAGAGTATGGGCTTTTATATTCCACTGCCTCCCTCATAGGCAGCTTTCTGGAGATGTCTTATTCAGGAGGTCTGGATTGAAGCCAGGTTCCTTTGGGCTTTCTTTGTTGTCTCTCACCTTCAGTGAAGTACTGACGTCTGAGAAGGTCCTCTCTGGGGTACACATTTTGGAGGTAGCTCTAGGATAGGGAAAATGGAAAATCACATAGCCCAGCTTTGAAACCTAGCTCTGAAACACACACGTGTGATTTTTCTACTCTGAGCCCTGGCTTCCTTGCTGTAAAATGGTGGATAATGTTTTCCTTGTGGAGCTGTTAGAAGACTGCAATTAGATCATGTTTGTAAAGCACTTAGGCTCTGTTTGACCCATGGCAAGCACTCAATAAATTCTATTTAATAAATTCTAGTAATGGCTTTCCTACCAGTGTTGGATCTCAAAGGTTTATATTAAAAAAAAAAAAAAAGATGCTAGACTTCGCTAGACTAAGCAAAATTTTGTTTGTATGTATATTTTCTGAGGAACACACAGTTTTCATTAGAGTCTGAAAAAACATTCTGTCTAAAAAAAAAAAAAAAGTAATCGTAGAACCAAGAAAAAGAACTTAGAAGTGAAAACTGGTCTGCGACCATGAAAAAACAAAGGGATATTAAGTATAAATATAGATCTTGTGTATTCCCAAAGAACGTCTACAAACAGATTTCCCACTGCTTTCACCAAACCGCTAATACTGTCCTCACAGTCCCTCTGTCTCCCACCAGAAAAGGTCAGGGCACAGAGGAAAGTGTCCTACCCACCTTCCCATCTAGGATAAGACAACCAACTATGAAAGAGGTGGACTGCAAGTTTGAGAGTCGGTCAAAACCCGATTTAAAATATGGCTCCATTAATTATAAACGGAGTGACTCTGAAGTAATTCAACCTCTTTCAGTATTCGTTTCTTCAAATACATCCTTCCTGTTACACTACTGATTTGGGAAAGTAACTCTCCAATGTGCTTAGCAGAGAAAAGTGAGGGATAATTCTTTTGATGCTCCTGGGAAGGGTGGCTGGGTAAAGGAAATGGGAGTTATATTAGATGGGTGGACAAAGCTTGCTTTACAACTATCCAGAATAGTTAAGTCCAATATCATGTTCTTTGTGGGATGCTGGAAAAGCCCACCCAGCCCCCCTAAAATGTCGCTCTCTATGTCAGCCTGTCTGAAATTCCATCCTTAGAAATAATTCCTTTGGATCACTAAGAGCCCCTGGGAGGGACCCAGCACCCCCCGGGGAGGATTGTCACCTCTCTATTGCAACCCCACCCCTACCCCAAGGAGTTAGCCAATAAAGGTTCAAAGTGATAGCCCTCTCAAGGGTACTAGTTCCTTCACAGGGAAACAAAATGGAGCCACTCAAGGTTTTTTCCTTCAAGACAGAGAAGGCCCTGGTAGGGTGGGAGTACTTAAAGAATTCCTGGTGAGAAACAAAAGCCCCGAAGGCGAGGTCCCCAGGACAAAGGGAGTAAAGAGGGGGCAGGATAGGGCAGAAAGTAAAGCTGGGAAGAGAGGAGAAAGAGACTTTCTTCTTTTCTTCCACAAATATAGGCTATTATATGTGAGGGGCGGGGGCAAAACCTCACAGGTCAGTCTTGCTTCTTAAGATGAAATCGGCCAGAGGTAGGGCGGGGGGAGCAGGAGTTCTTTTCAGTTCCGGGGAAGGGGGGCTCACGCTGGGAGTAGGCGAAGGCTGGCTGGAGGGGACGGGGTGGGAAGGAAAGGGGGGTCGCGCGACAGGAAGACGCAGGGTCCTGGGTGTGGGGTGCAGGTTTGCGCCCCGGCTCCACCGCTCGCTGGCCGCGAGTCACTTAAGCATCTCCTTGCCCGCATGCATGCCACGAGATAATAAACACGAAGCGCTGGCCCAGGGCCCCAGCATCTGGCAACCGCTGGAGCACGCGAGCCCCCGCTTGGCTTCAGTGTTGGAAACGTGCCCTGCAGTGGGTGCGTCCCCCGGATGCCCCGCAAGCCGCTGTGCACTCTGCACCCTAACATCCCTAAATCTGATCCCCCAGCCCACAGAGCAGGGTTCACTATTCTCAGCGTCACCGAAGCTTAAAGCAGCGGTCGCATGGCTTAAACGCGACGAAGACGAGCCTGAGACACCCAGGCTGTGGCTCGTTCCCGAGGGGAGGGTTGGGGGCGGTGGGCGACGGCGGGGAGCTCACCCCTGAAGGAGTCGGGGAGCCGCCGGGCTTCGGCGTCTCCTGTTTGCCGCTTCTCAGCCATGCTGCCCGAGCCGGAGGCGCCGCTCTCACGTCCTCGTCAACGATGCTGGAACAGCTTCCGCGAAGAATGCTCTGCAGAGACGCGGGGCCGAGACCCAGGCTGCAGTCTCGCCCCCTCCCCGCTGCCCGGCCAATCGACGCTCAGGACGGAGGGGGACACGCCCCCCCACGCTCCGCCCGTCCGCCCGCCCCTCCGGAGAGGCCCGGTAGGGCTGAGGGGCGTGGCCCGGGGGGCGGGGCGGCCCCAAGCCAGGGTCCAGGCCCAGGAGCGGCACCGGAAGGGAGGGGTAGGCGCCGGGGAGTGCGGGGCGCTGGCTGAAGATATTGGGGAGGGGGCTGAAGGGGTGGCCTGAGGAAAAGATGCACGCGAGGGAGAGTAGGCTTCTGGGCAGACGAGTAAGAGGAAAATGGCGCCCTCCCTGGGGGGGGTGGGGTCCGAGTGGAGGCGAGGAGGTGGAGGGGCACCTGTGTGTGGCCGAGGGCCGCCCCTGAGAGGGTCAGTGGGTGCGAGGGGGAGGAAGCGGCGCGACGCCGTCGAGCAGGAGGGAGTGAATCCCAGTGAGGTGCGTTTATTCAACAAACTCCTCTCCGTGCACCTGCCACCCGCCCAATGGCGCGCGCGGGGCAGACACGGTGCCGGCCCTCATGGAGTTTATGAGGGAGACAGGAGACAAACTAACCAGACCTTTCCACGTACGTAGAACGAGGTGAAGGGACCGAGGTACTCAGAATCGCAGAGGGCGTCTACTTTAGTTAGGGGGCGCAGAGAAGGCCTCCGTAAGGAGGTGGCCTTGAGGTGTGACCTAAATTTGAGGCGGGGGCGGGGGGGGGGGGATACAGGCAGTGCCGGAGGTCAGAAACGGAATCCCAGGCAAAGCATCTGCAAGGGCATTCCCAGCCTCAAGCTCTCCGTTGGGTGGCGGGGGAAACCTTACCCTTGAAAACCAGGCTCTGTTTTATTCTCCACGACTTGTCCAGATGCAAAACGTTTGAAGTATGTTGATGTACCCAAGAAGGTCCACTTTTAAAAAACATTTTATTTTGAAATAAGTGCAGATATCACAAGAAGTTGCAGAGGGTGCAGAGAGATTATGTGTACCCTCTACCCACTTTCCCAATAGTTACACCTTACTTAACTAATAAGTTACCAAAGCCTGGACATCGACAGCAGCACAAGGTGTGTGTGTGTAGTTCTGTGCCGTTATATCGCATGCATAGATGGGTGTAACCACCACTGCAATCAAGCTACGGAGCTGTTCCATCACCACAAAGATCTCCCTTGTGGGGAGTACATTTTTCTTCTTCTTAATAGGCTCATTGTTGGGTTGTTTAATACCCAACACTGTGGTGTTTGGTTAATGTGAAATGGTAGGCTTTCTGATTTTAGCTCCAGAGCCTTGTGACTGTCAGGATGGAAACTGGAGCGCACACGGGTCTAACAGGTGTTAAGACTGTGACAGATCATCTTTGCTTTGGGATGCAGACTCGAGTGTGTGCTAAAAGCCTGACAGCTGTAAAGTTGACTTCCAGGCACATATGGGCAAAGAACTCTTTGCATTTTCCTGCCTGTGGAGTACAGCTTGTGTAGTCGTTTGGCTTATAAGCCTCCTGGAGAAGATAAGAAGGGGAGTACAGTAATTTAATGATCCTTCCTCTCTAAATCATCCTTGAGAAAATCCACATCTTCATTTTTTCCATTCCGCAACGAATAAGCCCCAGAGGCATGTACTTCCTGTTTATGCTGTGGTTCCCAGGAAAAAGGAGCAAATGCACCAGCAGCTAATTAAATCCTTCAATAGAGGAGGGCTTGATTACAAATTGCATATCATGAAAAACTATTTGGCTTTCACTTTGCTGGAAAAGAAAATGTTTCAAAGTGATTTTGATGTTTGTACTTCTACTTGCTCCCTTTGCTCAAGTCTCAAAGCAATCCCAGCAGCATCACTCCTGGAGATTTAGAGAAGAGGCTTCTTTCCCTTTGGGACAAAGACTTTGGTAAACACTTGTTGGCTCTGGTTTCAGATTGCATCAGTTGGAGAGCTAATTCCAGGCCCAAGTGCTGACTGAGAACTAAGAACAACTTTTGACTTGATTTTTAAATTACCTGCAGGTTGGATGTTTCCACATTTTGATTTTAAAATGCTGAATTTTGCCTGCCCATGAAACTACTGTATTCTGGCTTTCTCATGCATATTCTGTATAAATGTGATATAGGAAAGATGTTAGGGTTTGAAGTTGACAGCGGAGAAAGAATTCTTCAGACATCTTTGGTGCAAAAAGGTGGTGTTATTATAGGACAGGGACAGGACCCGTGGACAGAAAGAACTGCATTGGGGTTATGATGGGTGACTGATTATATACTTTCAAGTTGGGAGGGGGTTAGGGATAACGTAAGTCTCTCTAGCATATGTAAGTCTCTAGGGAATTTTGGAAGCAAGGTTTCTAGGACCTTGAGGGGGCTAGCTATTGTTAGGAAAAGGTCATTTATTACTATCTAGTAAAACCTTAGTCACGAGACCCTTCAGATGTATATCGGTGGGCCATATGTTTGGAGGATGATTGCCAACATGTATCTTGGGGGAGTTAAGATAAAGGAAGTTTCCAAAGGAATTTTTATATGTTAAAGTAGACTTATAGGATCCTGGAGGTCAGGATAATGTTAAGCAAAAGTTGTCTTTTGCCCTTAGCAGAGTTTTAACATCAAAACAGTTGAGTTTCTAGAGGACTTGTCAGTGAGCTATAAGTTGTAAGGAAATTTAATTTTTTTCTTTTGTCTTTGTTCCCCACATCAAGAACTATTAGAATTTTGGTGAATTTTTTTGTTCTAGCTGTTATTAAAGGTTATTTGCACATAAGTTAGAATTAGAATATAGATCCCATATTCCTTTTATGTTTTATTTTGCTGTTATTTCCCTAGCATATTCATGGAACTAAATTAAGTATTGATTGATGGTGATAGTGATGATATTAAGACATGGATTTGTTTTAAAGACATACATGCACCACGAAGCATATAATTGAATAAGTCAGAGGAAATTTAATCTGTCTTTTTCCTGTGTCCACGCAAGACATGCTTTAAAAAAACAACAGGAGGATCCTTTTTTTTTTTTTTCCTTTAAATTGTGAATCCAGGCTGTTCTCAATGCCTTTAGTGAAATCAGCTAGTCAGACACTTTTCAGGGAACAGCAAATACCAACAAGTTACATCTGTTTGTGGTATTTTCCCCAGGATGGGACTAACAAGTTTATCTGTTTCTCTATGTGGACTAATTCACATTTATTGTATTTCGGCAGCATTTTTATCTTATTAGCTCTTGTCTTTAAGAAATTACTCCTGGAATTGAATCATACCAGGAGTTTCACCAGAGGGTTTTATATATTTGGGCTGTGGCAGCAGACCAATTAAACACAGAATTGGTAAGAGCACTGAGAGTCCAGGTTCTCAGGTCTTATGAGAATAAACAGCATTCCTGAAACATTGATGGTATTTAATAGAGCATCTGTGGGAAGAATTTTATTAATCTGCTTATTTATTAAGTTCACTTAGCAAATATTTGCTGAGCACCTATTATGTGCCAGGCATTGCTCTGGGTACTTGGGATACATCAATGAACAAAAAAAGACAAAAATTCCTCCCCTTGTGGAGCTTACATTCTTAGTATTCCTTTCTACATGTATTAGCTTGCTAGGGCTTACACACTAAGGTACCACAGGCTGGATGGCTTAAATAACAGAAGTTTATTTTTCTTACAGTTCTGGAGGCAAGAAGTCCAAGATCAAGAGTCAGCAGAGGGGATTTCCTCTAAGGAGCCTCAGGGAAGAATCTGTCCCGGCCTCTCTCCTTGATTGGAGGTGCCATCTTCTTCCTATGTTTTTACATTGTCTTCTGTCTGTATACATCTGTGTCCAGATTTCCTCTTCTTACAAGGGCACCAGTTATGTTGAATTAGGACCCACCGTAACCACCTCACACTACCTTAATTACCTCCTTAAAGACACTGTCTAAAAAAAAAAAAAAAAAAAAAAAACCCCTTNAAAAAAAAGACCCTGTCTCCAAATACAGTCACATTCTGAGGTCCTGGGGGTTAGGACTTCAACATATGAATTTTAGAGGAACACATTGTAGCCCATAATATCACATATGACTATGGTGATCCAAATCTTTGTCTTGCCTGTTTTCTCATATCCACATCTCTGAGGTACTCAAAACCATTTATGTTTCCTGCAAAGTGTGTCTAGGAGACCTATAATTATGAGCAATTATTTTTCTAGACATAATTTATTTTTAATAACTACTAAAAGGAAAGTTTCTGGTTCAGAAGGATTACTCTCCTTGAAATGTTGCTCCGTTCAGCCCATAGTCTACTGTTTTGGCAAAGTTATAAAAAAAAATAAGGAAGAATGATGTTGGAGAAGGAGTTCGACAGGTTATTATTTGCAGGGTACTAGGATCCATGGTAAAAAAAAAACAAACAAACAACAAAGAACCCCATTTTTTCAAACACTGTACATGAAGGGAAAGAGAAGTCTATATAATAACATTTTTTAATAATTCGAGTAATATCATTACCATTTTACCATCACAACTAGTTACTATTTATTTTTATCCCATGAGGAAATTGAGATGGTTTAATCACTTGCCCAGGGTCTCACAGATTATAACAAATGTCTACCCCAAGTCTGTATGACTCTAGAGTTTAAGCCTTTAACCATTCAGAAAAAGAAAAAGAAAAAAAAAGACTCAAATGTTTCATATACAAACACTTCTGAGAAAGTGATGTCTCTAAGTATCTAATTACACCTAAATGAGTACTCAAGTTTGCCTTCAGTCTTGATATATACTTAACCTTTATTTTGAAATGATATTTTATTGTTCAGTGTTTGTATCATTGTTGATACGCTGTGTCAAAATGTGTCTTGTCTGTCTGTCTTTGATACTGAATTTATAAAGGACACTATCTACAACCGGGTCAGTATTTTATAGTTTATTTCATTGTACATCTTGAATTACACTGAAAATTTAAAAGAACTGTTTAAAAATTTGGCTTTTTTTCTTATAATTTTAAAGAATAATTTTGTTTTTCTATTGTATAAGATGAACGGGACTGGTAAATTACCTGGAGACATCAGGAAAGGCTTCTGTGGAGTGCTGAATTTAGTAGGATAAATACAAATTAGAAAAGGATACTTTAGGAACACAGGAAAAAGCCCTTATGCATACATAGGCATATGACAGAGCTTGATATTTTGGGGAAAATCCAAGTAGTAAGATATGCAAGAAGTTGGAGCATTAAAAAATGGCAGTGGACTAAAAGGTACATGCCAAACTTAGAAGGTAGATATGAAGCCCCTGAAAGATCTTAACAAAAGAGATGGAATGAACTCTTCCTATCAAGAGGTCATGTAATAGACGACCTGAATAGACTATGTCTATTAAAGAAATTGAATTGATAATTAATGACCTAACAGAGAAGGCCCCAGGCCTAGATGGGTTCACTGGTGAATTCTACCAAACATTTAAGAAAGAAATCACACCAATTCTCTACAATCTCTTCTAGAAGATAGAAGCAGAGGGAATACTCCCTAACTTATTCTATGAGGCCACCATTCCTAACACCAAAAGCAGACAAAGACTTTATCAGAAAACTAAGAACAATATCTCTCATGAGCATAAAGTTTTAAAGTGTAAAAGCTTTCAACGAAATATTAGCAAAATCAAACCCAACAAGGTATAAAAAGAATTAAATACGGGGTGCCTGGGTGGCTTAGTCAGTTAAGCATCCAACTCCTGATTTCGGCTCAGGTCATGATCTCAGGGTGTGGGACTGAGCTCTGCATTGGGCTCCATGCTGAATGTGGAGCCTACTTAAGATTCTCTCTCCTTCTCCAACTGCCCACTACCCACCACTAGTGCTCTCTTTCTCTCAAAAAAAAAAAAAAATTATATACAGCTATATATAAAATGGTTCAACATTTGGAAGTCAGTTAATGTAATGTCCTAGATCAACGGATTTAAGAAGAAAAATCACATGATTACATCAATAGATGCAGAAAAAGGATTTGACAAAACCCAATATTCATTCATCATAAAAACTCTCAGTAAACTAGGAACTGAGGAGAACTTCCTCAACATGGTAAAAAACATGCACAAAAACCTTGGATTTTCCCCTATGAACAGCATGCTTAATAGAGAAAAGCATAATGCTTTCCTGTTAAGACCAGGAACAAGGCAAGACCCCTCCTTTTCAACATCATACTGGAAGTCCTAGCTCATGCAGTAAGATAAGAAAAGGAAGTAAAGTGTATGCAAGCAGATTTGGGAAGGGAGAAAATAAAACTCTGTTTGCAGAATATTGTCTATGTAGAAAATCTGTACTTGCCCTCTTATGTTATTACATTAGGAAGCAATAGAAAAAGGGAAGTTAAATAAACAAATAGAAAACCCAGAGCAAGTAGTTTCACATTAAATATGGTATTGTCTTATGTAGTTTATCAATGAATATAAGGTTATTAAACTCTATCAATCCCACTGTATCATTTGTGAATAGTTGAGCAGAAAATACCTTTCACTACCCTTGAAGTCTTTTTTTTCTTGGACCTTGAGACATAATGGCCTTGGAGCTACTGGATACAGTTATTACATCCTTGGGAATTTTATAGGTGGCATTTGCTGATACACTGTATCTTTATTTCAAAACCCCGTTTTAAGAAGTCAACATTGCCCATTAAGTAATGTAAGCAGAGTAATGTAGGATTGATTATTGTGTGTGTGTTACCTATCTTTTTATAGTACTGAATTCAGATAGGTTACGACAAGTATTTATTCTTGTTATCTTTCCCGTATTGATTAGTCTCCATGTATAGGAGACGCCAAGATGTGATGTATTAGCTACTAAAACATAATAACTACCATGTCTTAAATACCTGCTAATTGCCAGGAATCGTATTAATTGCTTTACCCAATTATCTTCTTTAGCCCTTATAAGAAAAACCCTGCCTGGTAGCTCTCAACCGCATTATAGAGGAAACTGAGCTTCCAAGAAGTCAGGTAACTTGGTCAAAGTCACATAGGGAAGCAGAAGGAGCAGTGGTTAAGAGCACCGGCTTTGTGGGCCCTATTGCCCACGTTAGATATCTTGTTCTGCCATTTCCTAGCTCCGTGATCTTGGGCAAGTTATTTAACTTCTTTAAACTTCATTTTCTTATCTGCAAAATGGAAAAGTAAGTGAAATAATCCATGTAGTGTTCTCAGCCCTGTGCCTGGTATATCGTAAGAATGTCAAAAACATTAGCAGTCACTAAAGGTAATTGTATGTTATACAGACATTATATACTAATTTTATTAGAACAAACAAGTGATGCCACAGGTTTAAACTTAGGGCTCTCTGACCCTAAAACTCCCTCATTTCCCTTTATTTAACACCGTCTCTATAAATGTTTAGTCATTGATGGAGATAGAACTCATTCTCTGTAAGTTGCTTAGATTCTGTGAAAAAAAAGTTTTGCCAGTTTATCAGTCAGGATAGAGTAGATTATGTTGCATTAATGAACAACTTTCATATGTTTTCTAAATAGCCCCACATTTTATTTGTTCATTCATTCATTCATTCATTTTTATATACATTCTATGCCTAACCTGGGCTTAAACTCAGGACCCTGAGATCAAGAGACTCACACCCTACCAACTGAGCCAGCCAGGTGCCCTGAACAGTTTTCATAATTTAATGATTTATCACAAAGGTGTTTGTTTCTTACTCCCATTTCATGGCCTACATGGGATGACAGGGGGTTTTTCATCACAGTCCCCCAAGGATCTCAGCAGATGGAGGCACCATCTCAACACATGCTTCCACCATCACCGAGGCAGGAAGAAAGGGATGTGGTGACTTGTGTACTGTGTCTTGAAGACTTCCGCTTAGAAGTGACACATGCCACTGCTGCTCATATTTCATTGACCAAAGCCTGTAAATGGCCGAGTCCAACTTTAAACAAGAAGGGGAAAGTGCAGTTTTGGGGGGTTCAGGAAAGAGGAGAATTAGACATCGGTGAGCAGCATTAATGACTACCATACCAATAATTTGAACTTTTGAGCTTCCTAATTTGGTATTTATCTTTTCCATTTCTAAATCTGCCCCCGTCCCTTCTTACGTATACAGATTCTTCAGGTAAAAGTTTATGTGTAGTTTCAAAGAAACACCTCTCTGTTTCAAAGAGGCATATCAGAGTTATCTGGAGACTTTTTCAAAACCATATGCCCAGGCCTCACCCAAGAGCTAGTGAATTGAAATATCAAAGGGTCAGGCTCTGGATGTGTGTGTTTTGATAAAGCTTCCCAGATGGTTCTGGCTTGCCCTCTGTTGTGACTGTGCAGTTGTAAACTCATATTTGTTTTCAGGGGTTGCTTGTAAAACAGATGGGAAGTGAAAAGAGCTCTGAAACAGAACTAAAAGTGTGGGAAAGAGGAAGGCATCAGAACAAAAATTGTGAGTCTGCCTAGCAGGTTCTTAGCTCAGGCTTAACCTGTGTTTGCCGCAGAGGTCAGTGTATCTCGGGGTTGCCTAGGTGACTCCAGGGTTTTGTACATAAGGGAAGACCAATCTGCATGAAAGAGACCCACCTCCCTGTAAATCAAGGAAGACTTTTACCCCTGCCCCAACTTTTTACTGAAAAAATTTCAGTCATATGGAACGTTGAAAGAATTGACCCACAACTTAATTCAATAACTGCTAGCATTTTGCTATATTTGTTTTATTTGCCAATTTTTTGACATCTGCTGGTAATTGTTGCCTGAATCAATTATTTTATTGAGGGGCAGGGGTTGCCAAAGAGTGATTTTCTGATTTTATTATTCCTACGATGTTTATTATCATTGTCTAACACTCTTCAATAAAGAAGGGCTTTTTTTTTTTTAATCAACTGGAGAGGAATTAAGTTTTTCCTAAAAAGGCAGAGTAAATGTGTAATTCTTTAAAATAAAGAAGATTTTTCAGGAGCCTATATTTAAGAATGGTCGGCTAGCATAGTAGCAGACAGATGGTTTGAGTATAGCAGAGGCTTATGCATACAGTTCTACAGCCCAGATGTCAGACTCAGAATGATAAAACGTGGTAGCTACAGAGGAAAATGGTGTAGAAATTATAGCGGCTGTATCACTGACAACGGAAGTGTCAGGAGCATTAGTGGCAAGACTTTGGAATGATCAAAGGACAGGACCCATGGCATAGACATTGGCAGTTTCATCCCAATAGCTGTAGTGCCATCAGTGGGCATGGCAGCCTGGCCCCTGTTTTGTTCATTAGCAGCACCAGGGAAAATCATTAGCAGAGGAGTAAAATGGTGCCAGCCAATGGGTAACCAAGCGGATTTTTCTGCAGAGCAGCCGTTGGGGCACCCGGAGCCGTTCAGCAGAGAAACTGGAGCTCTTCGGCTGCCCGTGGAGGCAGGATCTTTGTGTCAGAGACCTATAGAGTGGGAAGACTTTGTGATCTGACCTTCCCCTTGAGCTGGTGTGATCTGAGAAAAAGTGCTGTATCTTACAAGAACAGAAAACAGCCAAGAAAGTGTCTTTCTCAGGCAAAGGAAACTCAACAGAGAAAGTGATGTCTAGAGTTTGAAAGTGATGTATAGAGATAATGGCAGGTGGCTCAGGTTTTTAGAGAAATTCAAAGATACTAGTTGGCTCTTTGAGGAAACCCAGAAAACTACTATGGTTGCGAGCCCAGTTTCCTCATCACAAATATGATACATGGTGTATCTCTCCATATCCTCAAGTATTCTACGCAGTGCCTGGTGATTTTTTTATGGTAAACACGGAGACTCAAATAAAGATTAAATCCACATTTTAAAGTTAAAATGATCTACATATAGGGTTTCCTTTAATCTGTGCTGAACATAGGAGTTGTGGTTACTAAAAGTTAGTCAAACCATATAGAGGAATTAAGGAAATAATGATTGCCGTTTTCTTTTCACTTTTAGCTTTTTTAAAAATATAAGAACGAAGTGACTTTTTTGCTACCCCACATTTCCTCTAAACATTGCTTTCTTGACAGAGAAATGGAAACTTTTTCTACCGGAAGGGAAGAAGTTGAGAATGATTTCTGGGTTGAGTTCTGTTTTTATCATTTATTAACCAAATGTCCATAGACTGAAAAGAAAATGAAAAGACAGGCTGTGCACTAAATCATGGCAAACAGTCTGTGTTATAATCTGCCTGTCATAAAATGAAGGGGTAATTTTATACAAATTTCCTCAAAAGGTGATGAAATTAAATTATTCTTAGAATTCCACAAAGTGATTCTAATTCAGTGTGGTGGAACTTTCATTTTTTTTAATGTAAAAGCTATCATATTTTTATAGATTGGCAATACAATAGTTAACAGAAGTGTTTGGTGGTATCAGTGATTTTTTTCCCCTTGAGCGAGGCTGATTGGTTTTATGTTCCATATGTACTCACTGAATCATTCTTAGCTCTCTGTCAGGTAATTTATTCAGGGGTTGAAATCATCTCAAGGCTTTTCTGAGAATTCTAGGCCTTCCAAAGTGACAGGAAGTTCGTTGTTGCCTCAGTAGTACCAGTTGGAGCATTGGGTATGCATAGTTTTCTGACTGCAAGGAAAGTGAGCAGCACACTAGCTGTATTTAGTGGAGTGCATGTGTTCAGAAGAAGCTACCCAGGGGCGCCTGAGTGGCTCAGTCGTTAAGTGTCTGCCTTCAGCTCAGGGCGTGATCCCAGGGTCCTGAGATCCAGCCCCGCATCAGGCTCCTCTGCTATGAGCCTGCTTCTTCCTCTCCCACTCCCCCTGCTTGTGTTCCCTCTCTCGCTGGCTGTCTCTCTGTGTCAAATAAATAAATAAAATCTTAAAAAAAAAAAAAAGAAACAAGATGAAAAGATACTTTGTTCTAAGTCTTGAAGCAACCTGTGGCAGTTTGTAAATTGGGGTATTTTGTCCTTAGCCCCTTGCCCTGTTCTTGCCTGCTTTTCCTCTACTTCTAGTGTGCAGTGCTAACTTACCCTAATTATCACATTGCCGCAACCCAGCCAAGCATGATTTTTTCCCATCAAAGCTCTCTTTGCACCAAAATTCTCTGCTATTAGAAAAACAGAAACTTCATTGAATTGATTTGCCCTAACAACTATTAATAGCCAGCCTCTTAACATTTTCAGATGTAACTTATTTTTATGAAGAATACCCATTCACACCTAATGAGTTTAAATTGGAAGGAATTCCTTTTATTATAATGGCATAAAAAGAAATACAGACAGTTTCCAAAAAGGGCTTTTTTTTGGTGGGGGGGAGCAGGAATGTAAGAAGTTTGTTTATCTCCTAGGAGACCAGTTCTGCAGGTGTTAGCAACCTAAGCTATTCCAGCCTTTTCACATTCCTATGTAGATGAACCTGTAAGTTTTTAAACTCTCAGTTACTTCACAATATCTCCCTTGATGATGGTAGTGGGGATGTTGGTTTTATTGTATGCATTGTTTGAGTTCTTTCTTGTACCTTGGTTGCAGGGTCACTAGGTGTCTTTGTTGTTAGGTTTCTGTCTTTTTTTTTTTTTTTAAGATTTATTTATTCATTTGAGAAAGAGAGAGAGAAAGAGAATAAGGGATAGCAGCAGAGGGAGAGAGAGACATAGACAGGGAATCCCAAGGAGGCTCCATGCTAACTCAGAGCCCTACTTGGGGCTTGATCCCATGACCCTGAGATCATGACCTGAGCTGAAATCAAGAGGTGGACACTTAACCGACTGAGCCACCCAGGTGCCTCTGTTTCTGTCTTTTTTTAAAGTAATCTCTACACCCAACACAGGTCTTGAACCTACAGTCCCAAGATCAAGATAGGTTCCTCTCTCGAGAGACCCAGTCCAGAAGGAAAAACATGTAATAAGCACTATAATAAAGTTTCTTAGAGGAATTGACATTTGGGTTTATTAATTTGTTCAGTAAATGTTAACTAGGTGCCTACTATGTGTCAAGTGCAGTCTAGGTGCTGGGGATACTGTGACTAATAGGACAGACATGGTCCCTCCGTGGGGCTTACCGTCTAGTGGTTTCAGACAGTGGATTGCAGGTAACACGGCTTCAGGGAAACGGTAATTACATAGAGATCAGGCAAAAGGCGGAGACTTCCTTTTGTATTCCATGATGGTAAGGTGGCATTCCGTACTATGAAATGGCAAAATAGCTAATCAAGTTATCTTGTATGGTCGTATTGGACTGTGTGCTCACTGAAGAGGAAGTTCTGGGAAACCAGATAACTACTGCCTAGACCAGTTTAAAGGGGAAGAGTGATTGAACCATGATGGATGCCTTTAATGGCATGGGATGATTTAAAGCAAGCAGATGACATGTTCAAATTGTAAAAATATTGCCCTAGTAGAATGACACTCAAGTCTGTATGGGATGGTCTTGAAAAAAATCTCTTATAGCTTATAGTTGTAGGGCTGAGGTATCTCAAAACCAATTCAAAGATTGATTCTTTGGGGGCGCCTGGGTGGCTCAGTCATTAAGCGTCTGCCTTCGGCTCAGGGCGTGATCCCAGAGCCCTGGGATCAAGCCCCGCATCAGGCTCCTCTGCTGGGAGCCTGCTTCTTCCTCTCCCACTCCCCCTACTTGTGTTCCCTCTCTCGCTGGCAGTCTCTCTCTGTGTCAAATAAATAAATAAAATCTTAAAAAAAAAAGATTGATTCTGTGGTTTGGTAAATTATATTAGTACATGAATTCAAATACTGGGCCAAATATTTTACATGAGTGGTAGGTTAAGCTAGATTAGGGAAGAGAAGGGTCTTGACAAATTGGATAGTGATCTATGACAGAAACGAAGGCTTAGAGAACCCCGAACTCCTAGATTTATCTGAAACCGAGTTCTCAATTGTGGCACATCATAGTTGAGTGTTAACACCCACAAGAATGATAGGAATTTGTTCATTTATGTCATGAAAATATGCAGAATATTTGCAGGAATGTATTTGAGGGTTCTTGACCAGGAAAATGGAAGTGGAGTTTTTAGTTTAAGCCACGTTAACTGATAAGATTGCACTTGCAGTCTCTGTGGTTGCTTGGGCAGCCCACTGTAGTTCTAACGATGTACTGAGCTGGCAAACCCCAAATAGCATTGAAAAGCCAGAAAGAATTTGGTCTAAAAGAAGGGATAAAAAATTTTAGGGTATAGGAATGCAGGATTCCATCTGTCATGTAATCTGCCCGTGGGCCCCTCTTAGATCCCCTGGTATATTCCAGAAGACTTTCAGTTTAGTTTGGGTACAAGGAATGAATTAGTGAAGGAAGTATGGGAATCTTTAAAAAGCACTTTCCTTTGGCTGCCCTTTCTAGGCTGAGAATGCTGATGGGTAGGCGGGCCACATTTGGAACTTGGAACGAGGGACCTGATCTCAGTGGGGGTGGCAGAGTCCTATGACAGAAACGAACAAGTAGTAGGCATGGTCATCACATAACACGGTGAATGTGATGATTCAATCTCAGGGAGGTTTTACCATAGTTAATTTATGAAAATTTAGTTTTGATTGTAGGAAGTAATATGTAACTATTTCTTATTGCTAAAAATTTAAAAAAATTGATAAAATGAATTTTAAAATAAGAATAAATAAAATAAGAATTAAAAAAATAGATAAAAAATGGGAGGCCTGGGTGGCTCAGCCGGTTAAGCATCTGCCTTCGGCCCAGGTTATGATCCCAGGGTCCTGTGATCAAGTCTTACATCAGGCTCCTTGCTCAGTGGGGAGCTTGCTTCTCCTTCTGCCTGTTGCTCCCCTTGCTTGTCTCCCTCTGTGACAAATAAATAAATGAATCTTAAAAAAAAAAAAAAAGATAAAAGGCAAACACTCCCTAGATTTCTTTCCTCTGATCCCTCTTGCTTTCATGAAATGCTCAGCAGAAATCTTCCACTGCAGAAGAGCTTCTTGGTACTAGGATGTTCAAGGGGGCTCACTCTATAAATGCCAGCTCTCTTTTGTCTCCAGCCAGCCTGATGCTTGCTGAATGGAGTGGCCATGGTGTCAGTGGTAGAGGCTATGCATGGGCTTCAACAACATGGACTTCTCGTCTCCAAGGCTGCCCTGGTCCATGCCGTTGCTGAGGGCTCAGTTTGCTACCAACAGCAGCCAGTTCTGGGTTCTGGACTTAGCATTACACCTGTAGGCACCTCGCCGGTTCTCTGTTGACAGATACATTACAGTGGATCTCTTCCATTGTGGGGAATGGGGAGTAGCAATTTTAGATCCTATGTAATGACTTCCCTTATGATAGCTGAGGCTTTATCTCTCATCCTGCCATCCTCTCTGCTCCCCTTCTCTATCCTCTCAACATAATTTTTGGTTGAGTGAATGTGTAATATTTACACTATACCTGTGCCAATATTATGCACAGTCAAATATCATAAAATATTACGACCATATTTCTTTTCTTATTTTGTGCTTTTTTCTGAGGTTAAAAATTGTTTAAATTTTTTCTTATTTTTCTTTATACCAGTTACTGAATTAAGTTGCTTTTCAGTATAATTTTATGTGTCCCAGGATAAATACTAATGGAGGCCCACATACCACATGTCTAAATATTTAAAAGTTATAACTCAAACTACTGAGTAAACTCTCTTTTCTTCTCTTGACTTGATATGTATACCTTCACAACAAAACTGAAAATTATCTCAAGCTGTAGTTTTTATATGACTGAAGGCCTATGACTTATTAGACAACTGAATTTTAACTTTTATTGCAAATGCAAAAGTGATGTTTAGATGATTAGTAAAGACTTGCCAAACTAATAAATGATTATATTCTTTGCTATGAATTTTGTTTTTCTTAATTTCAGCAAAATAATACCCTGAAACTTCACGTAAAGTTTGATTTATTGACAGTAATATCACATTAAGACCTTTCTTGAGTCATTGTAGACTTTACGTATTTTTCTTTTAAAACATTCAAGATAATCTATTAAAACCAAAAGGTAAGATACTGATTATAGTCAACAAATATAAAAATTTAAAGTAAAATATTTAAAGCTGGAATTTTTAACTTCATATTTTGAAAATTTAATTAAATCGTATCAAATGTTTTATAAAAGTAAATCTAATTAGGATTCTAGAATTAGTATCCATCTGTCAGTATAAAATACAAATAGCTTGCTGCACGCATATTACTTCTAGACATACACACAGATTTAAGAATAATGTGAATTATTTAATACTACAAAATGTTTCTCAGCTGCCATGTGTAACAGTGTTGAACAGTATGCTAATTAGTGAACATCAGTGAATTCTCCAAGCGGAATCTGAAATGAGTTAAAAAATGAATTTTCAATACTCTGAGACTTTAAAATGCAAGTATCTATTTCATTCATGCTCTCAGAGAGGAAGGATTTGTCACACTAGTTAATTTGTATTTTCTTTTACCAAAGTGTTTCTACTGCGCACATTCTCTCAGCAGCAAAGTCTGTCTCTGACAATGGAAGCACAACCCCCTCCCCCCCCCCACACACACAGCATTCAGGGACAATCGCCTTTTACTTTGAGGAGAAAGGAGGGCAAGAGCAGGAGAAGTAGAGAAGCATCTCCCTGGAGCCTAAATGAAGTTAGCGTCACAGAATGAAATATCTAAGGTTCTAGATTGCACTGCCCTGGCACTGAGTGCTAGGTCTTGGGTGATAATGGTACCCATGGGTTCTTTCATCAATGTATTCTCCCTCTCTCTTTGATCTGTAGGGACTCTACCGTGCGGGGTGCCCAGTTCTAAGGCTGGTATTGGGGTCTTAGCATTCGGTATGCACGCACTTAGGTCATGCTCCTATTTTCCAATAGGGTTCTTGCTCCCATAGCTGCTCTGTCTGTCATTCCCCATTCACCAGTTCCGGTCTTCTGCAGGAGTAGTTTACTCAATGCCATGCCATTTTTGTATTTCAAAAATCCTTTTATCTTGAAATGATTTTAGATTTACCAGAAAAAGTTGCAAAGACAGTTGCTGTATATTCTCCCCCAAGCTTCTCCTCATGGTAACATCTCTTAGGATCAAGCTGCACGTACCAGAACTGAGAAATCAACACGAGGATGATCATGTTAACTAAACGACAGACTTTGTTTGGATTTCACCAGGTTTTCCATGAAGTCCTTTTTCTGTTGCAGAATATCAGATTGCATTCAGTCATCATGTTTCCTTAGTCTCCAAGTGGTGACTGTTGATTGGTCTTTCCTTGTCTCTCATGACCTTGACAGGTGTTTTGTAGGCTGTCCCTCCATTTGGGTTTGCCGGATGTTTTGGTTTGCCGTGATTACGTTGGGAATATGGATTTGGGGGAGGAATACCACAGGGATATGCTGCATCCTATCAGGGGTGGACGGTGTCAACATGACTTAGGACTGGTGGTGATAATCTTGAGCATTTGGCTAGGGTGGTGTCTCAGGTTCCTCTCCTTACTGTTTCTCTTTCTGTACACTCTTCTTTAGAAGAGAGTCGCCAGGGGCGCCTGGGTGGCACAGCGGTTAAGCGTCTGCCTTCGGCTCAGGGCGTGATCCTGGCGTTATGGGATCGCCCCACGTCAGGCTCCTCTGCTGTGAGCCTGCTTCTTCCTCTCCCACTCCCCCTGCTTGTGTTCCCTCTATCGCTGGCTGTCTCTATCTCTGTCAAATAAATAAATAAAATCTTTAAAAAAAAAAAAAAAAAAAGAAGAGAGTCGCCAAATCCAGCCCACACTCGAGGGGTGGGGAATGTATTTTAAAGCTGCATTCTATCAATGGTTATTTAATATCACTTTTTATCCCCCACTTCTAAAAGTTCACTCAGTTCCTGAGCCCTTGGAAGATTCTGTGATATGCATCAGTTCAGTTCTTGCCTTTCCCCGCTGTATCCCAAGTACTTTTCTGCATTCCAGCTAGCAAAATTTTGTTTCTATTATCTCCCTTGTCTTTATATTTATAGTTTTCTGGGCTTTAAAAGATCCCTTTATGGTAGTTTTAGTGGGATTTCAGAGGAAGTGAAATTGAATTATTATGTTCAATCTGCCATCTTTATCTGGAAGCCTTGGGGGAAACGTTTTTTAATCATCAAAATTGATGTTTAATCTGTTTGGATTTGCCATTTCTGTTTGTTATAATTCTACCATTAATATAATGCATGGAATCTCTGAATGCTTTTTTTGGGCATCATTGTTGTATTTCATAAAACACTGTGATCAGTCAAGAAACTCAGTTCACAGCTAGAGAAGTAAGGCTTCTAATGTTGGCTGGTGTGATTGGCCCTAATTATCAAAGGTAAATTAGGGTTACTGCTATAAAGCCAGGTTTATGCTGAGCATGGAAGCTGCTTTTTACATGCCCAGTTATTAAGTCTAACAGAAAACAAGGCAGACTTGGATACCTCAGGAATCTAAGTTTGGGTTAGTCAACCAGGCAAAGAGCTTCACCCGGCTTATGCTAGCCAAAGGCAACCGAAACTTGAATGGGTCAAGGAAGGGAGTTACAATTTCCACATTGGCTTCTGGACCAGTTGCATAAATGAGGACTGGAGCCGTCTGAAAATTTGCTGCCTTTCTTTTCCTCTCCTTTGTCTCTCATCTTTATGTTTCCAGAGTAGTGTTAGCTTTACAGGACAATGGAGAGGAAGGTACAGAGAGTTCCCCCATACTCCCTGCCCCTACACAGGCATAGCCTCTTCCACTCACCAGAAATGGTACATTTTTATTTTAATAAATAATTAATTACCAAGGATGGATCTATATTGACATATCATAATCACCCAAAGTCTATAGTTTACCTCAGGGTCCACTCTTGGGGCTGTACTTTGTATGGGTTTGGACAAATGTATGATGACATATGTCTGTCATTATAATATTATACAGAGTATTTCCACTGCTTTAAAACTCCTCTGCACTCTGCCTGTTCGTCCTTCCTCCAACCCCCTGATGACCACTGATCTTTTTGTTGTCTCTGTCGCTTTGCCTTTTCCAGAATGTCCTAGGGTTGGAATCAGACAGTATGTAGTCTTTTTTCCTCTTTTATTTTCCTACAATTTTATGTAAAGTGTTTTGATATTGGTTTTGTTTATTGTTTCGTGACTAGGTTGTTGCATTTTTTTCCTGTGCATTTTTATAGTTTTTGTGACTTTTTCTATTGGTAACGGGACTATACAGCTCAAAAACCCAAACAACACAGACTATATATTGAGAATACTCTCTCTTGTCTCTGTCTACCTTGTTCTCCTTTGCCCTACCCACTGTAAGTAACCACTTTTATTAGTTTTTTGTGTGTCTTTTGGTGTTTCTTTATACATGTACAAACACATAGTCTTCTTTTTCTTCTTACACAAAAGATAACACACTATTTTTACCATCCTGTGCTCTCTTCACTGAATAATTTGTATTAGTTCATAGGGGTTTTCCTTGTTCTTTTTCACAGCTCTGTTGATGTCCCAATATTTATTTAACCAGTTCCCTTACAGAAAGTGACTTGTGTTTTTTTCTCAATATATTGTTGGCTTTGCACATAGAATAAACTCATACAAATCTCATTTTGTAGGTGTGTAGATATATTTTGATAAAAATTCCCAGAAGTGGGAAAGTGGCAGAATATTGACTTAGCATTATAGTGTACCCAGAGTGGGATCAGCTGTCATCTGTTTTAAATAATCAGGGACAATGAGGAAAGTAGCAACCGTCTTTAGTATTTACAACAGAGAAAATATAATGCAGGGAAGTGACTGCCAGATGAGAGAACTGACTGCATTACTGAGAAAGTGAAGCAACCCAGAGATTAGTGACAGTGGGAGAACCTCTGCCTGCAACCTGGAGAGACAAAGATAAGAAAGCCGTGTTGCTGAGTCCCCAAGCTGGGGCTCATCTGTTGGAGCCTCGAACCTCTAAGGACCTGTCTGGTGAGCACTGGGGCCCTATGGAGTTGCAGTCATTGCCTGAGAAGTGCCTGAGATAGAAGAGAGACGGAGAGAAATATCCTGGCTTCGTCCTTCCTACCCCCGTCCTCCAGTCTTTCAGAAACCACCTGATAGTGAGCCTGGGCACCACAGTTAAGAAAAGCCAGTGCGCCCTCTCATAGGTTGCACAGCAGTGGAAGGGCAAACATGAATTTGGGGACAAATGGGTTCAACATTTATATAGCCCACCCCTTTTACCACTTAGCATCTAAGTTCACTCATCTACTCACATTTAATACTTTCCTACTCCTGCCTGTCATACAAAGACACTCCTTCTCCCCAAACAAGAAGAGAGACTCAAAGTCCCGTTGGTCACTGTAGCCTTTTCAAGTTCAGGACCTTCTGGTGATCCTCATTCCTCTCCGGTAGGTCTAGAGGTGACTTGCGGCCTGGTGACCTATGAACAAAATTGTAAATTAAGTTCCACCCACACTCCATATAAAACTGTAACAGGGAAGGGGAAAAAGTATAAATCATTGGTTAATATGTACATAACAAAAATACACATTGGCTATACAGTCATCGTCACTGTAAAAAGTCATAGTCCATATTGATCACTTCCCTCTTCTACCACTCACTTCGTATTTCTATTGTTTTTAGCCAGCATTGCAGGTGGTTAGGGTTCTTTACTTAGCGGGGTGACTGGATCAGTCAGGATACATTCAGAACAATAGAACACACCTTGGAACTTCAACAGAGAGAATTTAATATAGGGAATTGGCTAAGTAGTTTCGGAGAACTGAAAAGGCAAAAAAGAGGATACCAAGCTAACCCAGGGAGAGGAACTCCAGGAGCTCTACTCTAGCCTGGGGAGACAATAGGAAGCTCAAAGGAGGGGACCTCAGACTGCAGAGCGGGTGCCATGGCCTAACTATTGCCAATGTCTTTGATTAGGCATGATGAGCTTAGTTCTAGAAGTGCCCCCCCAAAGTTGAATGTTATAATTGCTAACTACTTGTCAGGAAAGGAGTGCTTCCCTTCTCCCATCTTCTGCCTTGCAGAATTCAAAAGAAGTCGACTGGCAATGCAGACATAGAGCTCCCGTAGTCCCAGGCCTGGCATCACAAAGCAGAGCATGAAAGTAGGTTTGGACTGAGAGGCAGTGGTGTAATGACAGGGACAGCTCATCCCGTTGCCTACTCCATGTCCATACACAACTTTCTCCATATATTTCAACTTCCTGTGCAGCAATACCAGATTCCAGCCATTTCTTTAATAAGATACAACGACCCTTGGTAGAAATAAGCACTCTCACCTTTTCCCCAAAAAGGAAAGGTTCCAAATGTCATTACATTCATATCTGGATGATGTCAATTACTCAAGTTCAGTTGGAGTCCTTCTTGAATATTCTGTAACCTAAAGATGAAATTGTAAAGTTAACCACTGCCATTAATTCTTAAAATTACAATGGGAAGGGAGAAGAAGAAAATTACTTAATATATACAAAAATACATAAACACACACATATGTGCACATACATTAAGAGAAGAAGAAAATAATGTCTAGATATTAGTCCTTTTTTCTGTCTGGGTATGAGCCTGTGGCTGATGTTTCTAACTTCCTTCTTCCCCTACTCATTCCATCTTCCCTTTGCTCTGAGCCAGTGCCTACCCCAGGTGATGTGATCCAGTGCTTCACTCCCAAAGTCTCTGCATCTTCAGTGGTCGTGTCTTTTCTTGGTTACTGTCGTTTTCCCCTAACTTTTACAGTGGGCATGTGGTGGAGGAAATGAATATAGGTGACACAAAGGAGAGAGAATTGACGTGCTTGGTAATGACCACATGTGGAATGAGAGAATGGTGTAATATTTGTAGCACCCATGTGACAGTTCTGGGCTGAGTTTGAGTGGAGTGCAGACAGATCTGGGTTTAATGTAGTGTTATCAGCTGTCCTAGTTTGCCCCGGATGGAGGGATTTCCTGGAACCTGAGACTTCCTATGCTAAAATTGGAAAAGTCCCTGGCAACCTGGGACAAGTTGGTCACCCTGCCCTAGTAGGGAAATGGTGGGGCAGATTGGTGACAGCAGGTCCTTGGCAGGAGCACTGAGTCCAGTCATCATTAGTGGTGCAGGGAAGTAGTGAGTCTTAGTCCTCCATGGTAGCTGCCATTTGGATCGATTCCTAACCTATGGACCGCATGGCTCCGGTGTGGGCTCTAGGGAGAGAGAAGTTTGGAAGTAAAATCTGGGAAATCGAGCAGTGTGTAACCCAGGGGAGACAGATTCTTTCTCACCACAGACCACCCCACCGCCCTGGAAACTTGAGGGCTTTAGTGCAGCGGTGACTTTAGTTGAAGGTGGGTTGGGGGGTATTGCAAGGGATGGGGAGTAGGAACGTGGTACCATACACTGGCACGTTGTGCACTAGTGCTTACGGAAGAACTGAGATGCTTGGCGGGACAGAATAACATTCATGCAGGTGGGGCATACAGCAGTGAAATTTAAGTTATTACTGCAAACATGACACCAACAGGCTGGGAAGTGGGAAGGCCAGAGGAAACTTGGCAACATTGGCTTTTCTGGAAGCAGTATCAGTCAGGAGGAAAGGATGGGTTGTTAATGATTACTTATGATATTATGCCACCTAGTGTTAACTTTAATGTACTTCTTTTGTTCTAGCTCTACGACTAGAAAGCAGGTGAATTAAGAATCTGAGAACAATTTCCAAAGTCATCAGTCATTTGTTATTTTTCTTATTCAACAAATACTGATGGAACACTTTCTATATGCAAATCACTTTTCTAGGTATTGAAATTAAAACTGTGACAAAAAGCCTGGTTTTATGGAAGCTTACATTCTTGTGGGGATAAAGATAATGCAAAGGAAAAATATATCCTATGCTATACAGTTGTAAATGTGAAGGAGAAAAAATAAATCAAGGAAGGAAGACTTAGGTTTAAGGTTTTCTGCGGAGGGGTCTATAATTTTAAATCAGGTGGTCAGGGAAGCCTCCTAGTAAAAAAGAGATAGCGAGAGAGCATTTTAGGCAGAGGAAATAGTGCAAAAGCCCCAACGTGGAAACATGCTTGGTGAGTTCAAGGAACAGTGAGGAGGAATAGGCTGAACTGGGGAGAGAGTATTAGGAGATAAGTGCCTTTGGAATCACAGTTAGGACTATTACATTTATTTTGAGATTGGAAATCTAACAGAGTTTTGAGCAAGGACATGGTCTTGTGTACCATTTAATAGGATCACCCTGGCTGCTGTGTTGAGAAGACTGAAAGGCAAGGTCAGAAGCAGGGAGAGCAGTAAGATGCTATTTTAATAATCCAGGTGAGAGATGACAACTTGAGCTAGATGGGTGACAATAAAGGAGTAAGCTGGTGAGAAATTGTTAGCGCCCACTTTGCTCTGCCCTTCCTCAAGGCTTTGGGACTAAATTATTTGGGAGAGTAAGGAAAAGGAAGGAAGGGGCCACTTGTAGGTTTTTAATTCACCTGGATTTGGTTTCTGTGTATGGTGAGAGAGAATACAGTTTCATTTTTTCCATAGGAATATTCTGTTTTCCCAGCACCATTTACTGAAAAGATTATCTTTTTTTTAATAACCATGCATTACCATTACTGTTGTATATGTAGTGTTCATTTATGTGTGAGTCATTGCATATCTTGGTTATGTGCCACTGATTTGTCAATTTCTGTGACAGTATTAGTGTTTTAATTATTTACTTTTTTTTTTTTACTTTATAATCAGTCAATATTTGATACAACAAGAACTCTCACCTTATTTTTTTAGAGAGTGTTCTCGATATTCTTGGTCCTTAAAATTTCAATAGTGTTTTAAATCAGCTTGTCAAGGGGCACGTGGATGGCTCAGTTGGTTAAGCATTGGACTCTTTTTTTTTTTTTTAAGATTTTATTTATTTATTCGACAGAGATAGAGACAGCCAGTGAGAGAGGGAACACAAGCAGGGGAACTGGGAGAGGAGGAAGCAGGCTCCAGCGGAAGAGCCTGATGTGGGGCTCAATCCCACAACTCCGGGATCACGCCCTGAGCCGAAGGCAGACGCTTAACAACTGAGCCACCCAGGCGCCCCAAGCATTGGACTCTTGATTTCCGCTCAGTATTGATCTCAGGGTCGTGGGATCAGCCCTGCGTTGGGCTCTGCACTGAGTGTGGAGCCGGCTTAGGATTCTCTCTCTCCCTCTCTCTCTGCCCCTATCCCCCTGGCTTGCTCATGCGTGCATGCGCTCTCTCTCTGTCTCTCAAATATATATTTTTTAATTTGTCAAATTCAAACAAAAACAAAACCAAAACCCTAAACCAAAAGCAACAAACTACATCTGTTGGGAATTTTAATTAGGATTGAATTGAATCGATAAATTGTTTTTGAGTGAATTGGCATGTTTAGCCCTATTAAATCTTCCAGTTCACCATTTATTTTAGTCTTTAGTGACTTTCAGTAGGAGGTCTTGCATATCTTTTGATAGGTTTATTTCTAGATACTTAATTTTTATGCTATTGTAAAAAGACATCTTGAAACAATATATTTGCTAACAGTTTATAGATAGTATTTGGAAATGCAGTTGATTTGGGTATACTGATTCATCTAGCAATTTTGCTAAATGCTCTTATTAATTCTAATGGCTTAGCTTTTGGGGGGGAGTCTACGTACATAGTATATCATCTGTAGATAATTATGCTTTTTATTTATTTTTCCTGACCTTCACGTACTGGCTGGAATCTCTAGCACAACATAAAACAAAAGTAGTGATATCAGCAAACCTTTAATTGCTCTTTTCAGAGGAAAGCCTTCTAATATTTGATATTGAGCAAATGGTTAAGTTTACTTTGGTTTTCTGTAGATATTCTTGATCGCATTAAGAAAATTCCAAGCTATTTTTTGGGAAAGTTTTAAATAAAATCGTGAATGGATGTTGAAAGTTATAAAAATTTTTTTTTAAAAATTTACATCTGTCTAGAAATGCTATGATTTTTTTCCCTGCTTTGATTTTTTAATGTGGTAGATCTCACTGTTTGATTTCCTAATGTTAAACTGACCTTACATTCCTAAGATAAATCCACCTTGATCATGGATTGATTACCTTTTTAATAGATTTCTCAATTTGGATTCCTAACGTATTCTTTAATATTTTTTATATTTATGTCCATGAATGAGATTGGCCTATAATTTTCCTTGTCTTTGTTAGTTAAAGGGTGCCTGAGAACACAGTCAGTCAGGTTTTGCTATCATCAGGTTTTGGTATCAGAGTTTGCCAGCCCCCGAAAGTGAGTTGATGAATCTCTCTTTTCCTATCATCCTAGAGTTCGTGTAATTTTGGCATTATTTCTTCTTTGGATTTACTGGAGAATACATCAGAGCTTGGAATTATTTTTAAAATTAATGATTTATCTTAATTTTGCTAAGATAGAGTTCACATATCAGAGAGTTTACCCATTTCAAGCATCCAGGTCTGTGGTTTTCTAGTATAGTCACGAATATATGCAACCATCACCACAGCCAACTCTAGAACATTTTTGTCACGGCAAAGAGAGATGATGTACCCTTTAGCTGTTAACTGTCCCCTTCTGTAAAACCCCAGCCCTAAGCTACCGCTGACCTACTTCCTGTCTTACGAGTTGCCTATTCTGGACATCTCATGTAAATGGACCCAGATCATAGGTAGTCTTTCATAACTGGCTTCTTTCACTTACCATAATGTTTTCAAGTTCATCCTGTGATAGCCCGTACCAGTCCTTCATTCCTCTTTATGGCTGAATAATATTCTCCAGGTGTGTGGAAACCACATTCTGCTTATCTACCCGCTGATGGACATTTGGATTGTTTTCACTTCTTGGCTCTTCTGAATAGTGCTGCTATGAACATTCACGTTCAAGTTTTTGTTTGAAAACCTTTTCAGGGGCGCCTGGGTGGCACAGCGGTTAGGCGTCTGCCTTCGGCTCAGGGCGTGATCCCGGCATTGTGGGATCGAGCCCCGCGTCGGGCTCCTCTGCTGGGAGCCTGCTTCTTCCTCTCCCACTTCCCCTGCTTGTGTTCCCTCTCTCGCTGGCTGTCTCTATCTCTGTCGAATAAATAATAAAAAATCTTAAAAAAAAAAGAAAACCTTTTCAGTTCTTTTGGACCTGTACCTAGGAGTAGAATTCCTGGGTCATATGGTAATTCTATATTTAACTTTTTGAGGAATTGCTAACATGTTTTCCACTGCCGCCACACTATTTTACATTCTCAAGGCAACGTACACAGGTTCTAACTTCTCCACACTCTGACAATTATTATTTTCCATCTTTTAAAATTATAGCCCTCCTGGGGCATCTGGGTGGCTCAGTCAGTTAAGCGTCTGCCTTCAGCTCAGGTCATGATCCCAGGGTCCTGGGATTGAGCCCCCCCATCAGGCTCCCTGCTCATCCTGGAGCCTGCTTCTCCCTCTCCCTCTGCCACTCCCGCTGCTTGTGTGCACCCACTCTCAATCTGTCAAAAAAATAAATAAAATCTTTAAAATAAATTATAGCCATCCTAGTGGGTGTGAAGTTGTATCTCAATGTTTTGATTTTCATTTCTCCAGTGGCTAATGATTTTAAGCATCTTTTCATATGCTTGGTGGCCATTTGCATATATAGTTTCAGAAAAATGGCCATTCCATTTTTAAGGTGGCTTGTTCTTTTTTTGTCGAGTTGTAAGAACTTTTTATATAGGTAAGTCTAGATACTAGACTTATCAGATAAATGATCTGCGGGTTTTTTTTCCCCATTCTGTGTTTGTCTTTTCACTTTCTTAATCATATCATTTGATGCATAAAAGTTTTGGGGGGCCTGGGTGGCTCAGTCCGTTGAGTGTCTGCCTTCAACTCAGGTCATGATCCCTGGGTCCTGGGATTGAGCCCTGCGTCTGGCTCCCTGCTCAACGGGGAGTCTGCTTTTCCCTCTCCCTCTGCCCCTCCTCCCTCCCACTTGTGTGCGCGCTCTCTATCAAATAAAAAAAATATAATAAAAATAAAAGTTTTGTACTTTCAGTTTATTTTTCCTTTTGCTCATGTTGTTGGTGTCATATCTAAGAAACCATTGCCAAATCCATGGGCATGGTTTGTCCCTATGTTTTCTTCTAAGAATTTCATAGTTTTAGCTCTTATATTTAGATTTTTGAACCATTTTAAGTTAATTTTTGTTAATAGTATGAGGTAAGGATCTATTTTTTATTTTCCGTATTTTTCAAATGTTAATTCCAGCATAATTAACCTACAGTGTTGTATTAGTTTCAGGTATACAATATAGTGACTCAACAATTGTATACACTACTCAGTGTTCATCATGGTAAGTGTGCTCTTAATCCCCTTCACCTATTTCACCCAGGGCCTACTTATTTTTGAGGGAAGACTTGTTTCCGCCCCCCCCGAGTCAGTTTCTTTAAGATATTTTATTTTTTTATTTCTACCTGTGTCATTTGCGATTTTATATTTTTCTTTAAAAATTTGTTTCTTCCATATATTCAAATTTATTGGAAATTTTTGTTTCAAAGTATCCTTTTATTATATTTGAAGTATCTGTGCTATTGGTAATAATGTCTCTCCTTTTATTTATGATATTGGTTATCTGTGTTTTCTCTCTTTTTTTTCTTGTTGGATTCTGTGAGTAGTTTGTCAATTTTATTACTCTTTTTACTTAGAAACTGCTACCTCATTTAAGAACTAGAACATTGACAATCTTTCCTCTTAGGTATGGTGATAGTCTAGATTTATCGTAGATAAAGTTATTTCACATATATATATTTTGTTCTCCTTTGAAATATATGCATTTTGTAGTCTTTGGTAGGGGCAATAGTCTTTGTAACCTAAAAACTTAAAGGTTAAAGCAAAAATTAGCAAGTTAAGCTCAAAAGCTTTGTTTATGGTATTGAGTGAAAATTTTTGAACTATAAGAGACAGAGATCACCCAGTACAGTTGTTCAATAAAGTCATTTTTTGTTATATTTCAGACATCAAAGTGTAAAGACTGTTATAATGAACACCTTAGTAACAGTAACCAAGGTTAGGAAATAAAACATTTCACATACAGATGAAATACATTGTGTATCCCTTTCTGATCGCATTTCCTTTCTATCACAGAGGTAACCACAATCACAAATTTGGTGATTATCCCCGCAATTTATATCTTTGTATTTTTACCTGTACGTTTACATTCCTAAGCAGTATGTGCTGTTGCTTTGCATTCTGTAAAGTAAAATATAAATAGTAATACATGGTATGTGTTCTTCCACAGTTTTTACTAAACATTATTCGTTCATTTAATAAACATTTTCCCCTGACGTTTTCTATTTTTGTTTTGAGATAATTTGGAATTGCTTGTTGAAGCTTTTTTTTGTTTTGTTTGTTTTGTTTTGTTTTGTTTAAGCCACCTCTGTGCCATTGTGAGGCTCAAACTCACAATCCTGTGATCGAGACGATGCTCCACCAACTGAGCCAACCAGGTGCCCACTGAAGCATTTTTTATGATGGCTGTTCTAATCTTTGTCAGATAATTCTAGCACCTGATTTATCTCTATATTGGCATCCGTTGATTGCCTTTTCTTATTTGGGTTGTGACTTTTCTTGTCCTTGGTATGAATGATTTTTTTTATTGTATCCTGTAAATTTTGAATACTAAGTGTTGAGACCTTGGATCCTATTTAAGTTTTTTATTTCAGCAGACAGTCACCCTGTTTATGTTTATTACATCGTCCCTGGCTTTCTTTTCTGGGCTGTGGTTCCAATAATAGTATAGGATTCGGAGCCTGCATAGTGTCATTCTGGTCCATTGCACTCACCTGGCACCATCAGGGCTCCTGCTTGCCTGTGCTGATGCTGCCCGCAGGGGTGGTGTACACTTTCCCAGGCAGGTGCTCCTAGGGGGAGTATGGGAGATGCCAAGCTATGGGACAGTGAGTGCTTCCCTGAGCCTGTTGTCTGGGCCACCCTGTGCCTATCTAATCACTGCTGGTATTGTCTGAGGGAGTGGAAGGTGCTTCCTGGGCTCGCCAGTGCCCCTAGGTGGTGGGTGGAGGATGACGGGCATGTGGATTGGAGGGTTTTCGGGGGCCATCTTTCTAGGTCATCTGGTGCTGGCGCTTCTTCCTCCATCTCTGCCAGTGCCCTTGAGGGAAAGAAGCATGCACCTGGGCCTCCTTCTGCCTCTGGTGGTAGTGGTGGCCGTTGTCTTTACCGCTGTGTAGAGCCCAGGAGATGCTAGAATGAGTCTCCCTCTACTGCTGAGTGGGGGGGTTGTGGCCAGGAGACACTGAGCTTCTGGGTGGAATTCTCTGCCTCCTCTTTGCAGGTGCTGCTGGTGTAGGCAGAGCAGGTCAGCCAGGTATTGCATGGAGATGGGGTTCCCCGTTAGGTCTCTGATGAGCTGCCTCTTTCCTGGGCCTTTTCCTAGCTGGTCCTAGAGATTTTCTTTTGTTTGTTTGTTTGGTTGGTTGGTTGGTTTAGGGTTTTTTTGGCTTTGCCTTTTGGTAGTTCTGAGCTGTGTGCCTCTCCAGTGCCCGGTCTGGGATATACAGGAGACAAAAGAAATCCCAGGGAACTCCCTGCCATATTGTTCCTCAAGTCCTAAGGTCCCTAGCCCATCTGCTTTCCTCGTTCTATCTTTCAGAGTCCTCTTATGGTTGTCTGTAATTATTTCCAAGATTTCCCTCTCCCTCTGCCCAACCCCCCCAAAAAGAAAAAAGAATGAATCCAACATCTTTGTAACAATAGAGGTAAGATATGTTTTTGGTAGAATGTCTCTGGTTCACCTAGGTTCAATCAGATAATAGATTAAATACTAACTGAGATTAATTACAGGCAGTATATATCTCCCAACACTAAAAAAGAGTATTTGATGAGTGAGTTGGTGAATATTTATTTTTTCCCTTACATATATCCCTTTGACATTGTGTATATGTGTATGTGTATCTATCTATCTATCTATCTATCTATCTATCTATCTATCTATCTATCCATCATCTCTCTACCATCTTTATTTTCTGAACTAGAGTCTGGGTGTGTTTCTTCATTTTATGCCTCCAAAAGTATTTCTACATTATTTATTATATGTAGATAATAACATCACTATGTATTAACATTAAATTAACATCCATTTATTCTTAATCCAGTTTAGGCAGATTTAGATGGTTCAAATTTGCAAGGAGAAAAACAATTTATTTTGGAAGATTGCACATTTTTGCAAATTTCTAAAACACTGAAACTTTTAATAAGTTTTATATTTGAGGAATTATTGTGATGATTCACTTATTAATTCATAAATCTAATGATATAACCTCAAATACTTTTTGACTGGCATTCTATCTTCACACATATAATTTGGGGGGGCGTCTAAAATTTGGATCCCAATTGTATTCTGGTGATAACAACTTAGTGGGTTTATTGATAAATAAATATTTGTTTAGGTAATGTTCATATGTATTCTTAAATCCTCTTCGGGCATCATTTTGAACTCCTTTTTTATATTTTTCAATGAAGGCTAAAACCTCATAGGGTGTGCCACCAAAAATTGCACCATGGTAATAGAAATCTCCCTCTCCAAAAGGGAAGAAAGCTGCTGATTTAGGGCTTCTCTCATAAGGGAAATTTTTAGCATGTCCAAAATACCACCATCCATGGAGTTGAGCTACAGACTTCATTCCTGAAGATCTGGTTTAGGGTCATACTGAAGAGAAAGTCAACTTCGTGCTGGATGTGTTCTAGGATGTACATATGCAAGTTCCTCACGTATATGTAATTCAGGTCTTTCCACACATGTTGTCTGAATACAACACATAGTTTAAATGTTCGAAGGGCACCTAACTCTATGGGACGTAGTTTGGAGAAGTCATCCATCAAGATATAAAAGATAACATTGTAACCACTCATGAAGTGTTTATTAGCAGACTGGATGAGCTGTTCAGGCACTGATCTACAAACCGTGAGACACAAAAAACAAAACACTTATTTTGAAAACTCATCAGGAGAAAACATGTCACTTAGGCATGCTGTTGAACACCATGTGTCATTGTTGCTACAGAATTGCCAATGGGTAGGGGCAGAGAAGTTGGGTATAGAGCTTACCTGTGTTGATTAATAAAAGAGGAGGTAGTGAGCTTGGAGGCCGGAGAAGAGCCATAAAGTTGATTGAGAAAAAAGGAAAAGAGAGCTAAGTGGATATTAATAAGAAGATTCCCAAGTCGTGTAAAGAATTCAGCCATGGCTGCAGAAAATAACCACTGTAATTATGCAGGTCAGCGAGAAATCATGATTAGGGTTAAGTATGAGTAACTCTTTGGATGTAGAGAGTTCATGGGTACCTATCCACCTTTTTCCAAAATAAAAAAGGATGAATGTTAGTAGCACCTACTTTCCAGTAGCAAACACAGCCAAGCCTATGGTAATGTTCCGCCTTTTGTAATACTTTTCCAGGACTTGTCTGTTGTAAGTTCCTTCCCATATAATTGGTGCAAACCAATCGGTTGTTGTTTTTACATCAGGACGCTTTCTGTTGAACAAACAAAACAAATTAAGCTACCACCTTATCATGACAACGTAAGTTGTGGTCCAAGTGATAATAGTTAATGATTACAAAGTACTTACTATGTGCCAGGCACCATGATTAAGTGCTTTACAGTATTCATTTAATCCTTGCAATGTCCTACATTGTCCTACCATCATTATCTCTATTTTTCATATGAGGAAACGTGAGCAGAGATTGGTTGAGTCAATTACTTAGTATCCTACAGTTAACAAATGGCAGAGTCAGGATTCAAGATTAACCAGTTGGCTTTCCTAATCTGTGCTTCAGTCAGTATTCCAAACTGCCTTTTGAGCCCAGAGATTTTTTTCCCTTTTTTAAAAAACCTTTTTTTAAAAGATTTTATTTATTTACTTGAGAGAGAGTGAGTGAGTGAAAGACAACAGGAGTGAGGAGGGTGCGGCAGAGGCAGAGGGAGAAGCAGACTCCCCGCTGAGCACGGAACCCAATACGGGGACCCTGAGATGGTGACCTGGGCCAAAGGCAGATGCTTAACGACTGAGCTGCCCGGGCGCCCCTTCCCTTGAGCTCTGACTGCAGCTTAAACTAGCTGCCCAGTGTCTGAACACTTCTCTGCTTATTGCCTAAAGCAGACAGCACCACCGTGTGCATTTGTCTTCCTTTCTCTTTACCCCCTTTGTGTCTTTCTCTTCTTCCCTCTTTTCTAGGAGCTCTAGAGCACCTTCTTCCCACGCTTCCTACTGTTCTAGGCCCACCAGTGCAAACCAGAAGAAAATAAGATTAGTCCGAAGGAGAAGATTAATATTAGGTTTTCTTCTAATAGTAACAAAATAACAGCAGAAGCAGCATTAGTACTAATAAACAAACAAAAAACAAAGCAAACAAGCAGACAAAAAGTAATAGCAGTTCGGCTGGAGGCAGGGCATTAAACTATTAAAACAAATTAACACCTTCGCTTTGGAAGGAATCGAATACAAAGTGAGAAGCCATTTTGCTTTTGGTGATTTACAGGTTTTGTTTACAAATCCAGACCCAGAAAAGAGTAAGATTTGGCAACCCTTAATAGTACATTAATAATAAAAAAAAAATTCTTCAAAAGCACCCTTACTCTTACTATTTTAGGGATTTTCTGACCTTACACATTTATTTATTTATTATGCATTTATTTTTAAACACTTCTTAGAGTTTATAGTCAGGCACTTCTATTTGACTCACAAGTCTCAAACTCCGCCTTGATATTGGCCACCTGTACCCTTATCGGGGTGATGATGCTTATCACCTAGGCACATCCCAGATGCAAATCAGTATCTATTTGAGAAGATGAAAGGGTTTGAAGATTATCCCTCTTTCTTCATTAGATCAGATTAAAGATTTGGTGACAGAACAAAAGCAGTCTCTGAAAGAAGAAGGCAGGTAAAAACTGGTGTTTGGAAATTGATAAAACAGAAGAGGAAGGAGTAGGAGAGACTTAGAGTCATTAGATTTCTATTACAGGTATGAAGCTCCTTACCTGGAAGGTAAGTGCTGGCCAGAGGGCATTCTCTGCCAAAGAGGTGCTCAGCATTAGGCAGACAAGATGATCGACCCTCTGGGTGGCAGCTAGACACCTTGCCCAGTCTCCTGTGTGGCTGGCTTAGTGTCTCTGTATAACATGGCCCTAGCTACTTGGAGTCCAGTGGAGTTTATGCACAGGCTCAATGACATGGACATCCCCTTGCTAAGACTGAGCTATCTCCAGTGCTGAGCACCCAACTTGTCAACAACAAGGGACAATGGGAGCCCACAGTATGAAGCCACTTCCCAGGGTGACCGGCCAGCCAGATGATGGCTGGTTGATTATGTTAGACTCCATGAAGAAAGGAGCAACACTTTTCCTTCAGGGGAATGTTTTATGTTCTGGGGAGGGATTTGCTTTTCCTGCCTACAAATTTGTCAGCTTTGTTGACTTGCAGAATATCTTATTAGTTGCCATTGTATCACACCTAACATTGCCCCCATCCAGGGTACTCGTTCCATGGTGAAAGTAGTGTAACAGCTGGCCCATTTCCATAAAGTTCTCTGGTCTGACTATGTGCCTCACCATCTAGAGGCAGCTGGCCTGATAGAAAGTGGAAGAGCCAGGGAAAGTCTCAGTTTCAGAGCTAGTTCCGAGATTAAGTCCCTGAAAAGGTTGAGGAACTGTTCTGTAGTATTACGCCATTCATGCTTTGAATCAGCGAGCACTGTGAAATACTGTTTCTTCCCAAGCTAACATGCACCGTTCATAAAACAAGGTGGATGTGGGGCTATTCCTGCTTACAATCACATCTAATAATTCACTTATAGAATGTTTAGTCACCATTGCTGTGACCTTGTGTTCAGTGTGTGTAGTGTTCTCAGTTCCCAAGGGAGGAGTCTTTCCTCTAGGAAATAAGTCATGGTTCTATGAACCTGATAGCTGATCACTTGTGGTTCCTCATGTTGCTGAGCTAACAGGCAGAAAATGGCATTACTATACTGGCCGGCATGACTGATCTTCCTCACCAGGAAGATACTGAGATGAGGTTATACAATGACGGCAAGGAGGGCTTCACATAGAATGCAAGATTCTTGGGGGTTGCCCCTGCTACTCCCATTTCCAGCAATAATGGTCAATGGGAAATTGTGGCAACTCCGTAAGGTGAGACCACCAAGAGAATCAGACTCTTCAGGAATGGAGGTTTGAGTCACCCTATCAGATAGAAACTCTGGCCATCAAAGGGGTTAGCAGAGGGTAAAGAGACCATGGGGTAGTGATTGTTAGCTGCCTCCTTTTATTCCCAACCACCTGTACAGCTACAGAAGTGGGATTGTAGCCATGATTTGCTGTTAATTATTCTCTCCCCTTCACCACCTTATATGAAGAGTGCTAGAGATGGCAAATGTTACAATTTAGGTTACAGTTTAGGTTGGGAATGGGGCTGGATTGCCATCATCTTGATGATACCCCCTAGCTGATATGACTTTTTGTTTCTCCTGTTTGGAGAACATGAGCTTCTCCATCTAAGTCAAACTCGAGAAATGAGGCTTAGTGACAAAAGGGTGCATGGCGTTAGTTATTCTCCATTTACTGTTCCACTGTCCTTCCTCAGCCCTTCTCTCCTTGGCCTGCCTTGGGAGCAGACTGATCACCCAAAGTTCCCTGCCCTATGGCTTGCAGCGAGTTCTGCTAGTGGGAGGCACCAGCATGAGAGCAGAGGACAGGAAAGGAGGTTGTCTATTTTCTTCCCCTCTCTCCCAGCTTTGTTGAGATCTTAACAGTGGCTGTGTCCATATACAACTACAGCTTCTGTTGGGTAGCCCTTTTCTGGTTCCAGAAATCCCTGGTCTCCAGGAACACCATCCCTTCCCTTGTCCCTTTAGGCGGAGGGTGGTCACAACTTTTTGC
The DNA here is from genome assembly GCF_002007445.2 of Ailuropoda melanoleuca. NCBI lineage: Eukaryota > Metazoa > Chordata > Mammalia > Carnivora > Ursidae > Ailuropoda > Ailuropoda melanoleuca. The sequence goes on from NC_048224.1 coordinate 47,610,466, forward strand.
TGTTGCAAGCCTCTCGATGCCTCCATATCCTTTGCGGGGTCTCTTCACCTTGTTCACATCTCTGCCAACCATCCCTTCACCAGAGTTACTTCATCTCAGTTGCATTCTTTCTCTTACACCCTGATAGATTCAGTATCTGAGGAGCTTAGAAAATACCTCAGGAGGCCTGAGCAGATGGTATTCAGCAGGATACAAAGTGACCTACTCACGAAGTATATTGCTAACAATGAACATTTGCAGAAGGAGGTACACAGGGGAGAATGCTACAGTGTCATAGTGCTATAGACTGTCATAGGTGGGACATAGAAAGAAGCACGATAATGAAGGGGGGACATCATATATATGACCTAAGATACCCACATTCCTAATGAAGAGAGAATAGGTGCTAAAATGAATTACAAATGATTTCAATGCTAGAAGGTATTACTAAGATTTGATGAGATGTGATCATGACAATAATATGGGAGGGTATAATTTGTTCAAAAAGTAGTTCTGGAGAGAGAGGGCGGGGACTCTTCCTGTAAGTCCAGGCTATATTGATGTATGTCTAGATACAGGAAACTGAACAGGAGTCTAAAAAGTGTAGGAAGCAGATGCGATGTCACAGAAATAAATATACCATGAGCAAACAGAATCATGATAGTACTAGAGAATTGCCAGGGTGTATGTTTCCCACATCTACTCCAGCTCCACAGTATACAATATTCCACCTCCCTTCTTCCTAGCCAAACTGCCATATTAGCAGCCTAGTTGGTACCCTTTTCTTCCCCCCACCATATTCATAGAATTCTATAGAAAATGTGTGTACAATATGCACATATACATTAAATACACGTATATATCCAGGCTTTTAAAATCTTGTTTATTTTATAATAATGAGATAATGCATCCTTCTCTGCAGCTCGCCTTTCTACTCAATACAACTTTGTGGAAATCATTTCGTGTTTTCTGGACTAGTTCTCGTTCACTCTCTGTAATGGCTGCATAATATTCCAAGGTGTGGACAGTTTGTTTAGCCATTTCCTTATGAATGGGTTTTCATTTTATTTCTGGGACGTCTGTCGTTATAAAAAGTGATATAACAAACCTTAATCTTATGTCCTTAGGTTTTATTGCTTTTTTTTTTTTTACTGGCTAATCCCAGGAGTACGTTTGCTGTATACCTGTGTTCATTTTTAATAGTTGTGACCTGGGGCACCTGGGTGGCACAGTTGGTTAAGGAGCTGACTCTTGGTTTCAGCTCAGGTCGTGATCTCATGGATCATGAGAGAGAGCCCTGCATGGGGCTCTGTGCTCTGTGGGGAGTCTGCTTAAAGATTCTCTCCCTCTGCCCTTTCCCCCACTTGCTCACACTCTCTCTCAAGTAAATAAATAAATAAATAAATAAATAAATAAATAAATAAATAAATAAATAATTTTAAAGAAAATTTGGGTTCTTACCCAATTACTTTTTAAACGGCTGCAATATTTCACCTTCCCACCAGAATTTCTCCTATACTATTAGATTGTAGCTTTAAAAAGATCCCAGTTTGATGGGTATAAATAATAGCTCATTATTACATTATTTTACATTTCTCTGATTTCTAGTGAATTCGAGTATCTTTTCATATACTTACTGGCTATCTCAACTTGTTCTAATGTGAGCAAATTATATATAAAATATATTTTATATATATATATGTATATATATATATATATATTAGTGTGTGCAGTGGGGGAAGTGCAGAGGGAGAGGAAGACAAAGAATCTCAAGCAGTCTCCCAGCACAGAGCCCAAAGTGGGGCTCAATCTCATGACCCTGAGATCATGACCTGAGCCGAAATTAAGAGTTGGATGCTTAATTGACTAAGCCACCCAGACGCCCCGAGTTTCATATTTTTCTATTGAATTGTTAATTTATTCTCAGCAGTTTATGAATGTTCCTTATAGTTCGATAATTATTATCTGTATTACAGATAATTTTTTCCCAGATTTTTTGTCTACCAAAAAAATTTTTTTAAAAGATTTTATTTATTTTTTTGACAGAGAGACACAATGAGAGAGGGAACACAAGCAAGGGGAGTGTGAGAGGGAGAAGCAGGCTTCCCACGGAGCAGGGAGCCTGATGCGGGGCTCGATCCCAGGACCCTGGGATCATGACCTGAGCCAAAGGCAGACCCTTAATGGCTGAGCCACCCAGGTGCCCCAAATTTTTGGTTTTAAACCAAATAAAAAGCTAATTTTTTATATAGTGAAATATGTCTTTTTACATAGCTAGTAGGTTTCCAGCATGAATTAAGATTTCCTTCTTACCTAGGCTTTGCATGTTATCATACTGATGTTCTAACAAAATGTTTTACTGCTTTATTTTTTACAGCCAAGTCTGTAATCTGTCAGGAATTTATCTTTATGCCATAGGGGTAAGACCCCATTTTTCCCCGTACTTAGAATGTGAGTAGTGTCAGTATAATTTATGAAATAATCAGTCCTTTCCTCACTGATTTTTAAAATACTGCTTTTGTTATATATCAACTTTGATACATACTGTGATCTAATTCTGGATTTACTACTCCTCTGACCCATTCCATGTTGATTTGATCATAATGATATTAGAATATGTTTGGATATTTAAGGCAAAATCCTCTTAACTTTCTTATTTTTCACACTTTCCTTGGATGTTCTGAGACATTTATTCTTTTATATTTGCTTTAAGCTTATAGTTTTTTCTACTTAATAAGAACCCAAAATGAACTTCCTGCCTGATATCACAATATTGAAGGGGTCATTTCATTCTAAACTAAAAGCCAATATGATGCTTCATAATAAAGCACAATGCCTTCTACCGTTACTATTATATTTTTATGAAGGTGCTATCGTTTCACTTAGACAAAAGGTCTCATGTATTTGTTTATTCTACAAATATTGAATCTGTACTATATCTAGGCTTTTTTTTTCTAGGCACATTCTTGTGGGAGAGGCAGATAATAAATGAATAAGCAAGCAAATATACAGTGTGTTAAATGTTAAGGAGAGCAATGGAAAAAATAAATCTGGATAAGGGAGAAAGGGCATGGGTGTGCTGGTTTATATGGAGTGATTAGAGCAGGCTTCACTGATAACATTTGAGTGGAGTCCTGAGGGAAGTGAAAGAATGAGGCATTTGGCTGTTTGAAGGATGAATGGTCTATGGAGAAAGAACAGCAGGTGCAAAGATCCCCAGGTGAGAGCATGCTGGGTGGATCCAGAGAACAAAAGGGACCTAACATGATTGGAGTGGAGTGAGGGAAACAACAGTTGAAGAGGAGGTCAGAGATAGATGTTGGGCAGCTGTTTTATCTATAATTTTTCTAATATATATGTATTATAAACACTTTGAAGTCTTTGGAAAGGCCCCTTACAAGAGTGTTACTTCTTAATGTTCAAAATAACAAAAACCTAGAAACAGTTCAAGTGCCCATTACTAAGGCAATGGATGGACAAACTGTGGTATATTTCTATAGTCAACTATTAACACAGCCATCAAAATGAATGGTAGTAATATGCAATTTGGATGAATCTTTGCATTCTAATATTAAGGGCCGAAATAAGTCCCTGGAGATTACATACATAGCATTATATCCTCTTTATAAAATTACCAAAACTTAAATTTAAAAAATACACTTTTCCCAGAACACATAGGGAAGATCTAACTTATATTTTAAAAAGAGAAAGCAAGGGGATGATGAAGCATGATTCAGGATGGAGGTTGTTTCAAGGCAGAGGGTGAAGAGACAGAATGCGGGTACTGGGAAAGGCAGAGCTGGATGTTGAATTTTATTGAATGTTGAAGTTCTTGTTTCATTAAAAATAAGCGAGCAAGAAAACACGCAAATAATATGAGTGGATCTTGCATAACCTAATGATCAGAGTGAGTCATGAAGCAAAGATTATTATCTAATTCTGTGCACTTGAGGTTATTTTAAAAACGTAAATATGAAAAAAGAATTCACAGAACAGGAAATACAAATAAAAAACACACATATAAAAGATGCCCAAATTCAATAATAAATACAGAAGTGCGAACTGAATTGAGATATTTTAACTAGCAGTTTTTGCCAGTAATAAAATGTTTGATACTACTAGAATAAAATGTAAATTTATAAAACAAAATATTATTCACATTTATCCACTGTGGATTAGAAAACAAGTGGAATAATTATTAAAAGGCAATTTAGCAACCTGAATGAAAATGTAAAATATTTACATCTCTTAAACTAATGATGCTACAATAGGCATTTGTCATATGGATAAATTCACACAAGAGGGTACAAAAATATATATACAAGGATGTTCATCAAAGCATGAGTTACAACAGCCCTCAAATTGCAAACGATTCAAAACCAAGAGGGAACTGGTTATATAAATTATGGTATACAGCCATAAAATAGAATACTCGGTTGCCATTATAAAGAATGAGATTCTCCCCCGAGTGTTAATGCCAAAATCAAGAGAAGTCCTTAATGGCATTTTTGGGCTGCTACTAAAAAGATTTTTTTTTTCTTTCCCCTAATAAAACCAGGAATGTTAAACTAGATAACAGTTTTCTCATTATGACCCTTAATTGCCCGATTCTTGATAAAGAGACACTAGGTATATATAAAAGCCTTAAAAATAAAAACTCCAAGGGGACACCTGGGTGGCTCAGTTAGTTAAGCATCTGCCTTCAGCTCAGGTCATGATCCCAGGTCCTGGGATAGAGCCCCATGTCAGACTCCCTGCTTCCTCTCCTCCCCGCTCATGCTTTCTCTCTCAAATAAATAAAAAATATATTTTTTAAAAAATTAAAAGAAAATAAAAACTCCAAGGCCTAGAAACCTGCCAGGATAGGTACAATTTGATGATAGGGGGAAAAATCTCCCCCATTTAAATTGAGTAGTTTATTATTATTATTATTATTATTATTATTATTATTATCTGTGTGCAGAATATTTTTTCTTACTTAGGATTAAACCAGTCTGAGAGCTGAGGTTCTTCTGCTTCTTGATCCCTGATAGAAAGAAAAAGTCAAGTTAAGAGTAATCCACTTATTCAGCAAGTAATTATTGTGTCCCTGTAATGTGGCAGACACTGTTTGGTGCTGGTTCTATAACTATGAACATTTAGATCAGCTCCTCCTCTCCAGAAGCCAATAGACTAGCTGGAAAGACAACAGTAAATAAACAATTACAGTACAGAGTGTTAACTACTAATAGGGAAAAACAGATCTCCATGGGAGCATATAAATGGGGCATCCAACCTAAATGTGGGGTTAAGGGAAACTATTTGGAGATGAAATATGTAAACTGGGTCTGGAAGGATAAAGGCTAGTTCAGGAAAGAAGTGTAGGGTGAAGAGGTCATGACCAGAGGTGAGAAGGCAAGGAACAGTATGGTTCTTGAATGGGGGATATATTTTTTAAATTAACAGAGCAGAAAAAATAATGCATCTTCAGACAAAAATACAGATTTATTTAATTCACTTATCAAGTATTAGTAGCTTACTCTGTGATAGCTAATGACATGTTAAAATAAAGGGGTTACAGCAGGGATCTAGATGTTTGTTTTTGATTTTCATTTAAAGATAGGATCCACCCAAAGTTTTGTTTTACTTTTAAGTTAATTATTTAATTAACAAGGCTTGAAGGAACTTCTCTTTCATAAACTGGGGATATTTTGTAAAATAAGAATAACCTTAAGTGACTAGTACTTCCAGAAAGATGTAATAAGTACTAATTTTCCCTATTCCTAACCCTAAGTATAGCTAAAAACCCAGGACATAGTATTTAAAACAAACAAAAGAAGGCTCTGAAAGGTGAAGAGAAGAAGGCTGATCAGTAGGTGCACTGGGACTCAAGGATCGATGTGGCCGTGAGTTCCCTGGGTTTTCTGCCATGTATAGCCCAGATTGGGTGCCAGAGAAGCCAGCAACCCAGAGATGCCAATGGGCACAGACAGAGAAAAAAAAAGAGGCCTGAAAAAACGCTGCTCTTGATAGTTAAAGGGCCAGGAAAAGGCCACAAATCAGAGAACTTGTAGACACTACTCACCGTTCTGCAGCCCAATACCACAGAAAAACCATAGCCCCATATCCATCCCTCCACCAATAACTAAGTAGAGAGCCTAGACTTCTACCCTTACCAGACCATAATGAGGATCTCCTCCCTCCCTCACTTGTGTGGAGCTAGAGGAGGTTAATGGGGGTTAAAACTGTCACCACTGCTCAGCAATTGTGGCAACCCTCCTGTGGTTGTGTCAGTGGAGACCACATGGGTACCCCAAACTCCCACCCTTGCTGATGAGTAATAAGGAGCCCCTTCCCACTGGGTTTTAAGGGAGGCAGAGTCAAGAACCCAAAATTTCACCCCTCAACTGACAGTAATGAGGTGGTGCCACCCTATTTCCTAGCTGGAACAGTGGGATGCCAATGCAAGCATAAGATTTAAATAAGATCCAGAGTCTCATAATACCCCAAGTTGTTCGAGTTTCAATAAAAAAAATCACTCATCATACCAAGAATCAGGAAGATCTCAACTTGAATGAGAAAGGATACTCTGTAGATGCCATGATAACAAGATATTAGAACTATCTGACAAGGACTTTAAAGCAGCCGTTGTAAAAGTGCTTCAATGAGCAATTACAAACCATTGAAACATGAAAAAATAGGAAGTCACAGCAAAGAAATAAAAAGTCTTGTTAAGGATATGGAAGATATAAAGAAGAACCAAATGGAAATTTTAAAACTTAAAAATATAAAACTGAAATAAAAACGCAAGAAATAGGCTTAACAGCAAAATGGAGATGATGGAAGAAAGAATCAGTGAACTTGAAGACAATAACAAATCACTTAACCTGAACAACAGAGAGAAAAAACTGGGGGGGGGGGGAAGAAAAAGGAAAAGCTTCAGAGACATGTGGGACCAAAACAAAAGATCTAACATTCATGTAGCTGGAATCCCAAAAGGAAATAAAAATGATGGGGCTGAAAAGTATTAAAAATATGACTGAACATGCCCCCAAAATTTGGCAAAAGATAAACATACAAATTCAAGAAGCTGAGTGACACCTAAAGAGGATAATCCTAAGGAAAAAAGAATCCATGCTAAGGCACATGATAGCCAAATTTCTGAAAGCTAAAGGTGAAAAGAAAGCTAAATGTGAAAAGAATCTTGAAAACAGACAGAAGGAAATGATTCACCTATAGGGGAAAAATAATTTGAATGAAAACGGATTTTTTATTAGAAACTATGGATACAAAAGGAAGTAGAACAGTATTTTTCAGGTGCTGTAAGAAAAGAACTGTCATCCAAAATGTCCCCCAGTAGGGGCACCTGGATGGAGCAGTTGGTTAAGCACCCAACTCTTGGTTTAGTCTTGGGTGGTGTTCTCAGGGTTGTGAGATTGAGCCCCACATCAGGCTCTGCACTCAGCGGGGAATAGTCTGCTTGGAAATCTCTCCCCCTCTCCCTCCACTGCTCCCACTCATGCTCTCTCTCTCTCAAATGAATAAATCTTTTTTTTAAGTCCCCCAGTAGGTAAACGGTTAAAAAACTTCAGTACATCCCTTCATGGAATACTACACAGCAACAAAAAAAGGAGTGATCTATTGAGATACACAACAAGGTGGCTGGATCTCAAGAGCATTATCCTGAGTGAAAAAAAGCTCATTTCAATAAATCATATACTGTATGATTCCATTTATAAAACATTCTCAAAGTGACAAAATAATAAAGATAAAAATAGATTCGTGGTACTAGGGGTTAGAAAGAGTTGAGGAGAGGAGGTTGGGGGTGAGTATAAACGGTAGCTCAGAGGAGGTGATAGAACAGTTTTGTATATTGATTGCCTTGGCCGTCTACAAATTTACACGTGTGAGAAAATGTTATGTAATTATATACATACCTTGTCCCAGCATCAATTTCCTATTTTGATATCGCATGACAATTATGTAAGCTGTAACACTGGGGGAAATTGAGTGAAGGGTACATGTGACCTCTTTACTATTTTTGCAACTTCCTATGAATCTGTCATTATTTCAAAATCAAATATCAAATAATAACTTTGAAAGTGCATCCCGTTTTGACATTTCAGAGGTGTTTTTAGCCAAAAATATTTAATATAGGACTGCTCAAGACTTGTGCTTTTTCAAAATCCAATTTGTCCATGCCTAACTTCGTTAAAAATGTATAGTGACAAATGGAGAACTTTTTTAAAAAGTTGATTTTTTTGAGGGTTGGTTTCACTAATTTCTCAGGTCCTACACATGGTCATTCATAGAAAACATGGTAGGCTACAGAAGGCTATCAATCTACAGAAAAATAGCATCCTAGACAGAGATACTTAAACTATAGCAAATATGAAAAATTTGGTGTAAGCAAGTGAGTGTGGCGAGGGAGCAAAATTTGGAGATGCTCACATACACGTGTCCGTACAGACTCATAGATGGGTACATATGCGTGTGCATCAAGTATTTCTGAACTGATACCCAAGAAATTTGTCAGTGATTGTCTCTAGAGAATTCAGTCCAGTTTTCTGATCCTTCTTTCTGTCATCACCATTAGAACTCACTTGACTCTAACCAGTTCACCCTCAATACAATTCAGAATATTTATAGAACAAAGATTCTTACCAGCAGAGATTTATCTTCTGTAAGTGGTTCTTTATTCTTTATATAAATGAAAAAAGATATTTCATGTTAAATTTGAACAGACGCAATTGGAATAACAAAAAATCTCAAGTTCAAATCCATTCATTTGAATTGTTAGCCAAACAATTCCTAAATACCTGCTATATGCCAGGCATAATGCTACAGTTCTGGAATACATGGCATCCAGTTCTGGGATGCAGGCCTGCAATGAGCTTATGGTCTATTATTTCCCTTTTGACTAAGCCCATTATCTTCAAAAAGATTATAATAATACTATTACAAGTGACAATGAGGCCTTTCTATTAAGGTACAACCCCCTAAGAGGGCAAGTAACATGTAGAACATGATACCAAAGCAATAGGGTTAATTTAAAAAGACATTAGCTCCCACAATATAGCGGATTTTCCAATAGCATTCAGTAACATTGCATTGCTTATTTAAAGAGACCATAAAGATACGCAACTAATGGAGCATCGAACTTTACATCGGAATCCGGGGATGTACTGTATGGTGACTAACATAATATAATAAAAAATCATAAAAAAAAAGAGAGAGACCATAAAGAGGAAGGCAGGGATGAGGGAAGAGTTCGAATTTTTCTATGAGAGAATACTAGCGGGTTAACAGATTCCCAGTACAGCTATGTTTCTATAGCACGTTACTTTGAGTCTTGTTCCTATCAGGTGGAACATTGATGTAGTTTTAAGCTAAAATGTACCTAAAATAGCCCCCAGCATTCTCTATTCTCTTATCTTGCCTTACTTCTTTCTTCATAGCACTATTATATAAAATACAAAGCTCCTGGCATTATATTATATATTTCCTTGCTTATCGTCCATCTTCTCCACTGCATGACAGCAGTCACTTTGTTTGGGTTATTACTGTTTTCCCAGCTCCTAGAACAGGACCTGGCACCAAAAAAGTGCTCAGTAAATATTTGTTGAATGGTGAAAGTAAAAGAATGTATTTATAATTTAATTAGTCCTTCAAAGAGGAGATAATCTCTGATTAACTTAGGGGGTGTTTATTAACGTTTTTTGGACAGAACTCAGCATTTTAGATCTACTCTGCCAATCATTAAAGATGGTGATTCATCAGTCTTTTACATTGACCGGGAATGATGCTTAATCAACATCAGCAATAAAGCAAATGAAGTTAATAACAGCATTTTCCATTTAGAATTCATTCTTCTCTAGAAAAAAAAGGGCGGGGAGGGAGAAAAGCAGAAAAGTAAGAAACAACTTCCTTGCCATCTTCTAATAACTAATTAATTATGGAATCGATTTCTGGAAATTTGGCTACCAAAGTGTCTGATTTCTGATTCTAGAATGCTTGGCCTTAGGAAGAAGGCAGACTTAGGGAAACCACCTATTTTGTTTGAAGTGCCTGCAAAAATCTTGGGATACCAACTGATACTCTTTAGATCAGGTGCAGAGTGTCTGTGAGATTCCTTTTGTATTCCTTTATCAAAGTGCACCCTGAATGCCTAAAGGAAATTCAGTAAAACTCTCATTCTTTTTCACTTGTGCTTCTGAGAAAAGAAAATATGGTCCTTATGACGATGTTTTTATGCACTGGAATATATTCTTCCCCCAAAGTTGATTTTTATATATTTTTTTCTCACGAAGGTATTAAGACTAATAATTTATTCAAACACTATAGGTCTAGTAACCTTGAATCATATGTGCTCTCTCAAAGATATAGTCTTGTAAACAGTGATTAAAAATCTAAATTAGGGGCGCCTGGGTGGCACAGTCGTTAAGCGTCTGCCTTCGGCTCAGGGCGTGATTCGGCGTTATAGGATCGAGCCCCACATCAGGCTCCTCCGCTATGAGCCTGCTTCTTCCTCTCCCACTCCCCCTGCTTGTGTTCCCTCTCTCGCTGACTGTCTCTATCTCTTCAAATAAATAAAAATTAAAAAAATCTTTAAAAAAATAAATAAAACTCTAAATTAAAGTCATTACACTCTAAAATGGAATATTTGGCTCCAGCCAATGCACTGAGCTTGTGTTGAAAGTGTTAGATAGTATTTCTGTTTACCCATGGGGTGCCTGGCTGGCTCAGTCAGTGCAGCATGTGACTCTTGATCTTGGGGTCATCAGTTTGAGCCCCACATTGGCTCAAATGTGGGGGAAAAATGATTTCTATTGACCAGCATTAAATTGGTTTTCAGGGCATTATCCAAGAACAGGTCCTGCTTTTGGGTTATGTGTTGAGTAAAATGGAGGTTTCCGATACTAACTTTTTTTCCCCCGATACTTACTTTTTGAACATTTATTTAATGAGCAAGATGTTTAGATCTGTACCTTCCGGTGTGGTGGCCATTAGCAACAAGTGACTAGTGAGTACTTGAAATGTTGCTAGTCCAAACAGTGGAGTTTGAGGACTCATTATGGAAAAAACAATGGAAGATATCTCATTAATGATTGCATATATTTTTGAGACGTTGAAATGAAATTTTGGATATGGTGGGTTAGATAAAATATATCATTGAGATGAATGTTATCTGTTTCTTTTTAACCTTTTCCAGTATGGCTCCTAGAATATTTAAAGTTACAATGTGGTTTGCATTGTATTTCTATTGGACCGTTTTTCTATAGATACTACCAGCCTGGGAAGGCTTGAATTTGACACAATTTTAGTGTTCCAGCAATGTGGAATGACCACCTTTTAAATTCAAAAACATTAGAGAGGCTCCTGGGTGGCTCAGTCAGTTAAGCCTCTGACTTTTGATTTCGGCTCAGGTCATGGTCTCAGGTTCCTGGGATGGAGCCTGGTGTCAGGGCTCTGTGCTCCATGGGAAGTCTCCTCGGGGAATTCTCTCTCTTCCTCTTCTTCTGCCCCTCCCTCCGCACACGTGCATGCTGTCTCTCGCTCTCATTCTCTTAAATAAATAAATAAATCTTAAAAAAAAAAAAACATTAGAAATACCCTATGTATGAGGTAAGAGTTCATCTAATCAGATGATTTTCTGACAGTGTGCCTTCAATGACATTATTCTTAAAGGCCAGTAATATGTTGAAGTGCCATCTATTTTGTACAATATACTTTTAAGGCCAAGGTTTGGGGATGAGCCAGATCATCCAACCTTTCATACGGTTTCTTCCTAGAGCCTTACCTTTAGTTTTGGTGATGTAAAAAGAAGTCCTAGGATGTTTCCCAATCATTATATTTTTGGGTCTGTACTTTAAAAAATCAGATATTGTAAAATATTCTGCTGGTGTTTGAATCTTTTTTTTTTATTAAAGATTTTTTTTTTATTCGACAGATATAGAGACAGCCAGCGAGAGAGGGAACACAAGCAGGAGGAGTGGGAGAGGAAGAAGCAGGCTCATAGCGGAGGAGCCTGATGTGGGGCTCGATCCCATAATGCCGGGATCACGCCCTGAGCCGAAGGCAGACGCTTAACCGCTGTGCCACCCAGGCGCCCCTGGTATTTGAATCTTTTGCTTGTGGTGATGTCACCAGACTCTTTTGATGATGAAAGAATTCAAAAGTCATAATGATACTGTCATAATGATACATGTGGTCCTAAGATCTCCTTGCTACCAGATGGTGGAACTTTGTCCCATTTGGAAAAGGATTTTAAAAAATGGTTTGCTTTTCGTTTCCTTTGTTGTACTTCCTTACCTTTCTTGATGACTGATTTTTTCTTACCGAGGTATATTTTGAGAGGTGTGCTGTGTGTGTACATATGTGTAGATGAATGACACAAAACGTGCACCATCTTTTTCTTTAACCTCTTTCAGGCATTGTCCAGTTATCCCAGGTAAAGCTAATCCCTTCTCACCGTTTTTAAGAATGTTTTACAAGTACTTATTTTTCTGATTATAGAAGTAACACATTTTCATGTTATAAAATTTGTCAAGTGCAAAAAAGCACAAACAAGAAAATGATAATCAAATGTAATTACCCTCTCCTGAGATAATCACTCTCAATTTAAGATAGCATGTACCTTTATTATATCCTTCTTTTAAAATAGTTTTTCTTATTGAAAAAGTAAGACACACACAGAGTAAAAAATTAGAACAGAGGAAAGGTTGTATAATGCTTATCTTCCCCCTCAGCACCAACTCTTTTCCATTATTTTATCCCCAGCGACAGCCACTGTCACAGTTTCTTGGGTTTTATTCCATAACTATCTTGCACCTATAAGGGCATTTATCTATTTTTAAGTGTATCTATAGGTCTTCTTTTCACACACATGGCAGCATACTAAAAACATTCTTCAGTACTTTGAATATCTCACATTTATCAGTATATTTTGAAGATCATTCGGTTCTGAGATTCCAAAAGAGACCTAACTCATTCTTTTGCTAGTGAACCTTAGTTTATTATATTACATGTATCATAATTTGTGTAACCAGTTCTCTATTGCTAGACATTTTGGTTGTTTATTGTCTTTGCCATTATAAGAAATGCCACAGTGTTTCCACTTCCATTTCTACTTGGACGTGTGATCGTGCTCTATGAGCATATGTTGAACTTAAGTGCTGGGTAAATTTCTAGAAACAGAATTGTTGGGTCAAAGGTTATACCCCTTTCATGTTTAAGTAAATGTTGCCAAATTGTTTTCCATGCAGGTTATTCCAGTTTAACTCGTACCATCAATGGGTAAAAGTACCCATTTTCTTACATACTTATCAATATAAAGTGTGTTGTTAAAATGTTTGGTAGTTGAAAATCTGAGTGTCTGAATTGTGTCTTAGTGTGGCTTTAATTTACATTTGTTTCATTATGGCTTATGTTGAGCTTGTTCTTGAATGTTTAAGAGCCATTGTCATTCCTTCTCTGCAAACTGTCCATAGCTTTTGTTCATTTTCTATTAGGTCTCTATCTTTTTGCATTTTTTAATAAGCTTTTTATTTTTGGCATAATTTTAGATTTAAAGGTACGGTTATTAAGACCATATGGTTTTAAGATAGACAAACAGATCATTGGGACAGAATCGGGAGTCCAGAAATAGATCTATACCTCTATGGACAATTCATTTTTAACAAATAAGAGAAGGCAATTCGTTAGTGAAAGGATAATCTTTAAAAAAATGGGTCTCGGGGCACCTGGGTGGGTCAGTCGGTGGTTAAGCGTCTACCTTCGGCTCAGGTCATGATCTCTGATATTCACCCACAAACTGTGGTGTGTCCTTGCAATGGAATAGTACTTAGCACTGATATGTGCCACAACATAAATGAACCTTAAAATAATGAGACTGTGAAAGAAAGATACTGCAAAAAAAGGGCACACACTGTGTGATTCTGTTTATATAAAATTCTTAAATATGCATAACCCTGGTCTATTCACATATCTGGCTGTTGGAGAACATCAACTGGGGCAATGTAAAATGGGCATGGATACAGAGAGGGTATACTAATATTCACTTTTGCCAACTATCCACCAAAGGCCCTAAGAAGCAGTCTGTCAAAGTGGGATTCTGGTTTTGGGTTGTTCACCTATTTGACTACCATGTGGAATCCTATCCTACTGTGGATTACTAGAAATCTGTGGCATGTAGTGACATCACAATTATTTAAATTACTTTATCACTATTATTGCTTGATAGGAAGAGTACATTGAAGGGAAGACTTCAGGACACTACACAGGTGCGATACTCGCCATTGTGGCCATAACAAGTACAAGGTCTTTGAGATGGAATTGCTGCTTCTGACTGTTCTAGAGAGCTTTCAGAAATAAAATGCTAAGTCTAAAAATTGGAAATATCAGCTCAAGACACAGACACAGACCAAGATGGTTCCTTTGGAGCGTGTGTGTGTATCTGTGCATGGGTATGTGTGTGTGGGTACGTGTGTGTGCATGCATGTGCATGTGTACTTGTAGTCACAGACACACATGCCTGAGGATAAGGCCCCAAATCGAATTGTGTGATATACATAATTAGAATGTAATTTTATATATAACTTCTAAAAGTCTCTTGTATTGGTGGGAATGCAAACTGATACAGCCTCTCTGGAAAACAGTATGGAGGTTCCTCAAAAAGTTAAAAATAGAGCTACCCTATGACCCAGCAATTGCACTACTAGGTATTTACCCAAAGGATACAACAATACTGATTCAAAGGGATACAGGCACCCGCATGTTGATAGCAGCATTACTAACAACAGCCAAATTATGGAAAGGGCCCAAATGTCCATCAACTAAAGAATGGATAAGGAAGATGTGGTCTATGTATACAATGGGATATTATTCAGCCATTGGAAAGAATGAAATCTTGCCATGATGCGGATGGAGCTACAGAGTATAATGCTAAACAAAATAAGTCAGTCAGAGAAAGACAAATACCATACGATTTCACTCATATGTGAAATTTAAGAAACAAAACAGATGAACATAGGGGATAAAAAGAGAGGAGAGAGAGAGAGAGAGAGAGAGGTGCACCAGAAAACAGACTCCTGACAACAGGGAACAAACAGGGTGACTGGAGGGAGGTGGGTGGGCGGATGGGTTAAATGGGTGATGGGGATTAAGGAGGGCACTTGTGATGAACACTGGGTGTTATATGTAAGTGATGAATCACTCGGTTCTACAACTAAAACTAATGTTACACTGTGTGTTAACTAACTGGAATTTAAATAAAACCTTGGGGAAAAAGTCTCATGTTAAAATTAGAGAATTTGGAAAGACTGGCACCGCTATACTTGGAATGAGAACATTTGGGTGGATTCAGATGAATCTGAGAACTTGTGTTCTAATCCTTCTGAGCTTCCCTTGTCAGTGGAAGCAACTCCTCCTCTTCATCTCTCTGAGGAAACAAGTCTTTTCTTGCTAAAAGATTCCATAAAGATCTCACCCAAGATAGTTGATTTATAAGGTGATGTCTGTTCTCATTGCCTGAAGACCTAATACCTAGAGTCAGAAACAGCATGCCTCAGAGAGGGAAATCAAGGTCTGCTCCAGTAAGAGATAGGTCCATTAAAAGAATTTCAAGCTCTTGCAAATTTCAAGGCAAATTTGTATTAGCAGGGAAACACATGTGAGAATGGATTCTAATGATATTAGATTGAGATGAATGGAATATAATATTGGATTGTGCTGAAGTTCTGAAGTTGTTGAAACAGGTACATTTACCTGACATTCTGGATTTAATATGTTGTCCTAGTCAGCTGTAAGTGGTTCTAAGAGTTTTCTTGGATGCTATCTAAAATTGGAATTCAGTGGTAGCCTACAGTCAAAGAGGTTAAGATGTTATAGCTTTTCTGGCATGATGTAGAAAAAACCCAAATGTTTAGGGAGGCAGAAACGCTGAAGTGAATTTATCACGTTCACACCATTCGCCTTCCCCCCAGCTGTGTTCCAGGGGGTGGGGGGGGACTCAGAGGACTCTCTCTTTCACTAAGTCATTGAGAAATGAATCAGTGTGGGGAGATACTGATATTGAAATGGACTCTCAGATTTCAATGAGAATTATGGGATTTACATTACTGGGGAAACCCCAGCCCTGGTGAGCAGAAACCCGACTTGAATTGTCCCGGTAACAAGTTATGGTATCTCATCGTGTTTCTGTACCTAAGCCAGTTTATAGACCTGGAGTCTCTTGACAAGAGGAGTCTATGTCACCTCAAGGGAAGACCTGTGGTTATTTAGTAGGATGACTGTGTCCTTGGAGGAAAACGCAGAATGGACACTAGCTCTGTGTTGGCAATTTCTAGAGGCTAGAAATAGCATCATGATCTACTAAACAGAGGCTTGTGGAGAATGGCAGATAAATTAAATTCTACCCTGAGTTTATCTCACAGTGGTCCCATCATGTAAAAGAGCCACTGTGTGGTTTCTGAATTCCTGAATTCATGGTTGAAATATATATAGTCAGCAACTAGTAGAGTATTTACATTAGTCTTTGACTCATGGTGTAGGGGCTAACGTGGTAAGAAGGGTCAAATTGAAGCCAAAAGAAAAGGCTCTCCTACCAAATCAAAAGTTATATAATAATAACATCTCCCCATGGCAATTGTAAAGATTAGTGCTACCATTAAAAACTTGAACACGGCAGGTTGTCGATTCCTATCACACCTTTGTTTAATATCTAACGATATTAGATTAAGATGAATGGAATATAATATTGGATTGAGCTGAGGTTCTGAAGTTATTGAAACAGGTACACTTTCCTGAGATTTGTTAATATCCTTGCTTGTTTGGCCAGCATAAAAGACAGCGACATTTGCAGAATGGCCGGCAATCATAAAGTTCATCAAGAGGTGACTCCAACTACAGCTACTTCTCTTGGCATTGTATCTTTGCTAGAGCAAATTAACACAGTCCCTGATATTTGGTCTGCAGGTAACAGATGTTTTTCCTTATTCCAGTTAGTATGGATCATCCAAAGCAGTTTGCTTTTACCTGGCAGAGACATCAGTAAACCTCAGAGTTACACAAACTCTCCTGTGTTGTCGTAATATAATCCAGAGTCCTTGACCATCTGGACATCTTACAGGCTACCTTTGTTAACACCATGCTGAGCATTTTGCGCAGAAAGGAGCAAGAATCCCAGATGTCATGCTAATACAAATGTATGGCAGGAACTGGAAGAAACATTCAGGGGCCTGACACATCGGTGATATTTCTGCAGAGCATGTAGGGTTATTGGCTCTAGGCAAGTTCCTGCCCTTGCACAAGTCACTAGCAAATCAGAGTATGCATAAAGCTCAGAGGGATTTTTGGATATAGGAGGCAACGTATATTGTACTTCAGTGCCACTCTGACCTATGTACTGAGAAACCAATACCCTGCCCATTTTGAGAGAGACCCAGGGCAAGAGAAGGCTCTATGTAAGACAGTCTGCAGAACAAGGATCTGTGCCCCTTAGCAGGTTAAAGTGGCAGATACAGATACTAAACAGAGCATTTTGCATAGCCAGGCAGAGAATGAATACTGGACACATGGGATTCTAAATTTACTTGAACTATGACCTCTCCTACCCACCATGAACTTAATGCTTTCTGATCCAACAAACTAAAAGCTTGGATACATGCAGCTATAATCTACTATCTGTGAAAGTCATTTCTATGAAATTGGACTCAGGCAGATTGAAACACTGGTGACAAGAAAGTCTGAGGTCCTTTATGGGCTTCTGAAATAGGTACAGAGTGTAAGGATGTGAGTGTCCCATGAAAATACTCACCAAAGAGCCATCTTAGTAGAGGAGGCTCTCAGTAACTGAGCAGAGAAAAACTTCCATGATGTCACTCAGCCTCCTTTTGCAGCCACCACAGTGCTTTCTTGATGACATGTACCGAGTGGCCTTGGTGGCAGAGATGGAGGCTGTCCAGTGGCTCAGTAAGATAGTCTTTCCTCTCATCAATGATGATCTGGCTTTCTCTGCTGCTAAACTTGCAACCACCCAACAGCAGAGGCCACCCTGAGTACATCATGTGACTCCTTTCTTCTGAGGGACTGTCTGGCCACTGGTGGCATATTGGTTACCTTGGATCTTTTCCATCAGGGAAGGAGAAGAAATTTGTCCCCAAACAAATATATTCTGGGTACAGATATACCTTCTTTTCCCAGCACCACCACTTGTGGACTTACAGAATGTTTTATTCATTGCCCCTTACAAGGAGATAGATTTTATTGTCAAGTAAGTGCAACAATAGGCTCCTATCCATGCAAGTCACTGGTCTTACCATGTTGCTCATGACCCAGAAGCAGCTAACTTTATGAAATGGCCTAAAGAAGACTCAGTTACAGTATCAGATATAAGACAACGTTTGGTGAGGTTGGGGTGCCATCCTAAAGGTATGGGATATATCTTAAAATAGTGGTCACTATATCATATTGTCTTCCTCAAAGCCAGAATGCATGGATCTGGAACTGGGAAGTAGAGATGTGAGGCTTTCTTTTGCAATTACACCAAATAATCTACTGGAGAAATTTTCACTTCCTTCTCTGCAACCTTGGGCTCAGTGAGTTTGGAGATCCTAGTGCACAATGAAACAGTGATGGTCCTGTTGAACTGGGATCTGAGACTTCTCCTGGCCATTTTTTGCCTTCTCTTCATGCTGAATCAATAGCCAGAGAAGGGGTCTGTATACTGGATCAGGGAACTGATCACAATTATCAAGATGAAAGGAGGTTGCTATTACACAATAGTGGAATGAGGGCTGTATTTTAGAATTCAGGGTGTTCCCCGGGAGCCTCTTAAACTACTTTATCCAACAATCCATGTTAGGGGAAAACCGTGACAATCCAATGAATAAGCACCCACTAAAGACTCAGATCCCACAGGGAAAATGTTTATGTCATCTCACTAGTAAAGAACCCTATTCAGCTGAGCTTCTAGCAGAGGATAAGGAATAAAATTGGTGGTGGAAGAAAGGAGTGATCAATATGAACTTGACCTTAGAACCGGCTATAAGAAATGAGGACTATAGCAGGCATGTATATTTATATTACAAACATAATATATATATTTATATATATATATGTACCTTTTTATATGTTAACCAATTATTTTCCCTTTTTCCTTCTCTTCCTACTTTTTTTTTTTTTAAGGAGAAGTGTTAGTTATTCTTTTCCTTAACAATTTAGATCAGAGTTGGCCAAACTGAAAAGTCACATACAGTCCTGAGGGAGAGGACCTCATATCATCTTGGGTTCTTGGACATGATGAGGGGAACTTTGTGTTTCACCCTTTGGGGAAGAAAGTGATTGTTTATACAAAAGTTGGTTGAATTCTGCAAGGTGGAAACATGAAATAATTTTATGGGAGTTAGGCATGGGTGGAAGGAGGAGTATGGGTGCTTTGTGGCAAAATTGGTGAACTGTGATAGCCATTTGTCTGTTCACTGTCAGATTCCTCTCTCATTTTTCCCGCGCTCTGCTCCATATGACAGGGACCTATGTCTCCCAGACTCCCTTGCATCTGACTCGTGGATAGCACTAGACAGTGGAAAACAGGCAGACAGGATAGGAGAAGGAGAAAGTCTGTATGTTTCTCTCTTGTCTCTGTCTTTGTCTCCTTTGGGTGACATCTTTAGCAGTGACTGGGACTCCTCTCTTTGTTGTCTCCACTCGTGCCTGGCAACTCATACTAGGTTCTAGCTCTTTCTGGACATTCTGCAATTTTTCCTTCAGACTTAGGACTGTTATTGCCTTCATTTAAAAAAAATTGTGGATTGCTCCACTGTCTCTTGTGAACTCCTCAGCTCTGTTGTTACCTCTTTTATACGTCCAGTTCCTTGAGTTAAATCCCCACTGTTTAAAATACTGAGAATAGTAGTATTTGTTTTCCTAACTGGACCCTGACTAGTGATAAAATCTGTGTGTGTGCATGTGTGTGGCATAAATCAGTTTGTATAAAATATTAAATAAGTGTGTGTGTGTGTGTGTGTGTGTGTGTGTGTGTATTCATGTGGTGGGTATGTAAATGCATATAAAAGGAGTATTGAAGGATAGGTTTTTAAAGGGAGAGTAAGTGGCGGCTTTCAATTTTCTATCTTGTTTATTTTCTTTTCAATTAGTTTTTACAACAAACAACTTTGTAGTTTTAAAACTACAAATTCAAAAAAAGTTTTGAATGACTCAAAGTTTCTTAAGTAATTATCTGTCCATCTTGTGGCAACTTTAATATCTTTAACGTTTTACATAGAGAAAATATTACTATACTTGCAGTGACTTCTTATCCACACCTCCCTTCAATTCCCTTTCTTAAGCAATATGAGAAATGTGTATCCGCATGGATAAATAAAAATATTTCAGGTCTCATTTTCTTGTGAGAGAGTCTATTTTGTTCAATGTGATCCAACAAATAATATTTCCTCAACACTCACCTAGGATATGAAATCACTGTATCTCCATCTGATGTTAATGCATTCATTCTGCAACTGCTATATCCCATCTTATACAATTCAAAATGAATATGAGGAAAAGTATGAGTATGCCATGTTGGTGGCCTTACCATTTTGTTACTGATTTTTTTTTTAGTGCTAAAATGTATCAAGTGCTAATTTCCTAAGGAATAAGACAAAATGATGCTCTTAACTTCAGCAACGTGAAGGAAGTGCTATCTAATTACATTGTCACCCTAAGATTTTCATAATCCTTTTTAGCCCAACAGAGTTTGATACTGTGAATAAAAGGAACATCCATTTTAGGAAAAGCCCAGCAATATTCCGGTGATAAGAGTTTAGTGGGCTTATGGAGAAAGAAATACTTGTTTAAATGACTTTCATCATGCCACACTGCTTCGATGCTGTTTTTCTTGTCATTCATGATTCCTTTGAAGCACTCCCTGGCAATATCGAGAACTTGAATGGGAGTGCCACCAAATACAGCAGCATGGTAATAAAAATCTCCCATACCAAAAGGTATATATGCTTCTGATAACTCACTTCTTTCATATGGCAACCCTATAGGATCTTCCATGTACCAGTAAGCATGTAACTGAGCTACTGACTCCCCCAGAGTCTCCAATCCGTATTTCCTTACGAAGATTTGATCCACGTCCATGCAGAAGAGAAAGTCAACTTCGTACTGGATATGAGCCACAACATGGTCACTAATAGCCTTCATGCACATCGTGCTGATATCTTGCCATCTCTTCTCTCGCTTGATTTCGAACACTTTGATCAAACAGAGGGGACTCAGCTGTATCCAGGGCATCCTGGAGAAGTCATCTATCAGGACATAAATTATGACTTTATGGCCAACCATAAAAAACCTATCTGCAGAGGATATAAATTTCTTCAAATAGTGGTCAATGTATCTGTGAAGCAAATAAGAAATGACTAAGTTCATTGTCTTACATTGTCGTGGAACACATGCTACTTTAATTATCCTGGCTGTAGTTTGTCCAAACATGCTGGTAAGCAGACCAAGTATTAGATATACTTCTTGAGTTGTATTTAAGCTGTATAGAAGCAAGTGAAATCATCTGCCTTTCCTCTCCCTGACGGGACTCTGTGAATTACAGGAGAGAAGAGGACTTCCTCACGAGGGGGATACAACATGGGGCCCAGTGCAAGATAAGAGCTAGAGTCTTCAGAGTTATCAGAGAAGAGGGAATTTGCTTTGCAGGTTGTAGGCAAGAAGGTCTTGGGTCATTGCAAGAGCAGTGATTGATGTCTGTGGCTTGCTTTGTAAGGGGTCAGTTATGCAGAAAAAAGTTAGAGGTAGCATGGTCAACTACCACTATCTGCAGTGTTTCTCTTATTTTGCCTCATGGCCTTCAGGATAGTGCTAAGATGGTGGGATTAGAAAACAAAACTCTCACTTCTGGCCTCTCCAACCAGTGAAAATTCTCAGAATAATAAATGGCCTTGGGTAAATTCAAAAAAGGGAGGGTAATCATACATGCTTCCCGTTTCAATTAATGTTTATAGAATCATTAAAAATAAGTTCTGAATGTTGACCTAAGTTTTAAGAAACATAGCAGATGGAGTCAGGAGAAAACTTTCTAGTTTGGAATATCTAAAATTATGGTAATTTAATAATTAAAGCAAGATTAATTTTGAAAAATATCACTTAAAATGTTCTACCGAGTTGGAAACTAGCAACTCAAATCTGAAGAAATATAATTTATGCACATTTTTTATGGTTCGTGCTTTTGTATTAATGTTTCAGAAATCGTTGCCTCCTCAAAGTAGGGAAAATATGCTCCTATGTTTTCTTCTAGTTGCTTTATTGTTTTAACTTTCACATTAAGTTGGTTATCCATTTGAATTAATTTTTGCATATGGTATAATATAGGGCTGTTTTTGTTGTTCTCAGCCTTTGATGGTAATCCTGTTGGCCGGGAATACCTGGGACTCACCTGAGCCCTGCTACTTGTGGTGAGACCCCCAAAGACATTTCCCCTACCAGAGCCAATGTTGGCTGGACCAGCTCTGGTGGTTCTCATTACATTTGCAAGCTGCATCTCAGCACAACCACCAGAGAACTTTGAAAAAGTAAGATTTATTACTCACAAGTCCTAGAGGGTACAAGGTAAGCCCAGGGTCACAGAACGAGGTCCTAGGTAGGGAGAAAGAAGGGGGGACCTTGGGGGTCCTTACTGGGGTAGGGGGTAGGGGTACCTAGGGTTTCACAATTTAAAACCTAAAAGCAAGAATGAAAGCACAGGAAGGAAAATGCAGGGTCACTCAAGTGGTTGGTTATGTTGGTTACCCAGGACTTTCTAAAAGGGAAATTTCATAGGAGGGGTGGCCTGGCTCTTTACCTACTTGTTTAGCTAGTGACCATGTCAAGACTGGCAATGTGTTTATTTGAGTTGGATGCCTTGATGAGGAAGCCTCAGTGATCAAAAGCTTAATGGCAGGCATTTACAAGGAAAACAAGGTTATCGTCAGGCATTCTCACTATAACGACAAACTTCTTTTTTTAATTTTTAAAAAAACTTTCTATTTTGGGATGATATTAGATTTACAGAACAGGTGCAAACATATTATAGAGAGTTCCCATACATGCTCTACCCACCTTTACCGAATGTTACTATCTTATATAACCACGGTACATTTGTCAAAACTAGGAAATTATCAGTGATTAAATACTATAACTAAACCACAGATTTTATTTTGATTTCACCAGTTTTTCCCCTAATGGCCTTTTTAGTTTCCAAGCTCCAATCCAGAACACACATTGCATTTTGTCTTGATGTCTCCTTAGGCTCCTCCAGTCTGTCTCAGTTTCTCTCCAGTTTGGGTTTTTCTGATGTTTTCTTAGGTAAAGTTAATTTTAATGCAGTCACATTTATCAACCTTTTCCTTTATGATTAGTATTTTCTGTATCTTGATTAAGAACTCCTTTCTTGTCTTGATTTCATGAAGATACACTATGGTTTTCCCTTTAAATTTTGGTCTTCAAGCTCCCTGGGAATTATGTTTGTATATGCTTGCCATACATATGTGCCATAGAGGAACAATTGCGGTGTTCCCATGCTGACATCACCTTTCTCCAGCATCATTTATGGAAGTCTTTCCCTACAGATCCACAGTGTCATAGCCACAGCCATAGTCTTTCACATTTGCGTAGGCATTTGTTTTATTATATGGGCTTACTTGTTCATCCCTGCAGCAAATATTCATGTCTAAATGCTCCATATAGATACCTTCAATCTATCTTTCTGTTTTCAGTCCCACCTACACTCCTAATTGCAGAGGCACTTGATGCCATTAATTAGATTGATTTTCAGGGGCACATGAAGGGGGGGTTATGATAAAGTTAATGAGGCTTTGGTTTCAGTGCCCCTTCACTTACATAGTATTCTTCTAAGACTCTGAGTTCTACTGAAGGAGGGTGGGAAGGAAGCAGAGCTCTGTGCCTGAAAGTAGGGGCATTGACCGGGCACAGGGTCCCTCACCATGCCTTCTTACAGATCCTGGGGCAGCGACAGAGAGGGATCAGAATGGATCTGGGAATCCAGGAGCTTCTTCTGGAAGGATTCCTACCTCCCTCCCATCCTCTCTCCCTCCCCTTCCCTCCCCTCCTCTCCCCTTCCTTCCCCTCCTGTCCTCTCCCCTCCTTTCCCTTTCCCTCCCTCCCTCTTTCCTTCTGTGTTTTTTTCTTTTCTTTTTTTAAAAGATTTTATTTATTTGTTTGAGAGAGAGAGAGTGAGTGAGAGAGAGAGCATGAGTCGGGGGATGAGCAGAGGGAGAGGGAGAAGCAGACTCCTCACTGAGCAGGGAGCTGATGCAGGGCTCAATCTTGGGACCAGGATCATGACCTGAGCCAAAGGCAGACACTTAACTGACTGAGCCACCCGGACACCCCTGTGTCATTTTCTTTTTAAATATAAATTACTATCGGGGGTGCCCGGCTGGCTTAGTCAGAAGAGCATGGGACTTTTGATCTTGGGGTTGTGAGTTCAAGCCCCGCATTGGGTGTAAAGATTACTAAAAAAATAAGTAAAACTTTTTAAAAAGGTCTATTTAAAAAAAGAGTAAATTACTATCAATATTTAATAATGAGTTACTATAAAGTTGATAAAATTTATAATTTTATTTTTTTATTTATTTTTATTTATTTTTTATTATTATGTTCAATTAGCCAACATATAGTACATCATTAGTTTTTGATGTAGTGTTCAACGATTCATTAATAGTTTATAATACCCAGTGCTTATCACAACACATGCCCTCCTTAATACCCATCACCTGGTTACCCCATCCCCCCACCCCTCTCCCTTCTGTAACCCTGTTTGTTTCCCAGAGTCCATAGTCTCTCATGGTTTGTCTCCCTCTCTGATTTCTTCCCATTCAGTTTTCCCTCCCTTCCCCTATGGTCTTCTGTGCTGTTCCTTATATTCCACATATGAGTGAAACCACATGATAATTTTCTTTCTCTGCTTGACTTATTTCACTTAGCATAATCCCCTCCAGTTCCATCCATGTGGATGCAAATGGTAGGTATTCATACTTTCTTATGGCTGAGTAATATTCCATTGTATATATGGACCACATCTTCTTTATCCATTCATTTATTGAAGGACATCTTGGCTCCTTCCATAGTTTGGCTATTGTCGCCATTGCTGCTATGAATATTGGGGTTCTTGTGCCCCTTCTTTTCAGTATATCTGTATCTTTGGGGTAAATACCTAGTAGCGCAATTGCTGGGTCATAGGATAGCTCTATTTTTAACATCTTGTGGAAGCTCCATACTGTTTTTCAGAGTGGCTGTACCAGCTTGCATTCCCACCAACAGTGTAAGAGGGTTCCCTTTTCTCCACATCCTCACCAACATTTGTTGTTTCCTGTCTTGTTAATTTTTGCCATTCTAACTGGTGTGTTATCCCACTGTGGTTTTGACTAGCCTAATGGCTAGTGATGTTTTTTCATGTGTCTGTTAGCCATTTGTATGTCTTTTTGGAGAAGTGTCTGTTCATGTCTTCTGCCCATTTCTTGACTGGATTATTTGTTTTGTGGGTGTTGAGTTCGAGAAGTTATTTATAAAAATTTATAATTTTATTGGGTAATATGTACATTGTTCAACTTAATACTTTTTTGTACTTTTTTAGGTATGATTTTGATATTAGGGCAGCACTGGGTTCATAAAATGAATTGGAAAGTGTTCCTTTCTCTTTGATTTTTCAAAGGATATTAGGTAGAACTAATGTTCTTTTTTTTTTTCTTTTTTTTTTTTTAAAGATTTTATTTATTTATTTGACAGAGCTAGAGACAGCCAGCGAGAGAGGGAACACAAGCAGGAGGAGTGGGAGAGGAAGAACTAATGTTAATTCTTTAACTATTTGTTAGAATTTTCCAATGAAACCACCTGGGCCTGGAGACTTTGGGAGTTTTGAAAATTATCGATTCTATTTCCTCAACAGATATAGGGCTGTTGAGATGGTCGACTTCATGTTGAGTGGGTTGTGATAGTGTTTTCAAGGTCCATTTCACCTCAGTTTTCAAAAGTATGTATGTGTAGTGTAGTAGTCTGTGATTATCCTTTTGATGTCTGTCAGGTCTGAGGTGATATACCCTGTTTCTTTCCTAATATTGGTAATTTGTGTCAAATTTTTTCTTTGCCAGACTTCCTGGATGATTGTGAATTTTATTGATTTTTTTTCAAAGAAAAGACTTTTTAATTCTTTGATTTTTTTCTATTGCTTCTCTGATTTCAGTTTCATGGATTTCTGTTCTCATCTTTACTATTTCCTCACTTCTGTTTATTTTGGCTTTATTTTGTCCCACTTTTCCTAGATTCTTGAGGTGGGATTATTGATAATCTACCGTTTTCTACAATAAAAAGATTGACTATAAAGGACATTTGGCATTACCTACCTTCCTACAGCAAACACAGTCAATCCCACAGTAATTTTATTTTTTTCATAATACTTTTCCAATACTTTTTCATCAAAAGTGCCATCCCACACAACCGGAGCTGACCAGCTGGTGGTAGTCAGGTTCATGGATTCACTGTAGGACAGACATAAGAATTATGAACAAGATACCTTTTAATAAAACTGCAGTAGACGTTACTAATATATAAAGCCTGTGTCTGGTTGCAGCATTTCCTTACTCCTAATCCAAAGCCTTGGTGATTATGATAAACTGGAGAAACAGCTTCTCAGTAATGGCCAGATCATTACAAAAGTACATTACAGATTCATTGTACTGTAATTCCACGATCTTTGAGGACACACTTAAAATGTCACCCAAAGTCTAAAGTAACAATGTCTCCTGTATTTGGGCAAAAATCTCCTGGTCTTAGGCTTTTTGACATTAATTCTTTTCAGAGGCCATATTTTGAAAAATGACCTTCCAGTTTCATATTCTAAAATGCTTTCAGGATAATATTACTGCATATTGTCAGAAACAACTTTGTCAAAACTCTGGAGGGTAGTCAAGCCAAAGCCAAAGTTGGACTACCTTCCAGAGTTTTGGAGCAATCACGCAAAAGTTAAATCAAGAAAAGGATGACAACACAATAGGAGAAGGAAAGCTTTGTGGTATTTTAACTTAGCCTTACACCAACTCCCTGCCAGTATGGCAGTGATATGGAAAATAGCAAACCATGTTCTCATGGTTCTGGAGGAGAAGAGTGGATCTAATTCCGAAGGAATTGTGTTTGTCCATTTTGACCTGAGGACTCCCCAAAGGACTGGACTCCTAGTGCTTTCCTTTGTTTCACTTAACTCAGAACTCTCAAAATGGAAAAGTGGGTACATGAAGGGCAATCCTTGAAAACATTTTAAAAAGGAACAAGCCCCTGCCACCTGAGGCAAGAAATTACAGTTGGAATAAACACTAGATGTGCTGAAAGCCTGGGAAGAAAAGTTTGGAAGAGAGTTCTTTGGAAAGTAAAACCTTTGGCAAGATCCCATGTATAACGAGGAATTAGGAAATCCATGCACATGTTCAGGGCAGGTTACATGTTCAGAAAAGATCCCTGAAGATCCTAAGCTTTCACCTCTGGATGATATTTAGACTCCGTGCAAGCAGGAAGTGAAGGCTAGGGAGAGTTGTAAATAGCTGGGCTGTGTTGAAGGAGGGTCCAAATACACAGCTAATCTTCAAAGACTGTAAAAGGGTTCTTTCCTTTTTCTTCTTCTTTTTCTTTCCTTTTCTTTCCTCTTTTCTTCCCTCTTTTCTTCCTTTTCCTTTCCTTTCCTTTCCTTTCCTTTCCTTTCCTTTCCTTTCCTTTCCTTTCCTTTCCTTTCCTCTCCTCTCCTCTCCTCTCCTCTCCTCTCCTCTCCTCTCCTCTCCTCTCCTTTCCTTTCCTTTCCTTTCCCTCTTCTTCCCCCTTCTCCTCCTCCTCCTTCTCTTCATCTTCTTCTTCTATAATAACCCTCCAACCACCACCATCACCACCACTCTGGCTCTAGTCATTTAAGGATATCTCTGTCAAACCACTAGCTGACCACAAGCTAAAGGGACAGAGACCTTGCAGACCAAACAAGACAAAGAATACACTCTTTAAAAATAGTTTGGAAAAGTCACTAAACGGACAAACAACTATAGTCCACAGCAAGCAAGAACAACTCTAGGAGGTAAAAGAATCAGACTTCCAAAGTGATCACATTATAATATACAAAATGCCTACTTTTAAACTAAAAATTATGAGGTATGCAAAGAAACAAGAATGTATGGTGCATTCATAGGGGAAAAAATGAACAAAAACTGTCCCTAGGGAAGCCCAGACATTGGGCTTACTAGAACAAGACTTTAAACCAACTATTTTAAATGTGCTGAAAGAGCCAAAGTAAACTAAGGACAAAGAACTAAAGGAAACCAGGAGAACAACAGCTTAACAAATAGAGAATGTGATTAAAGAGATAGAAATTATAAAAAGGAGCCAAATAGATATTCTGGAGCTGAGAAGTATAATAGCTGAAATTAAAACCAAACCAAACCAAACAAAAAAACCCACCTTGCCATAGGATTTCAACAGCATATTTGACAGGCAGAAGAAAGAATAAGATACACATAGAACATTTTAACCAACAACAGAATACATATTCTTCTCAAATACACATGGGACACTTTCCAGGATGATCATATGTTAAGCCATAAAGCAAATCTCAAACTTAAGATGGCTGGAAACATGCAAACTATCTTTTTCATTGACAGTGGTATAAAATCAATAACAAGAAAACTTGGAAAGTTCACAAATATGTGGAAATTGAACAACACACTCTTTTTTTTTTTTTAAAGGATTTATTTATTTATTCGACAGAGATAGAGACAGCCAGCGAGAAAGGGAACACAAGCAGGGGGAGTGGGAGAGGAAGAAGCAGGCTCATAGTCCAAGAGCCTGATGTGGGGGCTCGATCCCATAACGCCGGGATCACGCCCTGAGCCGAAGGCAGACGCTCAACCGCTGTGCCACCCAGGCGCCCCTGAACAACACACTCTTAAACAACCAGTGGGTCAAAGAAAAAAATCACAAAGGGAGTTAGAAAATACATTGAGATGAATAAAAATGAAAATACAACGTACCAAAACTTATGGGATGCAGTGAAAAGCAATAGTCAGAAGGAAACGTATAGCTGTAAACATCTATATTAAAAAAGAAGAAAGATATCATATAATAACCTAACCTTCCTCCTTAAGGAACTAGAAAAAAATAGCAAACTAAACCCAAAGCAAGCAGAAGGAAGAAATAATAAAGACTGGAGCAGAGACAACTGACATAGAGAAAGAGAAAACAATGATAGAATTAATGAAGCCAAAAGTTGGTTCTTTGAAGATATCAACAAAATTGACAAATCTTTTTTTTAAGATTTTATTTATTTGTCAGAGAGAGAGAGCACACAAGCAGGGGGCGTGGCAGACAGAGGGAGAAGCAGGTAGAGGGAGAAGCAGGCTCCCCACTAAGCAAGGAGCCCAGTACAAGAAAAAAGAAATGCAGTGGGAGTTGAATTTTATCGGTAGCTTATTTGGAATCTGTGTCAATGATTACATGGTTTTCTCCTTTGTTCAGTTGTCAGGATGATCACCCTGAGTTACAAGGATATGCCTCACTTGTCTTGTTAGTGAGATCGTGTGCCAGTAATTAAGCTAGTGTCTTTCACAACTAAACCCACCACACTATATTCGGCTTTATTGTGCTGAACAGGGACTCGGCAAGCCACATTTCCCCTTTGCTAGTGGGCACCCTTTGAGGCTTTGCTAATAGAGGGCACTGGAGCAAAATTACAAGCCTGGAGGAAGAAGGGCCTTGCTCTTTCCTATTTCCAGTGGGCTCCTCGCCTGCCTCTTGTTCCTGCAAATCCCACATCACCATATTAGCAGTTCCTTCCTGGACCAGCAGTTGAATCCAGATTTCAGCTTTTCCAACACTTGCAAACCCAGCCTCATGGTGCCCTTCCCTAGAGGGCTGGTTCCCTGTCCCAAGAAGCCTTTCAAGAGCTCAGAGATACCAGCACCAGTGGAGTGCATCAGAGTTTAAGCTCAAGTTACCTAGTTAACAACTTTACACTAATTAACAATTCTTTGTATTAAATTCTGTGTTAAAATAATCCACTGTGCTTTCTGTGTCCTGATTAGGTCTGATAAAAGTTATGCTATCATGGGAGGATGAGTCACAGGCTGTTATCCAATCATGATCTTAATTGGACATCTCCTTAGAAAGTTTAGATTAGAACAAGGCTTGAAACTCTGCAGCACCAGGGAGAAAGATAGGTGGGTATAGTAAGAAGAGGGGGCAGAGAGGCCAAAGGAAAGCCACCGTATTAAAGTGAGAAGTGCACAGATGGCCCACCTATCCCATTTGGGCTTTGGTTCCCTCATTGGTGGAATGAGGAGAATCAACCAAAAGATCTTAGATACACCCTTCACAGGCTGACCTGCCATAATTTTAGGGCCTTTGGGTTTCTGTCATTCTTCAGTGTCATTTGTGGAGGATGTGGGCCCTAATGTCCATTCCCAATTTGTCTTGGCCACTGCTTTTTTTTAAAAATGTAATCAAAGATCCATCTGCCATTCAACAGTTGGAATGCCATTTGTAGTGTTGTTACCACCTGTTAACTTCTACTGAGCAGTCTATGGGTCAATCTCGCATGTGTTTGATTTGTACGTCTTACCTGGGAGAAAACCAGTCTGATAGCTTTAATTCTTTTGATTGAATATCCATAGACCTATCAGGAGGAATAATGCAAAGAATCACACTGTATCTATTTCAGTTTGAGGTAATTGAGTGTCTGCCAAATCATGGGCTATGTTATAATATGATATAAAATGCAAGATAAGCGTGAAACAGTAAAAAAAGCAATGATGAACTTTGATGGGAGTGGCATGGAATATCATGATTTCTTACCTCAACTTGAGTCTCTGGGTTGCCCAGAAACCTTTATGTGTTTCCACAGTGTGCATTCTCCTTCTTCTCATTGATAGAGAAATAGCCATTATCACATGAAAGCTCCCTCAATCTTCTGCCACCTTGCCTCCAAATTTACCTTGAGCACTGATTTCCCCCCCCCCTTTTATTGCAATGGAAATACAACCTGACTTCCTGGCCTTAAATATCCTATCTGCTCAGGATCCTTGGTTTCTCCTAGGCTTTCTATTTGATCAGTTGACATGCATGCAGGCCTTTTCCTGTGGCTTCAGATTTGTATGTGCAGCTAGACTTCTCCCAGGAATTTAAGACCCAGACATCCCATTGTGTGCTGAAGTCTTCTCCTTGAAGTTTGCACCAACGCCACAAGATGAAGATGTTTAAGGTGAAAATCATCCTGTCTTCCCCAAAGTAGGTCCGCTTCGTATATTGCCTTATCACTTGGATTGGCAAGGCAGAAGTATGAGCGTCATTCTACACTCAGAGCATGCCCTAAATGCCGACCTCGAATCTATCATTAACCCCTACTGGTTGTACCTCCAAAACATCTCTCAGTTCTACCCCCATCTTCATCCTCTGCTACCGCGTGACATCAGGTCACCGTCATCTCTTGTTGGAGCTACTATACTAGCCTTCTAATTGGTCTCACTGTTTGTACACTTTCAATAAGACTTTGTAGTATGGGGGCACCTGGGTGGCACAGCGGTCAAGCGTCTGCCTTCGGCTCAGGGCGTGATCCCAGTGTTACGGGATAGAGCCCCACGTCAGGCTCCTCTGCTATGAGCCTGCTTCTTCCTCTGCCACTCCCCCTGCTTGTGTTCCCTCTCTCACTGGCTGTCTCTATCTCTGTCAAATAAATAAATAAAATCTTTAAAAAAAAAAGACTCTGTAGTATGAAAAATGTCAAAGGTACACAAACTGAAAGAGAAGAATATAATGAATCTCCATATTTCCATCCCCTGTAATTAACACTGTGATCCCCTCTCTGCCTGTCCTTGCACTGGCCTTTTTCAATCCATTCTCCATATACCCACTGTGCTTCCACTATTATATTTCTGAAGCTCCAGTGTTCCCATGTCATTATTCTGTTTAACAGGGTTCAGTGGCTTCCCATTTTCTAAAGATCACATCTATATTCCTTATGTGGCCATGACATTCTGCATGATCTGACCCTTCACACTGTTCCAGCCACATCCCCTCCCTAGCCCCACAATGACAATTTTCCAGACTCACTTGCCTTTTTAAATTTCCTTAAACATGCCATGACTTCAAACAGTTAATTCCCATGTAGCGTTTAGGTCTCATGTTATTTAAATAGCCCTACCTAAGGGAAGTATTCTCTAACCTGCTGGATGAGGTTAGATTGCCTTTCTTAATAGCTAAAACTTATGAAATACTTTCCTACGTATTATCTAATTTAATCCACCAATATGAGATAGGTATTGTTGTTATTATCCTCATTTTACTAGATAAGGAAACTGAGGCACAAAGAGTTTTTATTATCTTGTCCACGGTCACACAGCAGGTGGAAAAACAAGCAGTTGGGCCTGAGTCCTTACTTCCTCCTTGCTATACACTCTAATGGCACCCTGGATATCCTGTCTTTGGAGAGTTGATCGGGGCTGAGTTCAGGTGGGGATTGGGCAGCTGTGGAGCTGAGTCGAATGTCATGAGTGAGCACTGCAGTGTCCGGAGTGTGACTGAGGCACGGCCTTCTATGCAGGCATCTGCCTCATTGATGGCAAAGTCTTTGGATGCTGAGTGTTAGTGTGTTATGGCTGTAGAATCCTGATGCTAAGGAGAGCTAATATTAATGGTAGAGCGATTGTTAGATTGTGTTGCACTTGTACATTTTACCAGAAAACATTTTAAATCATTCATTCTTCCAGCCTCTGCTGCAGCAGACTTCCCTTGCATGTTCCCACCTTTGTCTAGGGGTTTTCCTCTTGTTTTCAGGTGGTTGAGAGTTACTGCCCTTGTTAGCCATGGCTCTATATAGAGGGAACATACCCCGCCCATAAAAACCATCTTAGTGTATTATTTTCATGCACAGAGCAGCTCACCCACATATGGAGTCACGGTCCTGGTGAGAGTGTTGTGCACCATAGAACAACCAGAGCCATAAGGCTCTTAGACACAACAAGCATCAGAAAGAAAGTTTCTTTCACTTCACTATGTGGGTTCCCATGACTCTAGGGAGAAATAGAACATATTATGATTTGGGGTCTTGCACAGTCTTTAGGGAGGTTTTCCTCTCTGCGTACATTCTGATAGTATGATTTGGTAGGTGGCCTGTGGTTAATAACAATCTCCCAAATCTTTAAACCAATACTTTACTCCTGTGTGATTTCCCAGAGCTTTAAAAGACTCAAGATTCCTGGAAGCTGGGTTCTGGCTCCCGTAACACATTTCCCCTAACCAATTCTCACTCTTAGTACTCCTAGTACTCCTAGTACTCTGACCTTACGGAAGTGTCTCCAACGTATGTTTGTAAAATTACTTTGGTTTACCCTGCCTGCAGGAACCAAGGACTTGCAGGTACCCCACTGCCCTCCAACAGGTTTTGTCCTCAAAGAAGAGGTCATAGCATATTTGTAAATAAGACTTACCAGCACTCGTATATCCTCTGTAGTTCCTTTGTGCTTAGCATAAACAAAAAGGATTATGTTACTTTTAAACTTATATAAAGGGTTTCCACGTTTAATTTTTTAAAAAATTATTTATTTGAGAGAGAGAGAGTGAGCACAGAGGGAGAGTGAGAAGAAGCCGCCAACTTCCCGCTGAGCAGAGAGCCCAATGCGGGGCTTGATCCCAGGCTTCTGAGATCATGACATGAGCTGAAGGCAGATGCTTAACCGACTGAGCCTGCCAGGTGCCCTGGGTTTCCGCATTTAACATGACTAGAGTTATACTCCATCAGTCCACTCATTTTATGACTAAATATTGCCAAATAGTCAATGAACACATAATATTATGGACAGAATATTTATGTCCCCTCAAATCCACATGCTGAAATCCTAACCCCCAGTATGATGGCATTAGGAGGTGGGGCCTTTGGGACATGATTAGGTCATGAGGTTGGAGCCCTCATGAATGGGATGAGTAGCCATACAAAAGTGAGACCAGAGAACTCCCTTGTCCCTTCCACCATGTGTGGACACAGGGAGAAGGTGGCTGTCTATGAACCAGGACACCAAGTCCTCCAGCGCCTTGATCTTGGACTTCTCAGCCTCCAGAACTGTGAGAAATAAATGTGTATTGTTGATAAGCCACCCAGTGTGTGGTATTCTATTAGAGCAGCTCGAATGGACTAAGATACATACTATGTGCCAAGTACATCATTGGTTGTAGAGATAGAGTAATGAATGTGATTTAAAAAAAATCACTGCAGTTAAGGACTTCATACGCTATATCTTAAAAAAAGGAAGCCTAATTCTTTGAGCTACAAATGAAAGAAAAACTAACTTAATATCATTGAAACAATTTGCTAATTGCCAATGAAATCTTTCTACTTGGGTAACTCTGTGGAGGGCAGATACCATACATAGTGCCAGAAGTCACCAATATTAGGGATGTTTCTTAAAGATGCCACCTATTTAAAAATGGCAGTTTCTCTAAAATTTGCTAACTGCCATAATTACATGGTCACTATCTTGGTAGCTTAAGATTGCCTACAAAAGTTATGTTTATCGTTGATCACATTAGAAACAAAAAACTTTGATGCTGAAGGTTATGTTCCTGCTGTTGTATTTGAATGTCATTTGGATATTTTTGGGTATATTGGATTGGTACATTTGAATGCTGATTTCTTCAGGGGCCTATCCTATCACCTTTCTGACAAACTAGATCCTCACCAAACCCCAGAATAAAATATTCATGAATTTTTAAAAATTACCTGAAACGATACAGTCTGTGTGAAGCCCATAGAAACAATAAAAGTAATAACAATTGAATTATTTTTCTTCCATACTTCATCCTTTCCTGAGAGAAAGAGGAAACATATAAGAGTAGATTAAATATAGCACAATGTATACGGAGTAAGCTGTGTTGAATTGTGATTCTCCATGACTTAAACCAACTGATTTAATAGATATTGGCTAGGATTTGAGGCACATTTGGTCCTTGGATGTCTCTCTATATGAAAGTGGGGTTGAGTCTGTGGAGACACTTTTTGTGGGAGCTAGCTGCCCAAAGTCTTAGGACGTTAGCTGGTCTAAGCTGGCCTTGATGCAAGAGATTTTATAACCTTCATTTGTCTTTTCTAGAGTGCACAGGGCTTCTCCTACAGAAAATAAAAATACAAATGCCACTTCCCTGCCTAACTCACAGGGTGGGGTGTCAGGGAAAAGAGATAATTGTGAAAATACTTACTTGGACTCTAAAGAGGAGTATAGTTATGAATGCACTTATTTTTAATGAATTAATATTATGAAGTTGATCATTCCAAGACAGATGATAAGACCAATAAGAGCATAAAATAGATGTTCCTTCTTAAAAGTATTTGAATGTAAAATTGATTTCAAGCATGAGTTAGGGGCTGAACTATAATTTTTAGATTATTTGTACATTGACCTTGGAATTTTAGCCATGAAGTTTATAAAACTCCTTTGTGATTTTCAGTCTATGCACTTATGAAATTGTGTGCAGAAAAGGAACTGAATGTGGCTCAGTTTGGTTGAAATTAAGAACAAACTCTTACCTTTTCTTTTCCTAAGATCACATAGGGCTTTTATATAGTTTCTTCCTTAGAGACTTAACATTTATGGTATGGTGGTTTGGGAAGACATGTGCAAAATCTCAAATGGGCAGACAGTTTTCTAACAGGACATACTGAGACCTTTGAAAAATCATGAATCAGGTAACCTGGCACTGGTTCTATGGTACTCCCCAGTTTGCCTGTTTATTATTTCAGTCTTCTGGATGATGATGTCATCAGATTCTCTTTTGATGATGAAAGAATTGGATACTTGCAATCATAACAATTCATATGCCAGTAGCTTCTCTTTGTCATTACCAAGGGACTAGATTTTGTCCCATTTAGAAAAAAAAGACAAACAAACATAGGATCATTAAAGTTTCTTTTCCTTATTTGGGACTTTTTTTTCATAATACATTTTTAATTGAAGTACAGTTTACATGAAGTAAAACACATGCAATTTAAGTGTACAGCTCATTGGGTTTTTTACACATGTACATGTCTAGGTAAAAACCACTTTAATTAAGATACAGGACATCTCCATGACCCCAGTAACTTTTTTCTTGTGCCCCTTTGAGTTTCTACCCTCTCCCATCCAGGAAACCAGTGTTCTGATTTCTATTACCATAGCTGCGTTATTCCTGCTGTAGAACTTCATATAAGTACAATTGCATGGTGTGTATTCTTTGCATCCAGTTTTTTTTTTTTCCACTCAAGGTTTTGCAACTCATCTATGTGGTTGTGTGTATCTGACACATACCAAAAGTTAATTCAAAATGAATTGTAGATGTAAGCATAAAAGCTAAAGCCACAAGCTTTTAGAGAAAAACGTAGGAGGATATCTTTCTAACCTGGGGATAGATAAAAGTCCCTTAGAAGGTGACAGAAAACAACAACTAAAAAAATGATAAATTATACTTTATTATAATTAGAAAACTTATGCTCATCAAAAGACACCATTAAGAAATGAATAAATAAGCCATTACTACTCACCAGTGGTTTACAGTGACCTAAATACTACATACCATACAGGAAATAAAATCTATATTAATGTTAGAACTTTTCTTCCTAGAAGAAAAAATGGGGTGGTGAAGGAGGATAATTAAATTAAATTAATACAGAATTAGAATATTTTGAGTCACAGGAAAGTAGACTAATGCTCCCATAGATGACATTCATAAGTCCTGGAAGGGAAAATAAAATAAAAATGACATAAAACTATTTGAAGGCAAAAGAGATGGAACAAAACCAGGTTGATCCTTGAAAGGAGGGACGTGTATTGGGTAAAATTTACATTTATACAACTTTTCATCTGAGGTTACCTCCCAATTCACACACAGTCGGGTGGCTAGAACTCACAGAGAAAGACTTGAGCAGTCAGAAGATGAAATTGGTTGATATAAAGGAGGCTGAAAAGTAATGTGGAAAACAGAAAGAGGAAAACACAGAATGGGGTACCCCAAAATCTGCATAGAAACTCTGACTTAAACCGTGGATGACAACTAAACTGCCCATGCATAGGAAAAACTTCAGTTTCCCTAGGAAATAGCAACTTCTGAAATTGAGCAGTTTCCACCAATGCCCCCTGCAGGATAAATGGAGTTTGGAATTTGAGTCCAGCCCGGTTAACTATCTGTCCAAACAAAAATCAACACTCTTTAGAGGAAAATAACAGAATCCAGAGTCTCTACA
The DNA here is from genome assembly GCF_002007445.2 of Ailuropoda melanoleuca. Taxonomy (NCBI): domain Eukaryota; kingdom Metazoa; phylum Chordata; class Mammalia; order Carnivora; family Ursidae; genus Ailuropoda; species Ailuropoda melanoleuca. The sequence goes on from NC_048224.1 coordinate 47,647,718, forward strand.
CGTCATCTATACTGTCAGGTATACATTTTGGAAAAGTTCCTAGACATGTAAAGAAAGAGGAATATGTGACCCATAGTGAAGAGAACTAGACCCCAATGTAAGTGGTAAACAAGGACTTTAAAGCAACTATTAAAAAAATGTTTGAGGATTTAGTGGAAAACTTGGTGAAAACAAATGAACAGAGGAAAGCTATTTAAAAATGGACATTCTTTGAAAGTACTGTATTTGAAATGAGGATATTAGTGGATGGGCTTACAAACGGATTATATACTATAGAAGAAAAGGTCAGTGCAATGAAGGATAGATCAATGTTAATCACCTTATGTGAAAAAGAGGGGAAATGAAAATCCATTTACATTTAAACTGCAATCAGAAGCCTCCTTAGCCACCCACAGGCAGAAGTTTCCACACTCTGTCATTATGACAGTCTCTCCAAGTTGGGGGCATTCCGGAGAAGGGGAAAGAGTGGGAAGCCTGGGGGTGCAGAGTCCTGTGGTTGGACAAATAAGATGGTGAGGCATGAACAGGCATAATAATATTGAAAGCCTGTTTTAAAGCCCATCTACTCTCAGGAAGTGTTTGAGATGGCTTATTATTAAGAAAGTGTGGTTACAATAAACAGGGAAACAACACAAGAATTTTTTTTAAGAGGGGAACAGAAAGAGAAACATTTATTTAGTCACTTAGGTAGGTGTTTTCCATGACCTTGGACATCCTAGCCACTTCATAAGAATAAAGGTTTAACCTTTATGTAATTACTGTAAGGAGGGACTTACTTCTGTCATTTTGTTTTCTATATGCCTTATAGCCTTTTTTGTTGTTGTTGTTGTTCTTCATTTTGTGTTTAGTTTATTTTTTGTAGTGAAATATTTAAATTCTTTTTGCATTTCCTTTTGTGTATATTCTATAGATGTTTTCTTTGTGGTTATCATGGGGATTACAGTGAACGTACTGAAATTATAACACTCAAATTAGAATTGATACCATCTTAACTTCAATAACATACAAACTCTGTTCCTTTATACCTCAGTCCCCATCCTTTGTGGTTGTTGATGTCAAGAACTTACATCTTTATACATGGTGTACCCAAAAAACATGAACTAGTAATTCTTTTAAATGCATTGGCCTCTTAAATTATGTAGAAAACAAAATTTGAAGTTACAAACTGAAGTTATAATACTAGCTTTTAGACTAGTAATTTTAAAAAGTGTATTAGTCTCTTAAGTAACATAGGAAACAAAAACTAGAGTTACAAACCATTGTTACAATACTAGTTTTTATAGTTGCCCACGTATTTACTTTTGTGGATATCTTTATTTTTCTCTACAGCTTTGAGTGCTGTCTAGTGTCCTTTCATTTCACCCTGCAAGACTCCCTTCTGATTTCCAAAGTTTCTGACAAGAAATCTGCCAGTAATCTTATGGAGGATCCCTTGTATGTGATGAGTCCTTTCTCTCTTGCTGTTCTCAAGATTCTCTTTGTCTTTACCTTTTTTCCAAAGTTTGATTACAATGTGTCTCAATGTGCATCTTTTTCAGCTCATCTTACTTGAAGTTGATTGAACTTCTTGGATGTTTACATTCATCTCCCTCATCAAACTTGGGATGTTTTCGGTATTATTTATTCACATAGTCTCTCTCTCCTCTTCTTCTAGGATGCCTCCAATGTGTATGTTGCTCTGTTTGATAGTGTCTTGTGTCTCTTAGGCTCTGTTCACTTTTCTTCAGTCTTTTTACTTTCTGTTCCTCAAACTCCATGATATTTATTGTCCTATATCTTCCAGGTCATTGACTCTTGCTTTCACTTGCTCAAATCTGCCTTTGACTCCCTCTAATGAATTTTTCATTTCAGTTCTTCTGGTTTTCAGCTCCAAAATTTCTTTCTGGTTTCTCTTTTGGCTTTCTCTTTGATTGTTATTTCTATTGTTCATATATCATTTTCTTGGCTTTTCCCATGTCTTCTTTTAGTTCTTTGAATATCATTGACAGTTGCCTTTGTCTAGTATATCTGCCATCAGGCCTTTCTAGGAACAGTTTCTGTTTATTTATTTTTCCTTTGAATGAGCCATACTTTTCTGTTTCTTTACATGCCTTGTGATTTTTTGTTGAAAACTGGACATTTAAATCTAATACTGTGATAACTCTGGAAGTCAGATTATCCTTTTCCCCCAGGGTTAACTGTTTTTTGTTATTGTTTTCATTTATTGTTTTGGCTTTTTTGATTGTCATAGGCTGTCTCTGTGCCAAGGATCAGCGTAAGGTGTAAATTTAAGGTCTTCTAAGGTCTTTTCTGAGCCTTTCCCTGGGCATGCATGGTCACTTACTAATTTTCCTGTATATGTAGTCATTATTGAATCTCCCACTCTGGCTCCCAAAAGAGGAAAAGAGATAAATGAAGAGAGAAAAGAAGTGCTGGCCCTTTAAGTCCCCTGGCAGGCACCTCAGATGAAGGGGACGGGGCTTGCAACAATGGGGGGAGGTGCAACAACTATAGCGGCCTACCTTTGCATCTTTGTGATCCTAAGCAGCAATTAGTGATCGGAGCACAGACCCCTGATATGTGGAGGACAGGGTCCCTTTGGCCCATTCTGGCTCCCACAGGCTGCCAGGAACTTGTGCACAACTGCCTGCCACATGGTTGGGGGTGGAGAAGAGGTGGCTGCTACTGTGCTAAGAGCTGAAATTGACCAAAATTAACCTTAATTTACCAGCCAAGCCCTCCCTTGGAAGTTGCGAGCCTTCAATAGACTCCAGAGTTCCAAAATAGTTATAGATTCTGCCAGTGCAATTGTCTAGGTGGGGAGACAGATTCCTGGTGCTTTGTAGTCCAACGTATTCCCAGAATCCTCTCTACCTGGGAAGCTTTTGAAAGTCCTAACTAATGCCCATCCTCTTGAATCAGAATCTGTGCGGTCAGAACCAGGCATCAATATTAGCTCTCCAGATAATTCTAGGTTGCAGCCAAGTTTGCAGCCCCAAGGGGACTTTATACACCCTACATCTAAGAGAGAGGCATAACTCCTATGGGCCACTTTGGATTTTGGAGGCAGTGTCCCACACATGTTGCCTCCCATTTGCCTGATAATAAAAAAGCAGTGAGCTTCAGTGGAATCCTGCTTAAGAGAAAGCTCTCCATATCTTCTGCCCAACGAAGACATATAAATGGCTAACAGACACATGAAAAAATGTTCAAAATCATTAGCCATCAGGGAAATTCAAATCAAAAACATTGAGATACCACCTTACGCCAGTTAGAATGGCAAAAATTGACAAGGCAGGAAACAACAAATGTTGGAGAGGATGTGGAGAAAAGAGATCCCTCTTACACTGTTGGTGGGAATGCAAGTTGGTACAGCCACTTTGGAAAACAGTATGGAGGTCCCTTAAAAAGTTAAAAATAGAGCTACCCTATGATCCAGCAATTGCACTACTGGGTATTTACCCCAAAGATACAGACATAGTGAAGAGAAGGGCCATATGCACCCCAATGTTCATAGCAGTATTGTCCACGATAGCTAAATTGTGGAAGGAGCCGAGATGCCCTTCAACAGATGACTGGATTAAGAAGATGTGGTCCATATATACAATGGAATATTACTCAGCCATCAGAAAGAACGATTACCCAACATTTACAGCAATGTGGATGGGACTGGAGGAGATTATGCTAAGCAAAATAAGTCAAGCAGAGAAAGACAATTATCATATGGTTTCACTCATTTATGGAACATAAGAAATAGCAGGAAGATCGGTAGGAGAAGGAAGGGAAGAATGAAGAGGGGGTAAACAGAAGGGGGAATGAACCATGAAAGACTATGGACTCTGGGAAACAAACTGAGGGCTTCAGAGGGGAGGGGGGGTGGGGGATTGGGATAGGCCAGTGATGGGTATTAAGGAGGGCATGTATTGCATGGAGCACTGGGTGTTATACACAAATAATGAATCATGGAATATTACATCAGAAACTAAGGATGTACTGTATGGTGACTAACATAACATAATAAAAAATTATTATTAAAAAAAAAAAAGAGAGAAAGCTCTCCAGCTCATCCAGCTTGAAGGCCAGTTGCCCTGACACTGGACTCTTATGACCAATCCTATCTTACATAGTTCAGAGAATCAGCAGTAGAACGGGATGATGGATAAAGACTGTGCCTAGCCCTGATAGGAAACCTACAGCAGAGGCCCACTGAGTTCCAGAATAAGGAAATGCCTCTTGAGCAGATAACCATTATTTCCTTCTTTTAAACAGGTGTTGCTATAGTTTTTTCTCTCTTCCTTCCTTGTGTCTCATTGCTGACTCTAGTGTATTTCGAGTGTGAGCTAAGCTTACCATTTATTTTACAGATGGCCATATAGTCAGATGGGTTCTCTAAGGAACCGAAGGAGACGTAGTTAATATCTGGAGACAGTAGACTCTGAGAAGCCCAGCCTTCTGATGTTATCCGTGGATTCTGTGATCTGCTGTTAGGAGAGGGGGCTGTGCCAGGGTAGTGCATCACGTTTTTGGTTCATGGTAGCAGGGAATATTTTAGATATGTGGGAAGAAGTGATTGACGGCTAGACAGCTGTAAGTTGGTTGCAGTAGACACTGTGAGAGGCATCTATCCAGCTCACAGTATGTCCTTCTCTGAAGAACTGCCCGAGGTGTAACCACTCTCTGGTAAGCCTGCCCCATGGCACAGCGGCTGGGAGCAGGAGTGGATGCTGTGCTGTTTGTGTTTTCTTTTCCAGGAATTTGAAAGTTTTGAAGGAAGAAACCCTAAGTCTGGAAATAGTTGGGGCTGAGCCATATTGACAGACCCCTGGGGAAAGTTCACAATTTTTAGCTGTTGAAGCCCTTAGAACTTCCCTAGCTCTTGCTCATGGCCTGGTTATAGTGATGTGGCTGGAAAATTTTTACACAACCAACTCCTAAAAAAGAAAAATGGAAAAGAAAGGAAAGGGAGGAAAGCCCCAATTTCCAGCGTTGACTGATTCCCATGGTGTCAGTACACTCACTATGGCCCATATCGAGCTACCCCAGTGAAGTCACTGCACAGGGGCTTGAGAAACAGGCATAATCCAGCTTCAGTATATTCCCTTCTGGTTATCAACTCTCCCTTGTATTCAGTGGAATGCTCCCTCCCAAGAAATAGCCTCCCAAAAATCTCCTTTTCAGATTTAGACAGCTCAAAGGGGATGCCTGTTCCTTGCCATCAAAATATTTTTGAAAAGATTTTATTTATTTGAGAGAGAGAGTGTATACATGAGCTGGGGGGAGGGGCAGAGGGAGAGGGACAGCAGACTCCCTGCTGAGCACAGAGCCTGATGCAGGGCTTGACCCCAGGACCCCAAGATCATGACCTGAGCCTAAGTCAGACACCCATCCAACTGAGCCACCCTGGCACCCCAGCAATCAAAGTATTTGTAACTAAAATACCTAGCTAGCATAACCATGTTTTATTCTGACAGTTACAGTCGGTTCACTAAAAGTGTTTTCTAACTTTGGCTGATTTTTCACAGCCACATTCTTTAGATATTTATAGCTATTTTCATTTATTCATATCCATTTCTACAAATGTGTGGTCTTTACCAGATCTAGAAAGGAATCACTGACTTAATAATGGGACTCACACATTTGAAAAGCCCACAGGTAGTGCAGGTAAGGCTGGAGCCAGTGACTCAGTCTTGTCATCAAGGGCTGTGTTTCCTTCAGCGACCCTGCCCCTCCTGTCTTATTGTCAGTCGCATCCTAAGGCTGACCTTCCCATGGTCAAGCTCCTATTACTACATGCTTCCTCATTTCTTTAAAGGACCTGAGATTCACTTTGAGTGGACTAGTTTAGGTCACCTGCCCCTCCCCAAATGAAGCATTGCCACCAAGGGGATGGAGAATGTTGACTTGCTTAGTCTGGATCCCTTGCTCCAATCATGGCACCAGTTTCCATGGAAATCACGTATTCTGCTTCAAGGAGCCTAGGCATTGCTGGGAGGGGAGAAAGAGAGCCACGAATGCCAGGCAAATGTGGAATCCTCAACCAGCCAAATTGCTCACATGGTCTTAACTGCTTTCCACACGGGCTCTGCCAGGTGATTTCAGCCAGTGCCAAGGCCCTAGCACCAGTTGTGTGGGTCTCTGGGAAGGTCTCCTGGCTGCCCTCTGTGCTTTACATCTGCTGCTCCTCCCTCTGAAACCTCCTTCCAGGTCCACTCCTCAGTCACCCCCTTCTCTTCTTTTAAAGTGCAGAGTCAGCCCCCCCGAAGCAGTTTCCTCCTCCCTTCCTCCATGCTGCCCTGGACCCTGTATCGCTCGCATTTCATTTGTCTGCTTCTCCAGCGTGGCTCTTTGAGAGCTTTAGACCTGCATTCTGAGAGTTTTGGGTCTACTAAGTTCTCTCTAATGCCTAACAAAGGAATTGAGAGCTTTTGGTAATGATTCCTCTGGTGTCCTCAAATTTAAAACAAGATGGTTAAAATGTGTGTGGCGCACTTGCACACAAGTGAAAGAGTGAGGGAAGCAGACAGGAGCTGTGAAAAGAACAAAGGACGTAGAGTCAGACGGTCCTGGGTTTGAATTCTAGTTGGCACCCTTATAGAGCTGAGGCTTTGCCCAGTGGATCCTCACTTAACCCTGCTTTCTCGCCTTAAAAAGTATGCATCTTAGGTTATGCATCCACGCTTTCTATGACCTTTCACCAAGCAGTATGCTATTGTGCCTGTTATTCATTTATCAAAGGCACATTTAATAAATACTTGTAAGTACTGCCATAACTATGATTCCCTTATTGGTAAGTCACATGGTGACTTTGGCTGAGAGACATCAAAGACGTGTCACTCAAGAAGGACAAGAGGGGCTTAAAGAAACGTATCCCCTTCCAGCTGCATGTGATCCCCAGATTAGAGGTGGAGTGGAAGGTGGAGGTGTGGCTGTCCCTTCCACTGGCCCCATATGCCCCTCTGCCCAAGCGTGCCCTCCATGGCACCTGCCTTGGCACAACAGCTAGTGTGTGCCCACAGGGCTTGTATCAGCCCTGCATGCACAAAGTAAAGATAAGAACGATCACAGTCTTTTATTTTTCTTACGTGATACGTTTTAACTAATGTAATGCATTTAGGGCAGGTTTAGTACACAAAAAGTGGGAAATAGTACAACAGGCTTGGGGATGCATCTAGTTTTTAAAATCTTAACTCTTTGGGCAGAAATGCCCCTTTGTAAAAACCTTCTATAAAGCTGCATTTTCCTTGATTACAAACATGGCCCTTCAGCTGTATGGTGTCAACACATCTATCCTTGTCGGCTTCTCTGGTTTGAGCTTCAGCTCAGTTGTTTCCTAGCCAGGTGGCTAACCTTTCTGAACATCACTTTGCTCATCTATAAAATGAAAATAATTCTAATGAGGGAATGATGCCCTGTTGTGTATCTAATGCACGGCACTCTATCAGTCTCATCACTTTTCATCTTTCTGTTTATTACAAATCCACCCGCCCTGACTTTGCTGGAAACGCAGCCTTTTCCCAGGGCCCCTTTGGCCACATATATTCCCCAAAGGTCAGGACTAATAACCCCCAGATGTAGTTACGACATTGTTTTCTCCCGCTGCCCTGGTGCCCCACCCTAGGCTTCAGGGGCAAGCCTTTTCTTTCTGGTTCCTTCACGGGCAGTTAATGACTTCAATGCACCATTTTGGAAAAGCTCTCCATAAGCATTTCTTGTTTTGAAAGCCTGGGACTTCCAACCATGTTCTATCTTCATAATAGTGAACACGTTTTTAGAAGGACCTCAGGATTATTTGGAGTCTAAGAATATAAAATTTTATAACGGACTTATTCTGAACATCTTTGGGAGGAAACACACAATCCATGATCAGACCAGAATCTACTGAGAAAATAATTTATTCAATTGTGAATCAGGAATTTTATTATTTTTTTTAATGTTTAAGAATAACTATTCATGAGATCTTGAGTTTGTTCATTTGGGATTTAAACAAATAAAAAGAAATCAAGATTCCCTCAAAAGTAAACATCAGCCCTTTCCCCTAATCGTTTAAGATAGATCATTTCTTTGGTGTAGGACTTAAATGCTCCACTGTCTCTACTCCAGAATGGATCCCAGAAAACTTGAATCCTAGAGGCAGCATCCTAACTGACTTATGGTCTTTGTTTTCTTTCACGAAGTCCACTTCTTCAGGACTTTTGTTAGTTTGGTTTGGTTTTGCTGGGTTGTGAGATTTTTGGCAAGGACTGAAGAGTAGGCGGCACGGTGAAATGGTAGGAAAAAACATGGGTTTCATTTGGATCACGTAAGCCCATTGTGCCGAACGTGGAGCCAGGGCAGTGGCTCTTCAAATCAATCACTTAAAAATGGAAACAAAATGACCAAAACTGGAACACAAGCAAACTATAAATATACCTGTCTATGTAGATGGTGCGTCCCAACTTCCTTGACACTGAATTGCTTAACTTTAAATAATATGTAGGATTTCAGAGCTTCTCTTAGAGAAGGGAACTGTATGTTAAGCTGTTCAGTCATGAGGACTGGGTCTCCCATTACCATCCTGTCTGCTTTTGATATAAAATCAATTAGCCATTTATCCACTGTGTCTGGTGGTTACACAGCTTTCGTGCAGACAGGACAGGGGAAAACGAGAGGTTGCTTGACGGGAGGGTTTTCCAATCCAGTCCACTCCTGGATGTCAGCCCTCCACTTTGGGGCATGATGGGCTGAGGGGCCCTGAGGCTTAGAGCAGGCTGCAGCAGGACACGTTGACGACTTATCGTCATGAAGCTCAGGTTTGGGAAATGGAACTCCATGCCAGCCTCTTCAGTCCACTGCGGGCCTTTGCCTTCTCTGACACCATCCACTTCCTCCAGCCATGGAACCGAAGACCCAAGTGGCAGAGTCTGGCAGACTCAATGTGACTTGGGCAAAACAAGAAGCATCTTCCATGCAAGCCCCTGCTGCTCTAGTTGTTGTGGGTCTGAGAAGGCTGGAGATTGCCCACACAGCCTCCCATTCAGTGCCGGGATCTGTGCTGTGTTTAAGCACCAGCCCCGTGCCCTGTGCCCCTCAGAGGTGGCCCACCAGCCTCCTCTTTTCCCACTTCATGGCATGGGCCTCTTGCCCATTTCACGGCAAACTAACTTTGAGTCTTTGTTTTCACTCCATGTTGAGCCCCCACTGGCTTATTCATATTCCCTGGGACTCCAAACCTTCACCACCATGATATCCATTGGGAATCTTCACCAATCTTCTGTACAGAAGCCAAATGACATTTTCCTGATGAGAAAAGAACATGGACAGCCAATGGCTTGAAGCAGTTTGCTACTGAAACCATCTGAGGATTGCCAAGGGGGACCGCGTCCTTACTCAGAGTTCTGCTGCCAGGCAACTCAGCAAGGACACTGAAGTCAAGGGGATGACCTCCCACAGTTGTATCTTGTTGCCAAACACCTCCTAGCACCCTTTTGTCAGTACGTTATCTGGCACATGCAGAGCGTTTCTGGCTTTTTCTTTGCCTGTGTCCAAAACCAATTTTTTTTTTTTTTTGGTTTAGTTGATAGTATTTCCCCCAAACCCAGAATAGGAATTTACATCTGATTACCATAGGCTCATTCTCCCATACTGCAAAGTTCAAAGTTATAAGGAAGAAGACCAAGTATTTGCTGTGTTGGTGTTTTGTTAGTATTGTTTAAAAGTCAAGTGTTACTCTTCTGAGAAAGTTGCCATAATCATACTCTTCCCAAATTCGGAAACCTACTGGCACAGTTTAAAGTCAGATATTATTTCTAACCAAATTATACTCTTTTGTCTGCCAAGATATCTTGACAGTCTTAATATCTGAAGGCAGGCCTATGTGATAATCCCAGCAATATTCTGGGGATAAGATTTTAGTGGGTTTGTTGAGAAGGAAATACTTGTTTAGGTGGCTTTCATCATGCCACTCGGCTTCTATGTCATTTTTCTTGTCTTGGAGGATTCCCTTGAAGCACTCCTGGGTGATGTTTAAGACCTGAATGGGTGTTCCTCCAAAAATGGCTGCATGGTAATAAAAATCCCCCTGGCCAAATGGAATGTAGGCTGCAGACTCCTTCCGCCTCTCGTAGGTAAACTCATCGGGATCTGCCTTGTACCACCAGGCCTGCAGCTGAGCCACTGACTGGCCCAGAGTCTCCACTCCAAAGCTATCTTGGAAGACCTGGTCCACGTCCATGCAGAAGAGGAAGTCCACTTCATGCTGGATGTGGGCCACAATGTGTTCCCCAATGGTCTTCATACGCATCATGCTGATGTCCTGCCACCTCTTCTCAGGCTCAATCTCAAACACTTTGAAGGAACGCAGAGGCCCCAGCTCTATCAAGGGCATCCTGGAGACATCGTCCACCATGATGTAAAATATGACTTTGTGGCCAACCATGAAGTACCTATTGGCAGATATTAAGAACTCCTCCAAGTAATGCTCAATGTATCTGAAACAAAGAAGAACGGGACAAATGTAACTCCTGGGATTTGTGCAGACTACATGCTCTTCTAATCGTCTTGTCTGTGTTTGGCAGTGTGGGAGAGGAATGATTTTCCCCATCCCAGACATGTGTTTTCCACATCTGATAGGGGAACATTCCTGGCTGCTTTCCACCATTCATTCATTTCACTTTGGGGAGGAGGAGTGACTTACCTGCTGATGTTGGAAGAGCGACATGGCATTTGCAGCCCTGCCCCCACCACCCTCACTCTTGGAAATGGCCACCAGCCAGTTGGAGAGAGCCTGTGCTCTCAACTCTTTGGGGCCTTGAAGTGAGCCTAGTCTAACGGGCCCTACTCTGCATCTGGAAGCCTGGATACCCAATCTTTCTAATCCTGTGGTTCACTATCAGGAAGCCTAAGGTCTGCAGATAGAAGCCACATTCTCCAGGACTTGCTTTAACTGCGATGAACATGGTATTCACATCATCTACCCTTTGTCTTATTTATCTGTTGGTTCAGACTCTGAGCAGGCAAAGTGGGTGCCAGATATTTTCTCCCCTAGCTTCACAAGATAATTGACATATAACATTGTGTAAGTTTAAGGTGTACAAAGTATCAATTTGATACACTTTTATATTACAAAATGATTATCACCGTAGCATTAGCTAATACGTCCATCATGTCACATAACTACTGTTTCTTTTTTTGTGATGAGAACATTTGAGATCTATTCTCTTAACTTTCAAGTGTATAATAACAGTATTATTAACTATAATCACCATATAATCACCATACATTAGATCTCCAGATCTTATTCACCTTATAACTGGAAGTTTGCACCTTCTGACCAACATCGGGGGCACTAGTTCTCCCTCAAACTGTACCCAGTGTTGCTACTGTCCTACCAGATGCAAGGGTGACATTAAGCCTAACCATCACTACTCTCATATCCTCTTTTGGGACCCAGAGAACGGGTCACAGGGCATAGATATCCTTCTATATTCCATATTCACCCTGTGAGCCCCCCACTGATCACCCCAAACACCAACCCACTCTTCAGACACCACCGTTGTAAGACTCATCCAAACACTGGAGCAAGCAACCTGATTTAACCTTAGTTTAACTATTTTTTCCTTGTTTTTCAAAACAGATTTTATTTTTTAGAGTAAGTTTGGGTTCACAGCAAAACTGAACTGAAAACACAGAGTTCCCATGTACCCGCTGCCCCCCTTCCCTCCCACAGCTTTTCCCCACTACCAATTTCCAGCATCGGGTGATACATGCCTTGCGATCCATGAACCTGCACTGACATATCATTATCACTCCATAGTTTACATTAAGATTCACTCTTGGAGTTGTACATTCTATGGATTTGGACAAACGTATGCTGACATGTATCTATCACTATGTATGGTATTATACAGAGTACTTTCACTGCCCTAAAAATCTTGTGTTCTGTCTGTTCAGCCACACCTCTCCCCCAACCCCACCCCACCCCTGGCAACCACTGATCTTTTCACTGTCTCCATAGTTTTGCCTTTCCTAGAATGTCACATAGTTGGAATCATATAGCATGCAGTCTTTTTAGGTTGGGTTCGTTCACTAAGTTAACATGCATTTAAGGTTCCTCCACGTCTGCATGGCTTGATAGCGCATTTCTTTGTAGCACTGATAATATTCTAGATGTTACAGTTTGTTTATCCGTTCACCTACTGAAGGACATCTTGGTTGCTTCCAAGTTTTGGCAGTTATCAGTAAAGCTGGTATAAACATCTGTGCACAGTTTTTTGTGTAGACATGTTTTCAACTCCTTTGGCTAAATACCAAGTGCAGTTGCTGAATTGCATGGTAAGATTATGTGTAGCTTTGTAAGAATCTGCCAAATGGTCTTCCAAAATGGTTGTACCATTTTGCACTCCTACCAGTAATGAATGAGAGGGCTCGTTGCTCCACATCCTCACCAGCATTTGGTATTTGGTACTGACAATGTGTTTTGGATTTAGGCCATGCTAACGGGTGGGTGGTGCTATTTTAGCTACGTATGACTTCATTCCAAACACATCATGTTGGTGTCTTCTGTAACCCAAGCTGTATGCTCTTGTGAAGCCATGGAGATCACAGAGGGGAGGAAGAAGTAGGAGTCAGACGGCTTAACACAACTCACGCAGACCCCAGACTCATGAATGTGGACTGAATTTAATTTGCTGATCATAGCTGCAGGCAATCAAGAGGTTTTGTGCGCCATAATAACCGGTATTTCATTTTGCTTTTTGGTGACTGCTCAGATTTCCTTTCTTTACTACCAAAATAAAGTGTGCTTTTAATGCTGGCCACTAGAAGCCCAAGAGTTTACAGTACTGATTATTTAAATGGAAAGAAGATATCTGAGCAATATAAACAGGGAGTTCAACATGGCTCTGTGGCTGGCTGCCAGGAAATTCTTGGGCACTCTGGAACTTTAAGAAAAATCTATTGAGCTCTGAAGCTTGGGAGACAATCCTAAGGCAAGGGAGGGCGCCACTGGAGGTTTAACATTGTTTAGGGATTAAAACACTGCTGTTGGCTTCCTGCATTGTTATTTGAAAACAAACCAAACATCACACCTCCTAAAAGTCCAAATCCACTCTTATGAGGATTTATTGCTGCTGAGTGCACAAACAGTCCTCTCAGGCGTCAGAGCGGAGAGCATAGGGCTTTCCCCAGGATAGGTGATTTATAGTTTGGTTCTGCAGAGTTGCAGCTGGATGCTGAAGTCGTTGTGGAGCCATAAGCAGTATTCTGTTCTTTTTGGGAACACCAAGATCTAATGCGTCCATAACATTTGGGCCATGGGATTAGGTGAGCTAAGAAATGGCTCCTGACTCAGAACAGTACAGATTCTCCTGGGGAAAATCTCAAAACTCCAGAGTCACCCTTGTCTATTAGAGATGCCACCCAGGTGACTAACCAGGTCACCATACCTGATTAGTATGGCCACAGTAATGGCTTCTGGCCTCTGGGTTGGAGGTTTTAGGAGAACCATCAGATCTTCAGACCTTTAGGCCCTATGGTGGGCAGGCTGAAGCTCAAATCAACCAGGGCCTTCAACACTCTTCGTACAGGCCAAGGGATCAACTTCCCATGTAGTTTTCAGGAAAGGAACAGAAGGAGAGGCCCGTGGTGGGGGTGGGGACTAGGAAAATTGAACTTTTGCTTTTGTTTTGGGAAAAAAGCCCAAAAACTTTCCAAAAGAGCAAAATGGGTTACATTTTAAAACTAATATTACACCTACTAATTTCAAGTAAGAATGACTGCAGTTTTGGAAGAAGTGTTCTAAACAAGGAAATGAAAGCTGAAACAGGAATCTACCCAACCTCTAGAAGAGGAAGTTCTGGCTAGCTGAATATCTGGGGGCCAAGGAAGACCTGAGGAGCCCACGGAAGACATGGAGAACGGCCATGCTTGGATCAGTCTGGACTGTAAATCCTTCTGTCCTTGGTCCTGGGTCTGAGAATGTAGGAAGACGAATGATGCACATTTGGGCCAACAGCTACCATTTTTGGAATTTCCAGAGAAAGCCATGGAGGTCAGGAAGGAGGTCGTTGTGGGTGTGCTGTAGCCCCTAGGCTCCTCTGTGGGTGGAGTGGACACTTTTACATGCAACCTGAGACCCTCACTTTGAGGTAGAAAGGAGTCAACTCACCTACTATTGTTTTGCTCTCAGCCCTTCAGGGGCCTCAGTAGAACAGAGATGGACACCATCCCATTATAACATTCTCCTATCTAAGAATTCAGACAAGACAGGAACAGCTCCATGAGCCCAGGGGGCCCCTCACAAGCATTCTGACAATGAAACAAGAAAAAACTGAGGTCGATCTTATTAGGGACTCTTACCTTCCAACAGCAAAAACCGTCAAACCCACGGTAATTTTCTGTTTGCCATAATACTTTTCTAGGATGGTGCTGTTGTAAGTGCCTTCCCACACGACCGGCGCCTTCCATCCGGTCACTGTCACAACCTCTGGACGTTTCCTGGTGACAAAACATAGGGCCCCATGAGTCAGGACAGCTTTCCTAAGGTGGGGTGGAGATTGTCTGAGGGAACATTGGGGTCAGCTATGATTTGCTGAGACTGCCCTTGAATCCTGACCTAGCCCCGGGCAGTCAGCAGGCTGGTGTGACATTCGCAGAGGCAGCGCCTTCTGAGTGAGGGGCAGGAGGCTCTGGCCAGGTGCCTTTGAGAGCTGCCTTTGGGGCCCTGATGGAGATCTTAACCTGTATACTCCACACCCTCTGTCCCCTTTTGCTGCTTTCCTAGTTCTCTTCTTCCTATCTCCCCAGCCCCTTCCTAAATTACCAGTGACACCTTTGGGTTTTAGCCCCATGGGTGCCATCCGAGCCTCAGGAGTCCCTAATCCTTGACTTGGGAGGATGAGAGTGACCTTGGAGCCAAAAGAGAGAAAGCTATTTTAATTTGCCTTTTGCCAGAAAGGCATTTTTTAGGTAAAAACTTGGTTATAGGCCAAAAAGTCCCCAGATTTAAGGGGGTTCTGGTGTCATCATTCATTTTACAAACAAAGAGACAGAGTCACCCAGAAAAGCGGGGGCTCAATAGAGATCCCCCATGGCCAAGGCTGGAACATGGGAGTCTGGCACAGACCCTCTCCTCAGACCACGTTGCATCTTTGGTAGGAGTACAAAGGGCAAAGGGGGGGGTATGTTTTCTGCACTCAGAATGCTCTGAAGGGACTTGGCAAAGCCAACACAAACACAGGAAGCAACACGAGCGGCAGCAAACTGACCAACTGCGGAGGGGAGACGCGGAAAGGCTGCGGAGCAGCTGGGGCCCAGCAGGAGGAGGTGACACAGACTCAGCTCTGACCCCCATTTTCTCAGGAAGTGGCTGCATTTCCCCTGCTGGGAAGCAGAGACCGAAACACAGTCATCAGATTCAAACCCCAGCACGAACGGGCCTGTCCCCACTAGGCATCTGCTTGCCAGTGATAAGGGCAAAGTCCTAGTAGTCCCTCTTGGGTCCCTGAAGGCTGTGTGCATGTGGCCCTGCTGAGGCTGTTAGCGAGATGTCAGCAAATAGATGGAGCCACTGAGAACTTCCCCTAGTCCTATACATCAGTGGAGGGTGGGTTTTCACAAAACTGCCCATATCCCACCAGCTAAGTTGGGTTTTCCACAGTGAGGTTGGGCAAGGCTGGGTGAACCCCCACCTCACCCCAGCCCCAGCTTCAGTTCCAGCCCCAGTCTCACCCAGCCCCAGCATCAGCCCAGCCCCAGTTGCAGTCCTAGCCCCAGCCTCCCCCCAGCCCCAGAGTAGAAAAGAGCCTCAGCGACTCTCATCCTCCTGTCCATCAGTCACCAAGCTCTTCACTCTAATACTTGAGATGACAGTCCCTCCTGCCCGCCTGTGCCCTGCTTCTGGCCTCCCTCTTCCCCCTGCACAGCTGAATCGCCCCCAGAGATGGGTCGGGTGGGGCACTCTGAGGCTGCTCTCCTGGCCCCCCCATCTTGTCTGGAGTCTCGGCTCTGCCCTCACACCCCACCAGTGCTGGCTGCGCGGAGAACAGCTGCTCTTGGTTTCCTTCAGTCATGAAAGCACCAACCTGTGCCCAGCACCTTCACTACACTTTCTCATTTAGTCCTGGCAACAGTCCTGCCACAGATTATGTCCCTTGTACAGGGAAGAAAACCAAGGCTCAGAAAGACTGGCCAACTTGCCCAGAGCCTCACGGCTAGCCGCCGCTGATGGAGACTGACATACGCTGAGCACTTCCTGTGAGACCAGGCACTGAGCTAAGGGTGTCACCCTTCAGAGGTACTATTTTGATTCTATTGTATCAATGAGCAGCACAGAGAGGTTCAATAACTTGCCCAAGGTCACACAGCTAGTAAGAGGCAAAGCTGTTTTTCAGACCCAGATGGTCTGACTCCGGAGTCTACGCTCTGGGCTACCAGCCTGTATTGCTCCTTATAGGGACATTGGCTGGCTCTGCTGATGAAGCTGGGGCTACAACCCACATCTGTCATCATTTCCTCTCACCTTAGCTACCCTGGTATTTTTATCAGCGCAGAATGAGAAATAGTGAGCTCTTGTTGTGTTATGTTTTTAGAAGTTTATGTGATGCTTTTAGTCACATAAAACCCCCCACTTTGTGGAATGACAAGATTTCAAACCACAAAACACCACACACACACACACACACACACACACGGCTTACACATCTGTAACCAACGTTTCTGAACTTAAACTCTGCCCTGTGTTACTGCCTCATTCTTTGCTGTCCTTAGTTTTAGCCCATCAAGGATCTTTTAGTAGTTCTGACCCAGCCCGCTAGCTAAGTCTTGCAACTGTGTACAAGCTGGACATGTGGTAAGCAGGTAATATTATTAAAAAAAAAAAAGAGGGGTGCCTGGGTGGCTCAGTAGGTGAAGCATCCAACTTTTGATTTCGGCATCAGGCTCACTCAGCAGGGAGTCTGCTTGAGATTCTCTCTCTCCCTCTCTCTGACCCTCCCGCCACTCACTCACACTCTCCATAAATAAATAAATAAATAAATAAATAAATAAATAAATAAATAAAATCTTTAAGGAAAAAAGGAAGGTGGGGGGAAGGCAGGTAGCAAGTGTACTTACTTAATACTTACAGTGCTCAGGGACCAAGTACTTGACTTTCACTCTGTCATTTAATCCTCACATCGACCTTATAAAGTGGGTGCTACCCTCACCTGCATTTTACAAATAAAGGAAGGCGGGGCAAAAGAAAAGCAGAAGTGATCTGCATCTTCAGCTTTATAGGAAGGGCCAGGCCAGGGCACACAGTCCCTCCCTGCACACTGCCTCAGCCACACCAGACCCACAGCCGAGCACTGAGATCAGAGAAATGAGACTCCATCCTACCCCTTGAGAATCTCACACTCCCAACAGGTGGTCAGCCTGCTATACAACAGCACCCCCACGCAGTCCCCATCTTCTAGAAAGACTGAGTCAGAAAAGCAGTGCCCAGTTTGGTCGCTTGCCTGGGAAGATTCCTCCATGCAGGAAAAAGAAAAAAGCAGCGATATTAAAAATTAATGTTTACTTAAAAATTAAAATGTTCTATTTACCAGCTGTTAATTATTAAATTTCATTGGCAATTCCAACATGTCATGGACCCTGACTAAAAAGCCGGATGACAGCTTGAAAACGCAGGCAGTGGGGGCAGGGGAGGAGGGAGGATGAGAACCAGATCAGTTCCCAGATGAACCCATGCACCAGAGAGTCTTTGCAAAACCATCACCACCACTCTTGCCCAAAAGAAGTGACACGGGGCAGGCCACCCGTGTGTCAGAGCTAGTCTCCGCTGCTGTCGATTGCCAGAGATGTCCAAGATCACAAGGATGGGGCTCTAAAAAGAGGGAAAAGTGCCAGGACAGACTCAGAGCTGCCCAAATGCCTTTCTTCCAAGCACAGCACCCACTGTGTCACTGGGTGTGGCTCCAGGGTAGGCCAGAGGCTTCCCACGAAATAAACACATACCTGCCTAGGCCATTGGTAGCTTTTTATTTTACATACTTATTCATGGGTACCTTGCGGTCCCCAGGTGTTGGGTAGAGGAAGTGTTCAAAGTGAATATTTTAAATATGAATATGATAAAATGTGAATCATGAAGCAGGTCAGAAAAGCTGGGAGGTGCACACGATGTGTTAAGCGTCGGCACGCCAGAGCGCACGTGATCCAGCACAGAGCCGGTGGCATAAGGAACAAAGAGTGGGGGCCATGGGATACAGAGAAGGACATGATGCAGGAAGAATTCTGGAGGCAGAATTAATAGAACACATCCATCAGTGAGACTGTGGGGTGGGTGGAGGGAAAGGATGAACCGGCGAGAGATCCCAGACTCTGGCTTGAGGTGGGAAGTGAGAACAAGGGCAGGGTAGAAGGTGCAGATCCAGCTGGGTCATGGAGACGTGTGTGCAGAGCTGCCCAGCAGGCAGTCAGAACCAAGTCAGGACTCAGGGAACCTCAGGGCTGAAGATGGGAAGGTGGGAGTCACTCTCACACCATTGTGTCTAAGGCCATGGGAACGGATGAGAGCCTCCAGAAACTCTAACATATGATGGCTGGGAAGCAGGAGAGATGCTTATGGAGGGGATCCAGAAGGGAGAACGGAGAAGTAGGAGGGAAATCCAGAGGATGTTTTGTCTCAGAAGCTAGGAGCTCTTGATGTGGAAATGTGTGCACGATGTGCTGTAGGTCGTTTCCAGGAAGGGATACATTTATATAAATATATTTCTTAAGTTTCTTTTGTTCATGCAGTTGTTCAGCTAATCATTCGTTTATGCAGGAAATATACTTTGGTGCCCCGGCTTCAATTTGGTGCCTCTTCAGACTGATACTCTTTACTTATCTGCTCGCCACTTGTTTGGAGGAGAAGCTGAATCATGCATGGGGGAGAGCTGAGAATCACAGCTGGTGGCCACGATATGTCTCTCCCTTTGTCTCCAGTAACTCAGCCTTCAACCCTGCTTCCCAAGTCCCGCACAGTGAGCATAAATGCCACAGTAAACGTGCACCATCCTCCTTAGACGGGAACTTGGTGACCATCTCTGGCTCATCTAGCCGACCTAGCTTAGCGGAGGCCCCCCCCACCCCCCAACACACACAGCTAAGGGGCTTAACAAAGCACCAATGCTTCCATATTCTTGCATTTCCAGGAAGGGTTTAGCATCTCACGGATGGCTACCCTGTTGCCCAGCTCACTGAATGACACACGTGGGGGCCACAATGCCCATCCTTTCACACTAGTGTGATCCCGCACCCCAAAACAAAAAGAGAGCTTGCCAGAACATATTCAGTCTCTCCAGAGCTCATACCCCTCCCACAGGAATATTCTCTCCCGATCCTCTTCCCCTGGAGTTCTTCCTAACCCCTCTCAGATTTCTCTTCCTTCACCAGTCCTTTAAATGTTGCTATGATAGGATGTGGTTCTAGTCCTCTGCCTGGGTGGCCCCCTCCAGGCCTACAGGTCCCACTGCCACCCAGATCTCTACACGCGTCTTCCACTGAGCTCATGGGCACTGCCGGAGACTGAATGTCTGTGCCCCCAGAATTCATACATTGGAACTTAATCACCAATGTGATGATACCTGGAGGTGGGGCCTTTGGGAAGGGCTTAGTTCATGAAGGTGGAAGCCTCATGACTGGATTAGTGCCCTTATGAAAGAGCTCCCAGAGAGCCGCCTCGCCCCTTCTGTCTCTGTGTGAGGACAGAGAAGATGCTGTCTATGACCCGGGAAGTGGGCTCTCACCAATCACCAAAGCGGCTGGTGTTTTGATCTTGGACTTCCCAGCCTCCAGAACTGTGAGAAATTTCTGTTGTTTATAGCAGCCTGAACAGACTAAGACAGGCATTCTGTGAATCTCAGTCCCGATGCCCAACAGGGACCTGAATCCACAAATGTCCCTAGTAGAGCTCATCACCTCCCCCCACTCCTAGACCTGGCTGTCCTCCTCCAGTCCCTGTCCTGGTCAACGACACCACCATGCACCAGTCTCTTGGGCCTCACGGTCATCTTGGACAGATCCTTACTCCCCCAGACACATTGTCTGAAGTCGGATTGACCACACCTCCTCCCCAATTTTGGCAAATACTCCCTACACATCTCCTGCCCCTAGAAGACTATGAACTTATTGAATATAACCATGTTGATTGATTTCTTCTATCTCCTGTGCCTAACACAATGTCTAGCACAGTATTTTTGACCACGACTCACAGTGAGAAATGCATTTTCCATCACAGCCAAATACATACACATATATACAGAAACTAGTTCAACCACACAATACTTAACCTTAGTCCTACTTCATGTGATGCCCTCTGGTATTCTATTTGATTTCAATTTAAAAAAAAAAGCTCATTTTGACCCATTAAGCTAGTTTCTAAACATATTAATGGACCGTCACTGGTAGTTTGAAAAATACCAGCTGGCATGCCATAGGTACTTGATCAACATTTGTTGTATAATCACTTAATAAACGCATGCATGGCCTCATGAGATTTTTCATCATCACTGCCAATTTTCAGACGCGTTCGCTGAATCTCAGAGAGAATTTTCTTGCTCTGACTCTTGATGCTGCGTTCCACAATACCCTATGGCCAGTGAGACCCCTTCCAGCCCCAGGATTTAGTGATGCACCTGCTGCCTTTGGACAACCGCTGTCAGAATCACTGTATTGTTGCTCAAGCATCCGGGTCAAAACGTCCAGACTCTCCGTTTCTCATCTCGTCTATGGTGAAGTCTGATGGACGCTAAGGCTCCATCTCCCCCATCAGGAACATTCTCAATGGCACTGTTGCCTCCACAGCCCCCGCCACCTCCGATGGGCGCTAATGGATTTACTGAACCCGGGGAGGGGGAGTACTTTTCTTACTGTGGGTTAAACCAGTCTGACAGCTGAAGCTCTTCGTTGTTTTCCTCTCTTTGTTCACGTTCACCATCTATGTCTTCCTCTTCGTGGTAAATGTGGGTCCTACATACAAAGGGAAAGCAAGCTGAGTGAGACAGGGAGGACGATCTATGACACCGGGACAGCTGGGGAATGTGAACATGGGTTAGCAGGTGGAGAATGTGTGCAGTGAGGGGGTATGCGGGGAAAGCTTTGTGATCCGATATGTTTATTCATAAACACATACTTTTGTTGAAAAGGCTCAGTACTCACCTTTCATATTTTCCTTCCAGGGGTCAGCACAGTTAGCAATCTAGTGACCCAGGACCCTCAGGTTATTCCAGGGGCCCAGGGAACTTGCTGGACTAATGAACAGCTAACCAAATTAGCTGCAATCATCTTTCCCACAGCCTAAACTTCAGTCCAAGCCCCACTCACCCCCAAGTTAAATGGAAAATCTAAACCAAATGAAACCCCCAAACTTAAATATCTGAGTCCCAACCATGAAGTAGATTCCTTGTATGACTTCAATAGGCCAGAAAGATGAGTGCCCTAGGTCACGACCATGAAACTGTTTTATTCGTACTCTATAAGCGTTGGGCGGATGAAAAACACAGAGGGCCATCCCATCACCTTACCCATTGTTAAACCAGCTCGGAAACCACCAGCCCTTCCGAATTCTGCTGTCACCAACTTCTGGGTTTCTAAGAAATGAAAAAGACGACATTTTTAGAAAATGAGGCAGTTCCAAACTGGGGGGTGGGGGGCGGGGAGGGGAGGGTTTCCAAACTCTTTTAATGGCAGAAAATCACTTATAGTTCTTAAAAAAAAAAAAAAAAAGCCAGTTCATAAAACAGACAGAAGTGAAGCTACCCTATTACCCTATACCGGGTGATGTACGGGGATGCTGAATCACTCTTATTATACACCTGAAACTCACATAACACTATGTTAACTAACTGGAATTAAAATACAAATTAGGAAAAAAAAGAAGTGAAGCTGCTCCAGCAGAATGGGGGAAGACAGACCTACCCCTGCCTGGACCTCTCTTCCTTCGGGCAGCCCCCGGCACTCCGCTCACCCAGGGGGCCCGGGCAGGGACAGAGCAGAGCAGAGGGGGTGACAGGGTGGGGAGCACGGATACGTAAACCTGAGTCATGGATATGCCACTTACTGGTAGTATGACCGTGACGGGACCTTTTCACTCTCTGAATCTTGGTTTTCTCCTCTGAAAAGTCAGATACATAATAACGATGGTGACAGTCATAACGATAATGAACCTACCACGAAGGCGGCTTTGAAAAGTCAACGACATAGCGTCCATCCGAGAGCTTTATAAAAGTTGAAAATTACTGGAACAAGTTGTAAATCTTAATTAAAATGCAAAACAAAACAAAATAGAGTATTTTTCCAAGAATGATCTCTTTGAGTAAAGTAGAATTCAGGTTGCTACAAAGGTCAGCAGGGACAGCCTCAGGAAATCGGAGGGTCTCTGAACCAGAAGCTCAGGAAACCGTCATCAGTAGCCACCCTCGCCACCCACATGTGGAAATTTCCATCCTCTCTCATTGTGAGAGTCTCTCCAAGGCAGGGGCTTTCTGGAGGAGGGAAAAGAGCGGGAAGCCAGGGGATGCAGTGTCCTGCGGTTGGACAAATAAGGTGGTGAGGCACGAACAGGCGTAATAATAGAAAGAAACCTGTTTTAAAGCCCATCTACTTTCAGGAGGTGTTTCAGATGGTTGATAATTTATGTGGTTACCATACACAGGGAGACCACATAAGACTTAAATAAACAAAAGGGGAACAGAAAGAGAACTATTTCTTTAGTCACCCAGGTAGGTGTTTTTCGTATGATCGTGGTCATCCCAGCTACTCATGAGAATAAAGGTTTTTACCTTCATGTTCATTTCATAGCTGAGAATTTGGCCACGTGGATTTGGGCCAAGTGCCAAGATCCCACAGAATGTAAGCATAAAAGCCAGGATTTAACACCAGGGCAGGAATAATATCAGAAATGAAAGCTGAGGAAAGTACAAAGCAGCAGTTGAGCAAGACTTTACCTTGAGCCTCCTAGCAACCCAGCCAAAGATAGAAAAATGAAGGCTTACTTGGTTCTCACTGCCTTTGGTAATAGTAATAATAAAGATGAGTTCATCAGGAAACCCTGACTTCTTTTCCCTGATTCTTTGTCTCAAAGGAATTTCTTGCAAGGGTCTTTATAGAACATATACTGATCAGCATAAGGGGGAATACCTGTCCTGATTCTTTTCATCAGCAAGGCAGAATGTTCTCCCAATGATACCACTTAAAGAAACCCTTGATGAGAAGCAAGGGCCAAATAATAGTCACAGTTGGATAAAGGCCAGTCTAGGGAATGCGAGGCGGGGAGTCCAATCCTGGGAAACCACTCTTCACCCTCTAGCCCTTGACCAGGGCTCCACCACCCGCTGCCATGCTAAAAATAGACTGTAGGGGGTGCCAGACGGGACACGGGAGACATCCCATAGACCTCCAGAATTCAAAGCACTTACTTTGAGTGATATATCCACAAGAAGGAGCCTTCTGGGCTGAAAGCAAATGAGATAAAAACATATCATGTTACATTTAATTCTGAGAAAAGCTATTTTGCAACCATTATCAGTGAAGCCCTGGGCTGAAAGCCTGGGTTTTGACGACTCCTAGGTTTCTACTTTCCTTTTGAGATAGAACCCACGGTATCAAGGGACTGGGAATTTTCACTTGTAGCCACGTCAGGGTTATTCAGAACAAGAGGTGGGAAAGAGGTCACTGGAGAATCTCAAACCTTAACTAAAAAAACCAATCAAACAAAAAAACCCGTGACAACAGCTCTCCATTGCCTAGGGCTGGTTGCACTGAGGGTGGGGCTCCACAGCCGGGTTCCCTCCTGCCACCCACTCAGGAACATCCCAGCTATCCTGCACCCAGGATTTATCCTCCCATAGAAAACAAAGCCATGGCTGCAGAACCTTCTGTAGCAGTCCCGGAGGGCACTTCTTGAGCTCAGGAAGGCGGTGAGATGGTCTGTAGGCTCCTACAAGCCTAGGCCAGTGAGTATACGACTCCTCCACTGAGCCATCTCTGCTCATTCAGTTGAGACTTGCTGAGCATGATTACATGTCGAGTGCCAGGGACACACTGTTAGCTAAGACAGACACAGGTCCTGTATCTACGTGTCATTGTGGTCCACTCAATCTAGCAGGGAAGGCAGACCCTGTTCCCATAATCACACAGCTACATGACCTCGAACCCCAGGAAGAGCTATTAAAAAAAAAAAAGCATAAGTAACTATAAACACTTAACAGGAAGACCCAGGCGGCTTCCTGGAGGAGGGGGGAATGGTTTAGCTGAGATCTGAAGGATAAATGAAGTCCAGGTGAAGGGGAAGTAGGAAGAGTGTTCCAGTAAGAGTGAAACATACGCAAAGGCCTGGAGGTTAAAAGGAGGCATTTAGGGGCGCCTGGGTGGCACAGCGGTTAAGCGTCTGCCTTCGGCTCAGGGCGTGATCCCGGTGTTATGGGTTCGAGCCCCACATCAGGCTCTTCCTGTATGAGCCTGCTTCTTCCTCTCCCACTCCCCCTACTTGTGTTCCCTCTCTCGCTGGCTGTCTCTATCTCTGTTGAATAAAGAAATTTAAAAATCTTAAAAAAAAAAAAAAAGGAGGCATTTAAATGTGCACGGAAGTAGTAGCCTGAGGCCAGACCTTGCTGGGACCTACTGGGATTTAGCCCTCGGATGGTTTTAAGCAGGGCGGGGACAGGGTGTCTCATGCATCTGAAGAAGGTCACTGGAGAACAGACAGCAGGGATGCAGGAGTGAATGTGGGTGACCAGTTCGGAGGTGATGGCCACCGCCCAGGCACAAATCAGGGCAGCCAAGGAGGGAGGAAGCACACTGACTTGAGAGGCATGTTGGGGGGTAAAGTGACAGGACTTGTCATACTGCGTTACTCCACTGTTCTGTGCAGGGATGCTGTGCCCCAGTGCTAGGCCTTGCTTGGCCCCTTTTCCTCTCTGTGAATAAAGGGAGTGCAGCCTGGTAGGAAGAGCTCTAGATTTGAGCTCAGGCACCTCCCTTGGCTCAACCCCTGCCTGGCCCCGGCTCCCTGGTCCCTGAAAAAAACAAATGACTCACGGTTGTTTCAGACCCTGCCAACTCCCCTTGGCCTCTTATCCCCTCCTTCCACCTTCTCCCCCTGTTGGGGGTCCACATCTCCTTGTAGAAATAAAATGCGTGCTCTCTCACCGCCTATGGTTTCTCCTCTGAGCCCAGGACTCATGGACCACACTCCAAAATTTCTTGTTCCTATACTGATTCTTTTTTTTTTTTTAAGATTTTATTTATTTATTCGACAGAGAGAGAGACAGCCAGCGAGAGAGGGAACACAAAGGGGGAGTGGGAGAGGAAGAAGCAGGCTCGTAGCGGAGGAGCCTGATGTGGGGCTCGATCCCATAACGCCGGGATCACGCCCTGAGCTGAAGGCAGACGCTTAACCGCTGCGCCACCCAGGCGCCCCTCCTATACTGATTCTGACAGCATTCGTAATAGTGAATACTTGGCCAGGCACTGTTCTGAGCAACTGACATATATTAGCTCACTGAACCCTCACAACAACCCACGAAACAGGCTCTACTCTTCTTCGTCCTACAGAGGTGAAAACTGAGGCACAGAAGCATTAGATGGTTTGCCCAAGGTCATACTGCTGCTGAGGAGCAGAACCAATATTTGAACCTGGAGAATCGGACTCCAGATCCTACAAGAGGTGGAAGGGGGAGGGGAATGAGGAAGACGGGACCCATCCCTCAGATGGCCACCTGGCACTCAGGGCACCGATTTCTAAATTCAGCTTTGCTTCCCTGTCACCTTTCTTTACTAGCCTCTCCTTTGTCCCCTCCTCACCCTCCTCTCTCAGCATCCTTCAGCATCTTAACAGTCACAGTGATACCCACTCTGCGGTATATGACATTTCACACATATTCATGCTTCAAGGCACAGCTCAGATGCCATCTCTTCTGTGCCTTTCTCGATACGATCCTAGCACTGTGCCTGGCACATAGAAGGTGCTCGATAAACAATTGTAAATCACTGCAAAAAATAGATCCCCCTTCAAGCCAAACATAATCTTAGCCTCCTCAACTCTGACAGTTCTTTCTCTACTTCTAGCATTGGTTATCTGTCTGCATATCTTCCTGCCCCATCTAGATCATAGATCATAATCCCTGACGGCAGGAGTTCTACTTGGCTCACGGTGTATCCCTTGTCAGTTGATGTGTTCCATTTAGTTATTGTAAAATCCTTTTTAAGCTCAGTACTGTCCACCTGTCTCAGGTTGGTGCCCTCAGCTCACCTCAAGCCATCACGTGGCCAGTTCACGAGGTGCCAAAGGATCTGCTGCCTTTTACGCCCCTTGCAGGCACTCAGTAGTTTCCTCCCATTGAAGAATGATGTGCCTGGAGTCTGCATGCCAGACCATAGTCCCAAAGAACAGCCAAAACCTGCTCCAGTTACTGTTCAGAGAGTGCCCGGCACTGCAAAGTAACCCTCTTTATGGGAGGTCAGTGCCAAAATCCACATTGGGACTTCTGGCTTCCATATTTTAATTCTGCGAACCACCCAAAATATGGAAGTACAACTCTGGCTCAGATTCAAAACGCCAAGCTTAAACAATCAAGCATTCAGGGCTTGCGGGCTATCTGCACAAGCATCTCAACTCAGGGCAGGGACCCCAAGGACTGGTTGTTCTTCTGTTGGGCGTCTTCCAACTGCTAGAGCTCTTCCTTCTATTTGTCACAACCCCCGTCCCAGTCTGCCCTCTAGAGCAGATGATGACGATGATGATGGCAGTTAGCAGTTACTGAATGCTTATTAAGTCCCAGGCATTGCCCTAAATGCTTTATATGCGATAACTTATTTAATCCTCCCCACAATGTACCTATGAGGCAGGTACTATTATCACCCATTTTTAAAGAGAGGGAACCTGAGGAACAGAGTCCTCTGTTGCCCAAAGTCACGGAGGAGGTAAGTGGTGACAGAGGACCAGTTCCAGACAGCCTAGCTCCAGACTTCAGGCTTTCCTCTGCCCTCAAGTACCCAAGGGATCCCAGGCTCCCTGCACCCAACTCGGAATCCTCTCGTCTTAGGACTAAGTACCCCCAGTTTCCTCATTTCAAAAGCCATGGGTGCAGACCCTTTGAACTTGATCACACTCTAGCTTGTCTTGATTTTGTGAAACTGAGTTATGAATAATGCTCCAGAATCCACTAGATCTATGCTGCACTCCGGGGAATAAGAGCTCCCGTATTCTGGGGAGTCCTCCTCCCACTGATTGCACAGGCCCTTTTTCAGTAGCCAAGATGGTCTTACTGGCCCATCAAATCTTAGAATTTAAGAACTGGAAGAATTCAAATGTTAATCCAGGCTGTCATCTTTAACTTGGGGGCTACTAAAGCACTCCACCGTGAAAACAGCCGTGGTGCCAAGGCAACTCTCCCTGCCCAGAGCTGTATCGTGGACTTTTTGGATCAAGGCAGAGCTGTCCCAGTGCCTCTTAAGTCCAAGGGATCCTGCATTTTTATAGCTGTTTGCAGAGACTTCTTTCTGTCAGGAGTCTCTCCAGCTGGAACCTCTAAGACACTGTCTTTTCCCAAAGCACAGAAGCACATATATTGGGGTGAATCCACGGGATGAACTTGAAAACCCAGAAATGTTTAATTCATTTTGCTTTCCAGAGTTAAACAAAACAAAACAAAACAAAACACCCCCAAGCGTTGTAGCCAGGCATAAATGAATCATCAGCCACTCAGAGTGGATTTTACAGCAAAAGTCAACAACTTTGAGTTGCTCCTTTAAAAACTCTGAAGATATTTTAGACTTGCAAAATTCAGGGTGGAATTCTAATGGAATTCCTGTCTGAAATTTCTTAAGGTAATTCCCATAGCTTATCATTCAAATCATCTAAAGTCACATTTTGGGTTTAATATGGCCTCTCTGTTTCTGGATATAGCCTGCCCAGCATGGCAAGGTTATAAAAATCAGGACATTAGGAATGTAGCAGGAAGGAAGATAATTTAGCCAGTAGGTACTGGGAGATCTAATGATTTTAAATATAGTCCAGGGCTCAGGGATACAGGAAGGGTGGACTGTCCTCTTCATTGTTTCAGTTAATCTCAATTTCATCTTCAACCGTGACTTGGCAGATAACCAGGAGATTCAAGTCAAAGGGGGACACCACACCCCCCAATTACCTGTGGATATATTCCCAAAACACAACAATGACAGTGGAGACAACCAGCATTGACAGAACCACTTTTCCTTTGACATTCATTATTTTCTCCTGGGGAAACAAAAAAGAAGAAAGGAAAACATAGATTAAATACGTGCAAGGTGAGATATGGTTTCTAAGCAAGGCTTCCACCCTTTAAGGAGAAACATTTATAAATATTTAACCAGAGCTAAGGAGTCTGTTCTACCTTAAATCAAACAGGCTTACAGTGGCAAGTTAGGCTAACTTAATGAACTGACCCGGCTTCCCAGTGGGGAAGGATGCTGAGGCCATTTTGGCGCTCAGACAGGAAGTGTACTGACTGACCACACGGTCTGTCATGGACTTGGGTGGGTGAAGGTGTAGCTATAAATGGTTCCCATGGGCTCCAGCTGGCTTCCGACTCAGATTATGGAGAACCTTTCCTTCTCCAGCTCTGCTGCCTTTGATATATTGACCACATGTCCCATCCTCAGAGGGGAAGACAACCCTGGTCCCTTTAAGTCTAGGGTCACCCACATCTCAACCCCATCTAGCTTTTCCCCACCATGCCCACAGGCAATTGATCAATCAATCAATCAGTCAATCGGCACATAGTAGGTACATAAATGTCTTGATTGCTGCATGAAGTTGTGGTTGAAGAGGGCTAGGGCGCTGGGTGGGGAATAACAGGTTAGAAAGTACTTTAATTCGGGTGGTCAAGGAAGCCCTGTCACTGGGGAGGCGATGAGAGTTTCCCAAGGGATGAAGACAGGGTCCAAAGGATGAGAAGTACAAGAGAAGTCCCACATTTGGGAGTGAAAAATCTGGATTGGGAGCGTGGCCACCTCTTATAATGAGGCGATGTCTTCACTCCCAGAGAAGTGTGGATCGGATTGCCAGTGCGGATGCACATGGAGCTGGGGAGCCCTGACTTTGGGGCAGGTCCTCAGGTCCTCATGCACAGCTCCAAAAACCTCTGAGAACCAAAAGTCTTTTTATAATTCCATTGGCCTCAGGGCCCTAACTGACAGGAGGCTCTCTATAATCTTTATCCCACTCAGTGAGACTGTTTTAACACTTCTTTGCACCAACACTGATGTATCTTATTAAGTGATGTGGCTACACTGGGGCGTTGCCTAATATGTGATATATTATCCACACCCCAAAATTCTGAATTCCAACATATCTGGCCCTGGGGTTTCAGAAAAGGGATTGTGGATCTCTAATTGAACTGGTTTCCTCATCTTTAAAATGAGGATGAAAATGGGGATGACAAGAGACAATGTCCACAAAATGCTTCTCATTGTGCCTGGCACTGTATAAATGCTCCCCCCAAATGCTACTTCTTAAAATGGGCATCCGTAAAATGGGCTCTTGGGATGCTCCCGTGAGACAGCACCGTGACTGTGACCGTGACCATGAGGGGTGCTTAGGAAGAGCTCAAAACAAGCGTGAAGAAAAGGAATAAGAATGTATTGTTAACAAGGAAGTGCAAATAAATGCAAATTAGGGACTCTGAAGGTTCTTCCATCTGTTCTGGGGCACGGGGCACGGCCTGATGAAGAGCTCCTGGGAAGTGGGGTTTCTCTGATCAAGCCCAAGCCCGGGCCCCTGCTACTGACACCGGTGTGTGCGGAGGAGGAAGTGACAACACGGCCACAAGCATCCAGAGCTCCACCAGCCCCACCTGCTGAGGATCCCACGCCAACTGTTTCCCAGCGTAAGAAACACCCAAACTCTCGGGGTGGAGAAGGATCACTGCCAGTACACCCGGCGGCGCCCAAGTCAGTCACACCTCCCCATCACCTCTCCAAATATGTATGTGCTTTCTTCATTTCAGAAACTAGCATCAGAAGCAACTCTGGAAGCCTGTTGCTTTCTGGACCTCACGGACAGCTTGCAGCTGATAATGGCCAGTCGTCACTCTTGCTGGAGCCTTCAAGCACGAGCCGCGCCCCTGAGGGAACCAATACTCCATCCTTAAGCAAGACGCTAGAAACAGGCTTATCCAGGCGTCCCGGAATCTGGGCTCCAAGTCCCCGGGGAAGGAAGGGCTGGCAGGGTGGCCAACTGATCTTTTAAGACATTTTAAATTTTCTCTCTGGACCAAAATGAGGCATTTGGTAGTCGGTGTAGTCTACAAGTCCTTCTCTTTGGTTTCTGTCTCAGAATTTTCAAAACTAGGTAGTTCTGAAAGTTGGTGGTTGGCTGTCTTCCCCACCAAGAAGGAAATGTGGGATTGCTTCTGAATTCCTTCCTCTAAGGGGTAGAGCACAGAATTGGGCCCTGCTGAAAATTGCCACCCTGTCTCATGTGGGAGAGTGTGACTCTGGGTCACCTGGACACCATCCTTCAGAAGATTCAGCCAGGCCCAATTCTACCGAATTCCCCCACCATCTCCCAGGCCCTCTTGTCACACTTGTGATTTTTCCCCCCGAGTCCGTCCAACCCCGCGCACGGGCTGCCCCTGGGCTCCTCGTAGAGTCCGGGCCTCCCAACGGTTCCCATGTGAAGTGTCAGACAGATTTCTCCATGTGGCCCACAAATTAATTCTTCCCTACCCACCACCATCCTGTCCCACACAGAACAATACACACACACACATACACCCCCTTTGGAGAATCTCTGGAGTTCCACCCCACTGGGGCTAAGTCAAGGTATTCCTTCCAAACTGAATTCCTCTCTGAAAGGAATTCTGATAGACCGTGTTTTCTCCGTCTTGTGTCAGGGGAAAAGGTGAACGTCTCAGCTGAGGAACAGCGCACTCAGAAGCTCTGGAAAAGCCATTACCTCAGGAGCACAGGTATCAGGCAGAGGGAAACCAGACATTCCCACAGCCTAAAGAACCGCCTCTCTGCCTCTGATTCCTCCCCCAAACCCGGGAACCCAGCCTCAGCCTCCCCACGAGGCTGGCCCTGCTAGCCTGAGTCGCTTCTGGACTACTGCGTTCAATCAAGAGACTCAAAAATGCTACAGGTCAGGTAGTGACAAGTATTGCAAACGAAAACAAAGCAGGGGAGGGGCAAGGGAGGGCACAGGAACCTACTGGGTGTTCATGACCTTGGGCAAAACCCTCTTAGTCCTCCACATCCTCCACTGTGATGTCTAGACCCAGAAATCCAGGTGGAAACTAGGCCAGCGTGAAGACTCTGGAATCAGTGCTCCTGGACGCATGCTTTGAGCGAGTATTCAGAGCCTCTACTCCATGTACAAAATGGAGCTTTCAACACCCTCCTCCAGGGTTCTTGAGAAAGGACCTAAGGAGATGGTGTCTATGAAGCACATTGCGCCTGGGGGTCCACGAATGCTCCACAAATGGCAGCCATCATGATGACGGTATGTTTCACGGGACGGTTTCTGAAATTCGTGGCTCTGCAGTAGAGCTGTGACTTTATCTGAGAGAGGAGTCTGGGTCCTCCAGGGCTGCATCACACGGGAGAGTCATGGTGACCCCAATCGGTGACCTAAGTTACGACACCTCCCCTCCTCACTGCCCCCAGCTCAGGGTCCAGCTACCCAGCACATTTGTCCCCACTGCCCAGTGCTCAAGGTGGCAGTGAGGAAGGTGAGGTTCCTATGTGTCGCAGACCTCCAGGTGGGCCCCAGCTCCCACACAAAGCCAGCTTTGTAAACCAGGGTCACGAGTTTCTCTGGCCTCAGTCTCCCCATCCGTGAAACAAGTTCTCTGGACCTAACTTTCCACAACCGTCTTTCCTGATGGATCCAGGATGTGGAAGAGCAATCGAGCAGAGGGCTAGCCGTCTCACTTTACGAGTGCAGCTCACACAGACACATGGGGAGCTCCTGCTGCCATGGCCCACAGGGACTCTTTGACATGGCGACAGAATGGTGAGAGCACCAACCAGCGCGCACTGAGTGGCAGGAGCACCAACTGCGTGGCGGGAGCGCCAACCAGCACGCACTGAGCGGTGGCAGCACCAACTGGGTGGGAGCACCAACCAGCACGCACTGAGCGGTGGCAGCACCAACTGAGCGGCGGGAGCACCAACCAGCACGCACTGAGCGGTGGCAGCACCAACTGAGTGGTGGGAGCACCAACCAGCACGCACTGAGCGGTGGCAGCACCAACTGAGCGGCGGGAGCACTAACCAGCACGCACTGAGCGGTGGCAGCACCAACTGAGTGTTGGGAGCACCAACCAGCACACACTGAGCGGTGGCAGCACCAACTGAGCGGCGGGAGCACCCAACCAGCACGCACTGAGCGGTGGCAGCACCAACTGAGCGGCGGGAGCACCAACCAGCACGCACTGAGCGGTGGGAGCACCAACCAGAACACACTGAGCGGCAGGAGCACCAACCAGCACGCACTGAGTGCAGAGGCTGACTTACCCAGAAGCTAATGAAGCTATTCCCCCTTGCAAGCCAGGGCCTGATCATCAGGGTGGGGAGTGGGTCAGGAAGGCCCATATGTTTCCTGAGGCAAGGAGTGCTGCCCCTGTCTGGGGGGATCATTCCAGCCTTGAGGGCTGTCCTGGGGCTGCACATGGGGCCGAGGGACTGACCCTACTCCCTGCATGTCCACCTGCATCCCAGTAACAACCAGCCCAAGATGGACCTGGTTGAGTGCCCAGGAGACTCCCACTTGGGTCCCAAGGGGAAGAACTTGACCCAGATGCTGCTCTGTACCCTACCCAGTGTCACGGTGATCCAGGCTTCACAGCCACCTTGTACCCCACCCCTAACCCCTCCAGGGTCAAAGAGCTGGGTCCTCTGAGAGAGAAACGGCCAAGAGATTTACAGCTGTGGCATCACCAATACTAAGTTGTGACACTGGAAGAAACATTTCTAAACGCTCAGTAACAAAAGCAATGTTAGTTAACCGTGCCAGAGGCCAAATGGCTTCATTCTTTGTCTCTATCAAAAATGATACTGCAAAATCGTCGTCAGATAAAGAGGCAATCCAAGACTATGCAGAGTATGACAGATGCATTAGGCAGCTAAGTCGGACTAATCGTCTTTATATGATTTTCACATCATTTTATTATGATGTTGTTTCCTGGATTTAGTCCTATTTGAAGTATTTGTCAGTGTTATTTGCTACGTTATCTCTTCTCATATTCTAATCTTCACTTCCATGCTGATATTGTATTTGCAACTCTGTGTTCTTTTTCTTGAAGAGGACTCTGAAAATGGAATGAGCTCCAGGCCCTTCGACACTTGGATGCTCCCCAGCTGAACTAGGCCAGGCCCTGGGCCAAATGTTTGACCAGTAGTGTCTCAGCTGCATCTCACAATGACCCTGTGAAGTCACTTTCGCATCATCCCCGTTTTAAAGATAGGAAAATGGAGGCTCAGAAAGGTTAAGTAACTTGCCCATTGTCACAAAGCATAAAGTGGCAGAGATGGGATTCAGATCCAGCGGGCTGGGCTTCAGTGTCCACCCTTTTAGCCCCTCTTCTCTCAATAAGCATGAAGGCTTATCCATGGACTAAAATCACCTGGGTCTCTCTGACACACCCTCTCATTTTGTCTCTCTTGATTATCACATGAAAATCACTTGGGTCACAACTGACCCAGAGCCGGCCACTCACAGGCTGGACTCACCGAGGGGGCTGGCTTCTCCTTGGACCGGCTGGTGACCGTTGGCTCAACAACGCTGCCATTTCCAGGCACCTCCCATGTGCCCGGCGGGAACTTCCTCACCCACTCCGCCTCGGTCATCCCTCATCGTGGCCAGAGTAGTGGCTTCTAGCTGAGGAAACCGCTTTAACGCAGACTGAGGTCACCGCGCTCACCCAGAGGGGGAGTTTGAAAAGCAGAGTCTCTGCCCCCCAGGCCCCACTCTCAGAAGAGGACAGTGTCTGGGGGCGAGGACGGGAGGGCCACTTGACCCGAAAACCCCCGCTGCAATGGGGCATGCTCCGGGGAAACACTCCCCACTGGAAGAAACATGGGACAATCAGTGCGGGGGTGGGGGGGGAAGCGTACAGAAGGCTGTTTCCAGGGATGTTTTCCATTATGAGGGTCAGAGTAAACACAGGCAGAGGAAACGAAGAGTCAGGTCTCAGACTAAACACACGACTAATTGTTGCTCCAGCCGTCACACACAGAACAACCTGTTCTCTGCAGTGCCTCTCATGGTGCCTGTTCCTGAATCCCCTTCAGGAACTCTAAAACCCGGATCCAGCCGGCTTTTCCTTGCCGCCTGGCCCCAGAGTCACTGGGCCAGGGTTTTCCCCAGAGAGAAATACGGTAGGTGAAGTGTCTGCACTGCGGTGGGAGGGCCCTGGGTCCACCCACGATGCCAGCGCAGGCCCTCTGGCCTCTGCATTGTCACTGGGAATCCTAGAGAGAAAAGCCCAGGCTGCAGCCAGCCAGCCAGCTCAGCCCCTTGAGGTCCTGCCGGGGGGAGCCCCTGAGCCAGTATCCTACCAGCTCCTGCTTCTAGTGCAGGGTGAGAAGGACTTTGTCTTCTTCCAGGACTGCTGAGGGCACAAGCAAGAGGTTAAGGGGAGAACAAGTTTCCTCCTCCAGGTGGGTCCCTGCTGGGGCCTGCTCACCACTCCCCCAGTGACCCCCACAAGGCAGAAGTAAATCATTTCAACATTGCACATACCTCATCGTCTGCTTCTCTCCCCGCAGAGTAAAAGGCAAAACAACAAAGTTCTATGGAGCTCCGCTCTGCAGAAGGAGGCAGGCTGGGAGGAAGGGAAGGTGCTGCCTTCCAACTCCTGTCAAAAGAATAAACAGCTGTTTCAGGAAGATGGGGGTAGACAGATCCCGCAGCAGCCAGGGGCTTTGTTCCTTGCTGGCCCCGGGAAATGGGCTGTTTATCAGGCCTGTTGACTCAGAGCTACACGCCAAGGCAGAGACGTTTCTCTTTGGGCCCACGAGTGGCTGGGCCTCCCTCACCCAGCGAAACTACAGGCCCAAACTAGGCCTGGTGTTGGAGGAGGGAAGGCCGCCACCCTTGAGAGGGACCCAGAGGCCACCCATGTCACCCACTCCTTGGCAAAAATGGGAACTGTTCTGAGCCCAGACATCCCCAAGTGACTACTATAAGGAACAGCCAATGGAGAGCTTAAAAAAAAATGCAGGGGTGGGTGGGCAAAGGGGAGAGTCCTCAAGACTCTCGTCGAAATGCTACCTAGACGTTCCTCAAAGTTAAGCCTCTTCTCCACATCTTTTGAACTTCGGAAGTTGTTTTGTTTGAACGCTATTTTTATAGAATGTTATGAGATCTCCCGCATCGAAAACTGAGCTATAAGAACTTTAAAAGGTCAGGGAGGCCCAGCCCTGCTCTTTGGCTGAATAATGCTTAACCCTTCCCACACCCACCTCCTGCTCCTAAAATAGAATTTTCCAGCTGGAAAGGACCTTAGAGCAGTGGATTTTCAAACCTCGAAACAGCTAAAACTTTTATTAAAAAAAAAAACAACAAAACCCACAGGAAGTCATTCTCGGAACCCCACTATGCAAAACAGAGCACACAGAGTGCTTTGGCTGAGGCAGGGAAATGAAGCTCACCCCCCCAACCCCCCCTCACCCTGGTTCCAGCCCTCCCGAAGGGCCCCACATGCCTCCTGGGAGGACAGTCTGGAAACCCCAGACTTGGGAGAGGGGACTAAAGTCCAGGAGCCCCGTCAAGGGGATGCCTAATCTAGCCTCTTACTGCTGTTCTGAGCAAAATTTCATACCCCCTCCTCTGGGGGCACAAGCTGGTGGGCCACAGTGTTTAGTGTCTGGAAGTCCCAACAACATGCCTAAATCTAGGAAAGCTGAACAAAGGCGCACCTTGCAACTAGCTCTGGATGCAAAAGAAAATGCCCGTGAGCTCACCAAGACACACAGACCGGGACATTCATCGCCCAGCAAACACTGGAAACAACCCCAAAGCCCATGCTCAGAGCAGCTCGGTCCCGTCCCCCAGTGTGGTTCCACACAACAGTGAGGATGAGCCAGCTGCTGCTATGGCAACAGGAAGAGTCACACACACGTAATGCCAAAAGCCAGCGGCCCTGGGTGAGTCCATTTATTTCAAGTTCAAAAACACAGGCAAAACCAATCTGCGGTGCTAGAACCTAGCACGGGGGTGGCTGAGACTCGGAAAGGGCCCGGAGGAGTTCCTGTGGGGCCGGTCATGTTGTTTCTTAGGCTGGGTCGTGGTTACCCAGGTGTGTCCGCTTTATGAAAATTCCGTCACGAATGTGCCTGTTCCATGCGAGTGTTAAGAACAAGAGTGAACAGAAAACTTTCTCCTGAAAGCCTGCCTTCTCTTGGGCATTCGGTCTTCCCCTGCCCCTGGCTTGAGGGCCAGAGGACCAGGGGCAGGCCCTACTTTTTCCTTCTTTTGGGTTCCCCACCCCAATACCAAGCACCACTGAGCATCTCACTAGGAGTCCAGGAATGATCTGTTGCATTCAACGATCCAGAAACCCAGGGCCATGGTCAATGCGAAAGGGGACGAAAACAGAGGCTGGATGCTGAGATAAACTCATCCCTTTTCACAAGCAAGCACCTCTCACAGGTCACACGGGTCTCCCACTTCACAGCTGACAAAGCAGCCTCTCTTGGTGACCCTCGGGATCACCTACAAAGCGGCTGGAACAACGGGAGGCTCTGGGAGCCTCCGTGATTTGCTCAAGGTTGCTAGCTAGTGAGTCCAGTGCTGCCCTTTCTCTGCTAGCTGCCTCCAGGGGACACTGTGCCGGCCGGTGGATTACAGGCTGCAGGCTGGTTAACGGCAGCTCAACACAGCATGTAAACCTGGAAGGCCGCAAATTCAACTCGTAAGGATCCGAGGCAATCTTCCTCCTCCCCTGACATACTGTCCTGCTCAGACTGTCAAAGCAAGGAGCACACACTTGTGGTCACTCCTGAAATGAGAGGCAAAAAACCTAACAAATGAGCCAACGTGGCTGCAGCCCAATTGTGGGAAGGCCTGGCCTTGCACCCAAGACCACTTCTGGCTGGGAAAAATGAAGGTCAAGATCCCACCCTGATGACCTCTGCAGAGGTGTGAGGATTACGTGCCTGGGACAAAGAACCCTACAGACCGAGTGTTTGCAGGCTGTCAGTGTTTGCTTCATCCGAATCTTGTTTAGGGCAGTCACAAAAGACATCCCTGCTTGTGAGTGACAGAGCAAACTGGGTGACATGAAGTACATTCTCCTTCAACTCTGCTTAAGTGTCACCTCGTTGGGGAGAAATTCCCAGATTTAGAATGACTTTCTTTTTGTAGGTTCCTTATTTATTTTTTTTTAAAAGATTTTATTTATGTATTTAACAGAGAGAGAGAGAGCAAGGACAAGCAGGGGGAGCTGCAGAGGGAGAAGGAGAAGCCAAGCAGACTCCGCGCTGAGCAGGGAGCCCGATGCGGGGCTCAACCCCAGGACCCTGGGCTCATGACCTGAGCAGAAGGCAGATGCTTCACCGACCGAGCCACCCAGGTGCCCCCTTATTTATCTTTAAATATCTTTCTTCTTCTACCAGAATGTCGAGTCTACAGGCAGATACTTTCATGTGTTTTGGATCCAAGTGAAACAGCAGCTTACGTCCCGTGCACCTTCGTAGGCTACGATGCCTGCCTACCACGGGGCTTGGCACCTCCACGTTCAATACATGTTAACTATTCTAAAAAATGGATGGCAACGATAAGAGCAATAGTAGCAGCAAGCAGTGGGATGGAGGGAGCGAGGCAGAGATGAGGGTGTCCAGTGGGCCCAGCGTGCGTATCGGCACGAGGAGTCCGATGATGCGGACGCTCGCTGGCATTTGCAAGCCCTGCTCTGGGCTGGTGCCCGGGCTTCTGGGTGAAGTTGCAGAGTGGAATAGCATTGCTGCTACCAAAGAACACAGTGCAAGCGCTGGGAGTAGGGGGAGTTGGTGAGTTCCATCCTAGATGCATGGAGTTCGAAGAACTTGCTGGAGCCAGCTCTGCAGGGGCGTCCTAGAGAGAGCGAGGCCGGGACGAGTCCAATTTGGGAGCTGCCAGCACGCAGGCAAGAGCGGGCAGGTCCGCGGGGTGCTGAGGCAGAGAAGCATAGAGGGCAAAGCGGGGCATCCCTAACAGGCACCGCCCTGAAACCATGGGGGCACCTGGACAGGGAGCCAGGACCCCGTGCAGCCAAGACAGCCGGGTGAGGGCGGTGAGCAGAGGCCAGCCATCTGGATTCCCAGCTCAGGGCCACGCTCTCTCGTCTGACCACCTCTGGGGCCCCTGGCCGCCTGCAGAGAGGAGAAGGCCACACACATGTGCCTGGGCAAGGCTGCTGCTGTCTTGAGAAGTGCAAGGAGTGCCAGGCATGGAGGCGTGGCAGCAGACGGAGGTTCTGGTCCTGGCTCTGCCTCCCTGCATGTGCGGGGTTGGTTCCCATGCTCCCCCTCCCCCCAACCCTCCACCCCCTGGCAGATGAGAAGCTTGGGCCAGTGTCTCCTACTCTGCACTGCATCCCAGCTCTGGGGGGGCGCAGCACCCCTCAAGCCCAGCCACAGACTCTGGCCGCAGACCCCTGCAGAGGGGCACTGGGTGCTTTCAGAGCCATAGGCCATGATAGGGCTCCCAAGACCAGAGACAGAAGGGGAGGCCCCAGCCTTTGGCTGGAGGAAGGGCACTGGGGGGGGGGGGGGGGNTGGGGGGGGGGGGGCGGGCAGAGCCAACAGGTGTGCCTAATCCAGGGCTTTATCTGCTGAGATCAGAACTGCTGAGAGGCAAGTTCTAAGCAGCCTTCTCCTTCCTCAGCCAAGATGGGAGGCCCTGGAGCCACCAAGGGAGCATTACATGGGGAAAGAAGGGAACGTTTTCAGGCTGGCCTCTGCCTGGGTCCTGTTCTCCACCCCAAGGCAGAGCCTGTCTCTCAAGGGGCCAGCTCCCAGTCCCAGCCTCGTTGCCCCTGTGTGTGTTCCCCTGGCTGGCTGATGACTGCCAGGTGACATGAGAGAAATAAACAAGTCACTCTCATCCGCAGGAGTTCAAGTCCCTCTGGCTTTTATACCAGTGGTAATCTATCCACGCGCCCAGTGTCTCGCTAGCCGGCCTACCTCCCAAAGGTGTTCACCCATTTACAGCATCTGTGCCACACAGGTTCTGGCCTCTACTTGAAGGCTTCTAGTGACGGGGAACACTGCTTCATCTGTAGACTTTTCTCTTTTTTAAAGATTTCATTTATTTGAGAGAGAGAGAGTGCAGAAGCAGGGGGGAGGGGCAGAAGGAGGGGGAGAAAGAGACTCCCCACTGAGCAGAGAGCCTGATGTGGGAATGATCCCAGGACCCGAGATCATGACCTGAGCCTAAGGAAGAAGCTTTACTGACCGAGCCACCCAGGTGCCCAATCTCTAGGCTTTTCTGTGTTTAAGGAACATCTTTTCAGTGTGGAACTGATCTCTGATCTCTGCTTCCTAGAACGTTATTAATAACGATAAAGCCTACCATTCATTTACATATACCATTTCATTTGATCCTTACTCTGATCAGTGACAGTGCTCTCCATTTCCCAGGCAGGGAACTGAGGCTCAGAGGTTAACTGACATGGACAAGATCACACAGCCAATAAGCAAGCTCTCCATGTGCACGGAGCCGTGCCTTTCCCCATTGAACCTGACAGATCCTCCAAGACAGGGCCCCCCACTCTTTCCTCTGCAAGCAAAACACCATCTTCCCTGGCACACTTCAGAAAAGCATGCCCACCAGCGTTTATTCCAGCGATACACATTTGGAGGGCATTTCCTCAGTACCGGGGACTATGCTGGGACGGGGCCACGCACAGCATGAATCAGACCCACTGTCTGCACTTTTCAAGTCCAAGTCCGGTGAAACAGACGCATGCACCTACAAATGCCAAATGCTATTTACGGATGTCAGCTCCTGCTCCTGCCGTCAGGCTACCCAGGCTGGCCTTGGCACAGAGCCGGGCCGTGCCCGCGTCCACTGGCAGAAAGAAGTCAGCACTCCTCTCTCCCTCAGGGTCTGTGTCCTGTTCCTTCTTTTCGTTTTTACCATCCTCCTGTTTCTGTTACTTGTGCTTTGCCTTTCTACAGTCTTTGCCTTTGCCTGGTGTCGTTGGTAAGAAAGGCCCTATAAAATCAAGTGACCATACAAACTGCTTTCCCTAAGACAGTTCTGGCTTACATGTGTTGTGGGGCAGTTAACAGGTTCACGTTCTAGAGCCCCCTTTCACTTTCAAAGGTGTGCCAGTCTGCAGGATAAATCATAGGGTCACTCTATGTAGAAATGGCTCCATAAAATAAAGAGTTCATGAAGTCCTCTTCAAGATTCCTTCCAGCTAGAATCCAGGGCTTCTGTTTACCACCTGCGGGTCCCCTAGGATCCCCCCCTCCAGCATCCGAGTCTTTCCTACAGCTGCTCAGAGGTGGTGCAAGTCCAGCCGCTCCAGATGTTTTTTTGCTCCGCTGCTGCCCTCCAGCTGTCCCCCTTACTGCCTTGGCAGGGGGTATCTCTGCTCTGCCTGCTTCCTCTGTGCAGCTAGGAGGTATTCAGAGGCTAAGAGTTTACTGGGAAATGCGGCACCTGAATGGCTCGGTCAGTTAAGATCTGCCTTCAGCTCAGGTCACGATCTCAGGGTCCTGATACTGAGTCCCGTGTCTGGCTCCCTGCTCAGTGGGGAACCTGTTTCTCCCTCTCCCTCTGCCTCTCCTCCCGCTGGTTCTCTCTCCCTCTTTCTTTCTCTCTCTCTCCCATGCTCACTCTCCCTCTCTCTCTCTCAAATAAATAAGTAAAATCTTTAAAAAAATTTTTACTGGAAAATCCTGAGGTTGTCTTGTGTTTTTTTTTCCCCCTCTACTAGGTTTTCCTAGGTCTTTTGTAATAAATTGACTCTTGTAATAACTGGACAATCAATTGACTTCCAAGAACTGATCTCTAAAGATGAGGCTCCAGGAATCCTAGCTGTAAGCTAAAAAAACAAACCAAAATGCCTCTTAATTGAGATCACAATGGAGATGGCTTTTTCTTGGAATAGACAGGCCTGGATTCAAATCCCAGTCCCACCTACTTTCTTGTTGTTCTGACCCTGGATAAGTCACTCCGCGCTCTGTGAGCCTCAGTTTACTCATCCGTAAAGTAGGGATAATAATTCCTTACTCCTTGAGCTGTTGAAAGGATGAACAATAGCATCTGTAAAGCTCCCAGCCCCTTGCAGGTACTCAGGAAAAGGGAACTGGCATGGTCATCACTGGTGTCTGAGAGACAAGCACCATCTCCTCTGTGCATCACTGTCACAGTGGCAGGAGACAGCGTGGCACAGAGTGTACAGCCTGCCTTGAAGTCAGACAGGCCTGGCATTGACTAAATGCGCGACCTTGAGCAAATCACGCAAGCTTCCTGAGACTTGGTTTCTCTCCTCTGTAAAATGAGAGTAACAATGCCTTTCTCTTCAGCCATGGTGAATGAGAGGGTGCACGTAAAGTGCTTGGCACAGGGCCTGATGTTGCAACAAGGGCCCGATGGCAGCTACTTAATTCCTAATAATGATTATTCCAGAACCCTCCACCTCACAGGCTCCGGCATCACAGGCTCTGTGTTCCCAAAGAGTCCGCCATGTTCCTGTGTCCTAAAAACAACCAGCCCGTCCTTTGAATGGGGCATTTTCAAATCTTCCCACCTGCTGACGCCTCCCTCGCCCGTGAGACAGGGTGACTGCTGCTCTTTCCACTGGCAGAGGAATCTGGGGACTTGCCCAAGGTGACTCAACTTGGACTGGAAGCTGGGTTTGGGTGGAGTCAAGTGTTTCTCCAACCTGCTCCTGGCCCATAGGAAGTCTGAAAGTCACTGATTCAGTCAGAGTTGAAGAGAATGATGTATTCCCTTGCTTGTTCACTCACTAAATAAGTATCGATTTAGTGTCAATATTGGCACCTGTCACACGCCAGGCACCGCTCAGCCCTGCTAGGTCTACAAGGATTAGCCTACATGGCCACGCTCTCGTGGCGCTCTGGTGAGAAGCTGAGCCCAGAATCCAACTATTATGCCACCAAAAGTATTCTGTGGTTGAGGTGAATGTCCTGAGACAGAAAAGACAAAGGAGCCCCCAACATTCAGTACCTCCCTTACTCTGAGCCCCACAGATTTCTGGAGGACTCAGACAACAATCTCACATGCCACTTGCCCATGTGGCTGCAGGAACAGCCTTACTACCAAAGGTCACTCTACCCTCTAGCATGCCCCCCCACCTCTGAGCTGCTGCATTTTGTAGATGAGAACACTGGGGCCCTGAGGAAGGGAAATGACTGATCCAGGGCCACCGGGCAATGACAGGAGAATACCAGGGCTGCTACCCAGGTGTCTGGCGTCCCTCCAGGACAAGATGCCTCTAAACCACAGCACAGGAAATCGAAGGGCTCAGGGAGGGGCTGGAGGCTGCAGTCAGGGGTCTTCTTCCCAAGTTTCCTTATTTGTGGCCAAGAAAACTCCAGAAGCCTGTGCCAGAGATGGCCACATCAGCGTTCTTCCCTTCCCCTGGTCCCACTGCTCTTGAACGATTTGGGGATGCCACGGTGGGCTTCCTGACGTGGGCACAGAAATGTCACTGGGAAAAGGTGAGCACAGATGGGCTAAAGCTAAGAGAGGCCTCCAATTCAGAAAAAAACATCCTCACTCAAGCAGAAACATAAAACAGCTCAGAAATGGAGCAAAAACACCTCCACACGAGCTCCACGGAGGCCACATCACATGGATCTGTTATGAAGAATGTGGCATGAAAACCACAATTTAACC
Organism: Ailuropoda melanoleuca; assembly: GCF_002007445.2. Taxonomy (NCBI): domain Eukaryota; kingdom Metazoa; phylum Chordata; class Mammalia; order Carnivora; family Ursidae; genus Ailuropoda; species Ailuropoda melanoleuca. Next base: position 47,690,532 of record NC_048224.1, read on the forward strand.
CCGTTGCCTTGGCCTCGGTCATGAGCTGAGGGCTTTGAGCTCTGAGGAGGTATCGCCCACCCTCCTCACGGCTCCGTTCGTCACTGAGCTTCTGCTTTTGTTCCCCCCGAGATGCCAGCAGCTGTGTGTGCCTCTCTGTGTTTCTGCTTCGTGCGGGGGCTGAGAGGTGACTTTGGGGTTTTGCTCTGGGTGTGGTTTCCTAGTGGAAAGTCCATAGGCTGTTCCGTCTGTCTGCACGACCCAGGCACAGAGGGGAATAGCCCACTGAGATCTCACTAACGCTGTTCCACCAAATATTTCCAGCTCTCCACCTTCACGCAGGATTTCAATTCCTGGTCCCCTTGTGGTTGGGGACTAGTGACTAGTCTGACCAAGATGATAAAAGTGGGCTATTCAACTGCCTGGACAAGACCGCCTAGGGGCTCTCTTTTCTCTGTGCCATGGAGTACATTCAAGAAGGAATTCCAGCAGCCTGCTTCCTTGAGGGAGGGACACAGCCCCCAACTGGCCCAGGATGCCCACATGAATTAAAGAAGGAGATAAACCTTCATGGGTTTGGTCCCTGGCCTCGAGGGGCTGCTTCTTGCTGCACGCAGTATAACCTGCTCCATCCTGATGGATCGGCTGCCCATCTCACACAGAGTGGGAGATTCTCAAGGTAGCAGTCTACCCTCTTCCCTGTCAAAACCTCACCCTCCTTACCACTAAGAGCCCTGAATGACTCGGGGATAAGGCAGCTGGGGCCAGTGCTCCCTGTCCAGACCAGACAGCTGTCCTCCTTGGCAGGTGGCCAGTGCTGCGGGCCGAGCCTCAGGACACCCAGTGCCAGTCCCGGCACTGCTCCATGGGCTATATGACCTTCCATAAGTTGCTGGCTATCTGATTTTTTCTTTTATCTTCCAGATATGGGGTGCGTACCAGATTCGATGCCAGTCAATCAAGAATCACGAAGCACCCAGTGTGTGCCTGGAGCTTCAAGGAATGCAGAAATTATACAGGCTCCCTAGTGAGCTTACATTCTAGTGGGGGAGCCAGGCCTGGAAGCAATGAACTATTACCTACAGTGGAAAGAAGGCAGTGCAAGTGGAGATGTTCTATTCTGGGGCTATAGAGGAAGGAGGAAGGAGGAAGCTTCCTGCACAGGGTTGTGCGCCAGACTTCACAGAGAAAGGGGCTCTATTCGAACTGGGCCTCAGTGCATGGGGAAGACTGTCTATGGGTTGAAGGACAAGCATGTGCAAATGCAGGGGGCTAGAATGGGAGCACCACACCAAGCCCAGTGTGGGCTATGGAGCAAGGGGTCCAGTCCTGTCTCTCCCCACATCTCCTGCCTTGGAATCCAGAAGAGTCCCTAGAAACTGTATTTTTAACAAGCTCTCTAAGTGATTCCAACATGCAGGGATTAAGTGCTATGTGTTGAGAAAAAAAAAAAATGAATGGATGGGTACAAAAATGAACTTGACCTCAGAAAGTCCTTTCCTCGCTCAAGATGTCTTCTTTTCTTTAAAATAAAGGCACTGGGGGCGCCTGGGTGGCACAGTGGTTGGGCGTCTGCCTTCGGCTCAGGGCGTGATCCCGGCGTTATGGGATCGAGCCCCACATCAGGCTCCTCTGCTGGGAGCCTGCTTCTTCCTCTCCCACTCCCCCTGCTTGTGTTCCCTCTCTCGCTGGCTGTCTCTATCTCTGTCGAATAAGTAAATAAAATCTTTAAAAAAATAATAAAAATAAAATAAAATAAAGGCACTGGGTCACCCTGGTGGTTTTCAAACTGTGTTCTGGAGAACCCCAGAATCTTCCGAAGCCCCTCAGGAACCACAGAGGGAAGATGGGGAGGCCAAGAGAGCGGGACCCTCAGCCCCCATCCCTGCTTCCTTAGATCGTCTCCCCTTTATCTGTCTGCTATCCTATGCTGTGCTTCTGTGTGCTATTTTGTTTGTAGTAAAGTTTCCTTGGCTACAAAGAACTTTTAAAACCACTGAATTGGATGATCACCCACGAATCCCCAAGGAGAAATTTTTAAATTCCTTAAAGGCAGCAGCCTGCTTTTGTGGAGTATTCCTCAAACAAGTATGGACACAGCACGGGGCTGCTTACCAGCGTTATTCGTTTTACCACCGTAATTCAAAATCATTTGCTGCAGAGCAGAAATCAGTGAGTGGAGGGGGAAGCGTGTGGATAGCAATGCAATGGAATATTACACGACCTTTAAAAAAAAAACATTGTTTTTGAAGAATAGTTAATAAGATTGGAAATTAAATGAGAAAGCCAGATACCAAACTGCACATAGACTATGATCTCAACTCTGGATCAAATGTATCAAAATTACCAGACAAGTATGGTGGGTCGTCAAAAAATTAAACATCGAATTCTATGATCCAGCAATCCTACTTCTGGGTATGTACCAAAAATAATTGTAAACAGGGACTTGAAGAGGTACTTGGGTTTGTTTTGGTTTGTTTTGTTTTTTATTTATTTATTTTTAAAGATTTTATTTATTTATTTGAAAGAGTAAGCCCAAGCTGGGGGAGGACCAGAAGGAAGAGAAGCAGAGCCCCCTGCTGAGCAGGGAGCAGACATGGGGCTCGATCCCAGGACTCTGATCATTAACTGAGCCGAAGGCAGATGCTTAACAGACTGAGCCACCCAGACACCCCTTGAAGAGGAATTTGTGCACCAATGTCTAAGCAGCATTATTCACAAGAGCCAGAAAGGTAGAAACAGCTCAGATGTCCATTAATGAATGGATGGATAGGCAGAGTGTGGTATAGACATACAATGGAGTATTATTCAGCCTTGGAAAGGAAGGAGGTTATGACATCTGCTTTAACAGGGATAAAACTTGAAAACATTATGCCCCTTGAGATAAACCAGATGCCAAAGGACAAATACTGGATGATGCTACTCAGATGAGGTGCCTAGAGCAGTAGAATTATGGAGACAGAATGTAGAGTGGTGGTTGCAGGGGCTGGGGCGCGGAGGGAGTGGGTAGTTATTGCTTAACGAGTAGAGTTTCCATTTGGGAGGATGGAAACGTTCTAGAGATGACGGTAGTGATGGCTGCACAATGATGTAAATGTATTTGATGCTACTGAATGGTTCACCCAAAAAGTGTTATGATGGTAAATTTTACATTATGTATATTTCACCAAGATTAAAAAAAAAAAAAGATACCGGCCAGAACTAGATTCACATGGTAATTAATGACCGTGAATCGTGTGATGAGAGTGTGGGAGAGCCATCACTTTATTTTTTCCACTTCTCCGCATTTGCAAAAGTTCTACAATGAGAACAAATTACTTTCAAAACTGGGCAAAAAGCTATTTAACTAAATAAATCTGGTGGTTCTCTGACACTTTCCAAAAATGCATTGTTGCCTTTTATGTAAATGGAAGCAATACTTTATGTACTTAATTAATAAAAGGAACCAAGTTCAAGAATGCCAACTCAAGTATACAGCAAGCCACTCAGTCAAACTAAATGACAGGCGGAGTGCTTCCCCCTTTTAAGACTAGTTGTTCTCACCTATATTTAAATAAATCCAAATGAAAACAGAACCAGAATATAATCCCCTAACGAGCTTCCCAAGAAGCTGTCTGGCTTGGGAAAGCTCAAATGCAAACTGAAGAGAGAAAGAATGTTACAGAAAAGTGGAGGACAGCCCGGGTGTTTTCTTCAGGACATTAACGCAGCAGTCGGGAAAGTGACTTTACTGGTGAATTTCTATCCCTTCTGCTTCTTCTGGAAAACGTTCTTGGGCAGGAAGAATCACAAATCCAGAAGAGTCCTGCCATTTGTGTTCCCTGCAAATCCATTTCCTCTAACACCCCCCACTCCAAAAAATGGTTGACCAAAAATTTAAAGGACATTGGTTTCAAGGGCAGCTGGCGTGTCTACCTGCCAGGGTGCCCGCTGTCCTAAGCCAACTGTGCCACCTTCCCTGGCTCCTAGGCCATGTGCATAGGATGAGGAGGCCAGGGTGACCCAGAGCGGCTCCTCACTGGCCATGTGACCTCAGGCAGTGTCCTTACCAACCAAGGGGAAGAAAGGCCCCACGTTGCAGGGCTGTTGGGGGTTAGGGCTAAATGTAAAGTGTAAAGTGTCCCTGAGATGTTGGGCACATAGCTGGTGCTCACAAGCTTCTTCCTTTATATCTTAAAGTTCACCGTTCAAGATTCATGTGTGTCTTGGTGGTGGACTGAAGCGTAGTGGTACCAAAGGTAGTTAATGCTGAGTGGTGGGTTTCAGGATTACGGTACAGCAGTGGGGTGAAGAGAGGATCCTTCAGACCCAGGGTTCAGAGGCGGCCCTAGAAGGCAGGGGAGGGGAGCCCAGCAGCCCCACGACTCCCAGCTCTGAGGTCCTACACTGGCCAGCAAAAAGCTCTTTCATAGGAGTCCATATGAAATCCTCAGAGCCGGAAGGTGGGCTCCATTTCATAGATGAAGAAACAGAGGCTCCAAGAGGCTATCTGTCTTATTCAAGGTCACACAGTTAGGGAATAACCAGATATAGGGTTTTCTAAAACTCCTTTGGCATGAAGGGGTGGAGGTGGGGGTTCCTGATAATTCCAGCTCTGCCACTAACTCCTTTGTTCAGTTAGTTGTTTACCTCTTGCCTCTTTCTTTAAAAAAAGTTTTTCATAAAAATGCAGGGAGGGGACAGGAAGATTCTTTGAGGCACTAAATTAGGTAACTTGCCAATCTCTGGTCTCTGGCATCCTCATCTGTAAAATGAGGCACTTCCTGCCTCAAGACCTTTGTACATGCTCTTCTCTCTGTCTGGGGCACCTTTCCCTGCCCCCTCACACCCTTGCACCCCCCCTTTCCTTTAGGCTTCAATAAAAATGTTACTCCCCAAGGGAAGTCTCCCCTTCATAGTCTTAACGTCCCTTGTAGCACCCTGTGTCTCTCCTTTGGGGCACTGACCACTATACTTGGACACATAGGCATACACGCCTCGCCACGAGATGGAAGACTCATCCTCAATCAGCTGGCAGAGAGGTGACATTCAGTGGTCTTTGTTGTACGTTGATTCGAAAAACGAGTTCTTCTCAGGGCTCTGATCTTCAGAAGTACCCTCCCACCCCCACCCACCACCACACCGTCCTCAGGTTCTCATCTACACAACTAGGGGAGGTGGACAGGGCACGTATTAGATTTCTGCCAGCTCACACATTCTGTGATTTTATCCCTTCAATAAACCAACCAACCAACCCAACAACCGTTGTGAGTCTGGCGCACTGGACAAGTTCGGAGAACAGGTTCTTACATTCTTGGGCCTCAGTTTCCCTATCTCCAGAATGAAACATTCGGGTACAACCTTCTGGGCTTTTCCCACTGTCAACAATGGTAATTCCAGTAAGAAGGCTTCCTCCTCCCTCTGCCTTTCCCTGGAAGCTATACCTCCGACCAGGCATACACACACAGGAAATGGGACATCCAGCTTGTTGCTCTCAAGCATGGCTGGACTAATGGGGAAACGAGTTTCTGAACTTTCTATTAAAGCCAAGACTCCATTCCCAAGACCTTTCTTCAACAGTGTGGGCGGAGGACACTGTTGGTGTCCGACTGGGCCTCCCCCGCCACCCCTACCCTGGTGCATTCGCAAGGGCTGCACAGCCCAGAATGAGCAGATCCACGGTCGGAGGGATGTTCCCGTGACTGTTCATTCTTCTGATGCCTTACTGAATCCCAAGACAGAGCAGAAGGCAGAGGGCTAGGGCCCCTGGGCTCTGGCCCACACCCCACGTGACCTCAGGGAAGCCCCCACCCCTCTCTGGGCCTGCATTTCCCCATCTGTTGAGTGAGAGGACTGGATTTGGGGCTGTGCCAGCTCCCTGCTCACTGTTTTCGATTCCAGAAGGCCATGCGGTGCCGTGATGAAGGGCGCCATCTCCTCGCCCGTGTCTGAGTCCCCAAATCTCTCCTTTACCATGTGGCTCGGGAAATGTTTTAATCTTTCTGTGCCTCAGTTTCCTCATTTGCAAAACTGGGGTTTCTGGCTGATGAAAACCCAGGGCTCCTGCAGAGGTCCTAGGCAGCATCCGAAGTGAGAAAATGCCCAGTGAGCATGAGCTGTTGTTTTATTATCATTCTGGTTTCTGGATCGCTTCCCCTTCTCACCTTGCCCAGACAGCCCTACCGGCCCTGCCAGCCACGTCCAGCCCCGTCCCTCAGAGAAAGTGAATCTGAATTTCAGGTGCAGCCATGCACGACAGGAAAAGAGAACTGTAGGGCAAGCAGCAGAAAATCCTAGGATGCTTCCCCAAAGCAGACGGATTCAGGGGCCCTGGCCCGCCTCAGCTTGCTCTGGAGAGGATGACTATTTGGGAAGAAGATGGATGAGAAGCAGCCAAAGATGCCAGGTGTGGGGTTAGCTCTGTTCCTGTCTCTGTCCTGAATCACAGGTAAAGAGGAGGCTGGACTCAGTCACACAGCTCCCGAGGAGCAGAGAACAGGGGACTTTCTCTGACAGAAGTGCTGGTCTCTCACGGGAGGTGGGGGCAGCAGCGCGGCATCCCTCGGCTCCTCACAGGGACGGTCTGGAACCGTGCCCGGCCTCAGTTTCCTCACCAGCACAGCCAGGATACTCAAACACCTGCTTCTGCCAGCTGCTGTGGGAGGGAAAGGAGCCTTGGCCTATGTTCCCCCAGGGCAGCGGCTCTCAGAGCGTGGCCTGCTGCAGGATGCTCTTTTCTCCCGCAGAAGGAGGCTGAGAAATTGGGAGTATATTCATTTTACTGTATTTTAACAAAATAGCATCCATGGAGGATTACAAACAGAGGAACAAAGAAGGACTGACTGTTCTTCCGCACTGTCCTAAGCCCTAAAGCTGGTACAAGAGACGTGGGTCATGTCCTGCCTCCTGCAGCCGCCCCCATTTGGTTCCAATGGGCTCTGTGTTCGAGGTGGAGTTTGGGCTCCTATCTTGCTGGAACGACTTCCCCATACAGACCCACCCTCCGGAGCCAAGAGCATTTCACCCAGTGGCAAATGCCATGGGCCTTGAAGTCTCAGCTGCCACTGAACAGGCAGGCCTGGCTCTCTCAGCACAGCTGAGAAGGAACTGGTCATGGCTGCTCAAGGAAAGTCACTGGCACTCAGGGTTAAAAAAAGCTGTCCACAGAGGAAAAGAATAGAGCCGACCATCCTCAAAACCCATGCACGAGCTCCTACCCTTGACGATGCTCACTGGACAATCTCTGGCTGCATTGTGTGGAAGGGGTGTCTTTCTCAGGGACAGAGACTTTTTAATAGCTGCAGGGAACCTTAGGGGCTTCTGCTCAAATCTTTTTCTTTTGCAGATGAAGGAAGAGGCTCAAGGAAAGATGCTCTTTATAGCAGAGGCAGGATTCGAACCCTTGAAGGCTCCTTGACTTTCTTGCACTCATTCGATGGATCCTCGGTTACTGAGGGCCTACGACACAGATGGCTCTTCTAAGCACTGGGGATGTGACAGTGAACCAGTCAAGTACTCTGTTCTCACAGAGCTCACATTCCCGTTGGTAGGCAAATCAAAACAATAATTATAATTAACAAATAATTAAGGACATAAGTTCAGGTGGCAGAAAGGGTCATAAAGCAAATCAAAGATGTGAACATGAGGGGCGCCTGAGTGGCACAGCGGTTAAGCTTCTGCCTTCGGCTCAGGGCGTGATCCCGGCGGTATGGGATCGAGCCCCACATCAGGCTCCTCTGCTATGAGCCTGCCTCTTCCTCTCCCACTCCCCCTGCTTGTGTTCCCTCTCTCACTGGCTATCTCTATCTCTGTCAAATAAATAAATAAAATCTTTAAAAAAAAAAACATGTGAACATGGGGCGCCTGGGTGGCTCAGACGGGTAAGTGTCTGACTCTTGATTTCTGCTCAAGTCCTGATCTCGGGGTTGTGGGATTGATCCCCTGAGTGGGGCTTGTGCTCAGCATGGAGTCGGCTTGAGATTCCCTCTCTCTCCTTCTCCCTCTGCTCCTCCCCCCCCCCAGCTCATGCTCTCTCAGTCTGTCTCTCTCTCTCTCAAATAAATAAATCTTTAGGGAAAAAAAAAGACGTTAAAACATGTTTGAGACTGACGGTGGGGGCAGGGAGGTCTGTTTGGGGATCCTGTTTGCACTGGCCTTTCTCTGGGGTCTCCAGGGATCTCCCAAGCCAGGAGCAAGCTAAAGTTGGCTCCCATTGGCTTGTAACGGCCAACTGTTAAATTTTCAGGAATTTGGCAAGTGAGTTGTTACACACAACCATCATTAAAAGTTACATTGTATAACCTTACAATTAAATGAACTGTATTAAGAACAAAGGTAATCATCAAAACTCATCACTTTCTAATTGTTTTATTACATGATACACCCTTGAGGTTATTTTGAACCAACTGTATCAAGACCAGATGTAGAGACAAGTGCTAACAGTATGCTCCCAATTCCTCAACTGGTGCCTTGAAACTGGTCATGGTGGAAATATTTATACTGCGGAAATTGGCAAACACCACGTATCAGAGATTTTTCGATTCTGGAGGAGCTAGTCATAAAACATTTAGCAGCATGCCTCGGTGTCTAGATCTAACCCGGGCACTCTATGTCTGTGGGAGTCTGTGCTCTTCCTGCCAGAGGGTGTGGTGATGCGGCCCGACTCTCTCGGGGATAGGGTCGGGGCAGCGCCTCCGGTCACGTGCCCTGAACTTTCTCTTCCTTTTTTAAAGCTTCCCCAGTGAGGAAGCCGGACTAGGATCTCTAAACGGATCTGTCTGTTCCCGCACAACAACTGGTCTCTTCCACGGTACTTATCAAGGGTCTGTCAGACGGTGATTCATTCATTAGTTTGTTTACTTAGTGTTGGTCAATTAAGTCCTAAGGTAAGTATCTTGAGGAGGCACAAATTTAAAGGAACCCCTGCAGAGAATCTGTTTGTAGAAACGTGTGCGGTCCGCTTCTGAATTCTAGATTTTCATACGTTGGGTTTCTTTCCTTTGAGGACACAACCGTTCTGGTAACAGCTGAGTGGAGTTACTGTTACTTCTGATAGTAATGACAAGGGGAGTTTTCCATCTAACAGCACCACGCCACTGGGCACATTTACCTCTACGCTCCGCCCCAGTCCACTGTCCACCTGAGAATGTTGAGGCCCAGGGGTTCAAAAAGGTGACCAAGGCCAGGCTGCCCTTCTGAGAGCTCCCCCATGAGCCTTCTCCCTCCTGCAGCCACAGCCCCGTGACTCTCTTTAGGCCTGCAGGAACTCTGGTTGCTTTGGTGCGCTTTGTGGCTTCTCAGCCTCGTGTCAGGAATCCCCTCCAGCCACCAGAGCAGAAGGGGCCAGACACTCTCCTGTCCGCCTGTGGACCCCTGGAATGCAGGAGCGTCACCTGGGCCTGGCCAGTTAGTAGTTTTACATCCTGAGCGAGAGCACGGAGGTTCGGATGCCCATGAAATGTTACAGCAGTCCCAGGGGCAGCAAAAGCCAGAATGAGCTCCTGGGCAAGACCCTGACTGTGTTGTCCATGGCCCGATCTCTACTGCTTCTGGTCTGCTTGGTTTTCCAGCCTCCTCAGGGGTACTGTGAGCAGTAAAAGAAACCCTCCCAATGCCTGCCTTTTCTGCTCTGTGAGCTAGAACGTCCGTCTGTTGCTTACGACCGTGACCTCTAACGGCTCCGCGTTCTCAGGTGCTACTCAGTATATGACTGAGCACTTGCACGCCCAGGAATGAATTCCTAAGCACTCAGTTAAATTTGCACATGGGAATATTAATTCTCGGGGCGCCTGGGTGGCTCAGTCGTTAAGCGTCTGCCTTCAGCTCAGGGCGTGATCCCAGGGTCCTGGGATCGGGCTCCGCATCGGGCTCCCTACTCTGCTGGGAGCCTGCTTCTTCCTCTCTCACTCCCCCTGCTTGGGTTCCCTCTCTCGCTGGCTGTTTTTCTCTCTGTCAAATAAATAAATACAATCTTAAAAAAAAAGAATATTAATTTGCCCTTCCTCTGCACAGCTCTGGCTAACATATGGAAACAGAATTTTCTATACAAAATTCCACTGTATGGACAACCACAGATTTAGTCAACTGAGCACAGCAAGACCCTGCCCCCGATTTTGAGAAGCGTCTTTGCCTTCCACCCAGAAGCCGGGCAAGTTCCTCTTGGGGACAGCTGGAGGGCCACTTGAGGACTTGTGGTTCCCTGAGGGAGGAGACAGGAGGGCAGCTGCTGTTCTGCATGCTGAAGCTGCCCCAGCGTCATCCCTCTGGGCAGCTGGCCCACTGTCCCAGGCTTGCCTCCCTCCCCGTGCTCCTCTGGCCACCAAGGCTGTCTGAGTTCTGGAACAGCCAGCGGGATATCAGGATGATTGGTTCTTACAGCCTCTTCCCTCTGCCTAAACAACTCCCTCTTCACCCTCTAATTCCTGCGCAGCTCAGTTTACAGATCACTTCCTCAAGGAAGCCCTCCCTGACCACCTCCCCTGACAGGTTCAGGCCCCTGTGACACCCACCCTGTTCTTCTCCTTCACCGCTCTCACTGTGCAGTCGGTTTTTTAACGACTGTCTCCCAAGCCAAATCCCAACCTCCCTGTGGGCCGAGTGAATGAATGAATATATGGTGGTTCAGCGGCTGTTGAACGAATAGCTAATTTCAAGGCACAAGTCTCTGGAACAGGTGCACTTCCTAGAACCACAGTCCCTGGTGTCCAAACTGGCAAGTAGGGGCCACAAACCTGAACTCCCTCTGGGCACAAGAGCTGCTTCTCCCTTTTGGCTTTTAGTCTGAATGTTCATTGTCCAGGGGGCACCTGCTGTTTAACAGCGAGCTGCTCAGAGAGAAGTTTGCTAGATCACGGCCTCGGGCCATTTTGCTGACAGGGAAACTGAGGCCCCAACGGCTCCTCCCACTGGTACAGGTGTGGCCAGATCAGCTCACTTTCAGCCCAGACTCTTTTCACTGTCCTGCCCCCAAGTGCTTCTGAAGACAAGAGCACCCATCCTGGGATGGAATTAAAAGCTTTCACCGAGAACTCATCACAAGACCTGGCCTCTCTCTCTCCCGGCCTCTTCCAGAGGCTGCCTTTTGCTCTCTCGGGTTGGTTTCTGTCTGAGCAGGACCACGTAGCAGCCATGTCCTGCGCTGGACATGGATCTGTGCCCAGCACCCCTGACCCGTCGGAACCATCTTCGCTCCCCCTGCCTGTACCCCACCAGGGTCTCCAAGCCACACTATGTTTGGAGTCGGAACTGGGCTTTCATGCCTCCCCTCTGCTGTTAGTTCTTGAGAGGCTTTGGCCAAAACTTTAAAACTCCATCCCTTAGTCCCCCCCCATAAAATGGGGGCCTAATTCCTAATTTGCTGCCCTCACAGGGCTTTTGTGATGCTCAAGCCCGATGGAAATATGATCTCACTCTTTGAACTGTCAACTAGAGTAGAGAACTCTAATAATAATAATAATAATAATAATAATAATTCTATAATTATTTTTCTGTTTTCCCCGGGGTTTTGCTGTCAACCCATAGCCAGCTGATCTCTTCCAGGTTCATTCCACCCAACCTCTCAGCACCATTCAACCCTCCTGACAACATCCTCCCGGAACCTCGCTCTGCCCCCGACTTGGCAAACCGTGCTCTCCCCGGGCTGTCCCCCGCCCGCTCAGATCACTCACTCTCTGAGCTGGGACCTGGCCCAGGTGACGCCACCACGCCCTCTCCTGCCAGTCACATCTGCCAAGCCCACGTGGCTTAAGAGAAAAGCCACAGGAAGCCCCACCACCCAGGTCCCTTGTGAACGCTGGAGCAGGCTTTCCCCGGTGCACAAAAAAATGTGAGAACACAGCTCCACCTTCCACCAGCCATCACCACCTCTCCCTTATGAAACTCTACTTGGCAACAGAAGTCAGCAGAGTGGCCGCCGGAGCGCGTGTCCTGGCAACTCCCCCAGCCGGCTCTGAAGGCCTGCGGCCGAGGTCTATGGCCTCCGCGCTGGGTTTGGACAAGCTGAGCTGAGCAGAGCAGCTCTCTGGTTGGAGACTGAAATGACATATTCTTACTTCCTCTTTTTGGAACAGAAAGGCCTTTTAGAATTCTTGGTGAAATATATGAAATGACGCCCCCTTTGCCTTCAGTACACGGAACCCATCTACATCACTCTGGCTTCCCCAACCGACCCAGCTGGCCTCCCTCTCCCAGGAGCCAAGATAAAGCTCCTGGGAGCCGACCCTTCAGCCCCGGCCGAGAAGCGAGGTGCTTTGCTCCAGGCCTGACAGCCAGTAAGGACGCAAACTCAGGCAGCGGGCCTCCAGGGACCACACAGCACCACCGGCGTGGGTCTGTAAAGCGTGCTCTGGGCGAGTGCAGCTGCCCTCTGGCTCCTGCAGCTCAGAATCCAGGAAGACAGAAATGACGACAGGTGCCAGGGCATAACTGAAGGATGCCCGGGGTGGCTGGAAGGCAGGACGAAGAAGCTGACTTCACAGAAAGGATGACGCTGAAGCTGGGTCAGGAAGCATGAGTGGGGGGTCTGCAGGTGGATTTGGGAAGGAAGGGAAAAGGAAGTTCCAAGCAGAGGGGACAGCATGGGAGAAAGCCCAGGGCCATCAAACCAGGAGAGGGTTTCAGGAATTGCAGTAGTTTTGAGGCTGGAGCAGAAATTCTGGGGGTGGGTTGATGAGAATAAAGAGTGGCTCAGAGGGCAGCTCATGCAGGACCTTGGAGGTCCTGTAAAGAACACGGGCCTTACCCTGAGGGCAGAGTAGAGCCTGCCCTGGAAAGATCAAAACCCCAATCGGTGTAGTGTCTGGCAAGGCGTGGGCTGCAGTGACAAGGTGTACTAGAGGACACGAGCTTGGGCCAGAGAACAGGGAGCCTGCAAGGCAGGGGTCTGGGGGGGAGAGAGCCGCACGGAAGTACAGGACGACAAAGGCAGGACTGACTGCCTGCACGGGTCATACACTTAGTTCCAGGCGAGACTCCCAGACAGAGGTACCGTGTGCTGCAAAGCTACAGCGACTTGAAAGCTCACAGCCCTGCCTGAGGACAGGGCAACTGTACCAAAGAGTAGACTGTGTGATGGGGATTCGTTCAGAGAGATAAACAAATCAATGGAGACTTTTATCAGGGAGTTATTAACAAATACACGTGGTCAACTGGATTCCTGTTCCCAAGCATCATTCCCTGCCAAGAAGCAGAGTTACAGACATACCCTCAAGATATTGCCGGTTCAGTTCCCAACTACGCAATAAAGCAAATACCGCAACCAAGCAAATCGAATGAATTTTTGGGCTTTTTTGTGCCTATAAAAGTTATGTTTATGCCACACTGTAGTCTATTAAGTGCATTATGTCTAAAAATACAGTGTACATGTCTTAATTAAAAAATTCTTTGTTGCTAAAAAAAAATGCTAGCCAGTATCTGAGCTTTTAGCAAGTTGAAATTTTTTTTGCTGGTGGAGGGTCTTGCCTTGATGTGGACGGCTACTGATCAGGGTAACTGGTTGGTGCAGGTCGGGTGGCTCTAGCAATTTCTTAAAACAAGACCACAGTGAAGTTTGCTGCTGACTCTTCCTTTCATGAATGATTTCTCTATGTCACGAAATGCTGTTTGATAGCATTTTACCACATTAGAACTTCTTTTAAAATTGGAGTCAGGCCTCTCAGATTCTGCCACTGCTTTATCAGCTCCGTTTGATGTAATTCTAAATCCTTTGTTGTCATTTCAGCCGTCTGCACAGCATCTCCACCAGGAGTAGATCCCATCTCAAGAAACCACTTTTTTTGCAGATCTGTAAGTAGCTCCTCGTGCACTAAAGTTCTTTTTTTTTTTTTTTAAGATTTTATTTATTTATTTGACAGAGATAGAGACAGCCAGCGAGAGAGGGAACACAAGCAGGGGGAGTGGGAGAGGAAGAAGCAGGCTCCCAGCGGAGGAGCCCGATGTGGGGCTTGATCCCAGGACCCTGGGATCACACCCTGAGCCGAAGGCAGACGCTTAACGACTGCGCCACCCAGGCGCCCCTCATCCACTAAAGTTCTATTGGGAGATAGCAGCAATTCAAATCCGTAGTCATGAAAGAGTTTGTTGAAATAATGAAGATTTTCCAAGAATTACCAAAATGTGCCACAGAGACAAACTGAGCAAATGCTCTTGCAAAAAATGGTGCGGATGGGGCACCTGGGTAATTTGGCTGGTGAAGTGCCTGACTCTTGATATCGGCTCAGGTCATGATCTCAGAGTCCTGAGATCGAGCCCTGCCTTGCACTCTGAGCTGGGTGTAAAGCCTGGTTGGGATTCTCTCTTTCCCTCTCCCTCTGCCCCTCCCCCATTACACACACGCACGCACACTCTCTCTCTCTCAAATAAATAAATCTTAAAGGGAAAAAAGGGTAAGTTAAGTATCTGCCTTCAATTCAGGTCATGATCTCAGGGTCCTGGAATGGAGCAGTGTGTCAGGCTCCATGCTCAGGGGGGAGTTTGCTTGTCCCACTGCCCCTCCCCCTCCCCATGCCTGCATATCCATCCATCTGTCCTACTGACTTTGGGCCTGGTCGCATCACTGGCTTTGACCAACAGAATGCGGGTAGAAGGGACAGTGTTGTTCATTCAGAGTTCAGGCTTTATGAGGCATCACATCATTCCTTTCTTCCTCTAGCTCTAACCATGAAAATAACACCTACCAGATAGAGGCAGCTCTTTCAGCCTTCGTCCTGCAGCGAGCGAGAAGATGCGTGGAGCAGGTCTGGCTGGCTGGCACCTGGAGCTAGCTGCAAGACCATATAGCCACCTGCTCTGCAGCCACCATGTAAGGCGACCCATAAACTTCTGTGGTCATAAGCTACGACTGGGGGCTGTTTGTTATGCAGCAGAGCTGCAGCAGAAGCTAACTGATACACACTACCTATATGAGACGGGATGGGAGCAGGTGGTGAAGAACCTTCCATGTCACGAAGGTGGTGCACATGGAGGGTCAACAGAGAATTCTGTAGTTGATAAGCTTTCTCCCCTTCATTCACTCACATCCAGTCTCAGGGGTGGAGACATCCATCCTTCTTTCAAAGCCAGCCTCTCCTGTTCTCTCCCACTCCTCTAGCACCTTGCTCTATGGGCCATCCTTCCCTCTCCTGGACTGAGTCCTTCCCCTGAGCCTCCGTCTCCCTTGTCCTTTCTCTCCTAAAATCCTTTCCTTCACCCTGTCTTTGTACAACTGTAGCTCAATCTCCCTCTGGCCTTTTCAAACAAATTTCTTGCAAGAGCTGCCCATACTCACCACCTCTGTTTCTTTCTCTCTCATGTCTCAGCAATCTAACTTGCCTGCCCTCCATTCCGCCAAAGCTACTCCCAGCAGATTTCAGTCATCTCCTAACCGCCCAGTGTACTTTCCTGTCCTTATCTTCCCAGACTGCTCCACACCATTTAGCGGGGAACCAAATACATTATCCCTGCCCTTGACCCAAATGTTCCTCTTTATGTATTCTCTCAGTGGTGCCATCATTCATCCAGTGACCCATGTCAGAAAGCCCATATGAGACTATGAGTTGTGTTCCAGTCTTGTCAAGTCTGTAGTGTCATTGCGACATCCAAGAAGAGATGCCCAATGGGCAGTTAAACATGTGAATCGGAGACCCAAAACGGAGATGTGAACTGGAGATAAAAATGACTGTTCAGGAGGCAGGATTTAAAGCCATAAGCATGGACGAGCTTGCTTAGTTTATGGAGTACAAGTACCAGGTCTTAAATCTCAGGTGATACATGGAGAGCTCACCTGAGCCCAGAAATTCCTCCTCCTAAGGTCACAATTCCAACTACTGGCCTCCAAACTACCATCTTATTCTATATTCTGCCACCTGTTCATGCTATCTCCTCCAACAACACTTAAAATTCCATTGTAAAAATAGAAGGTAGAGATACCATCACCCAGCCACTAAAATAGCTAAAATCAAAACGAATGACGACACCAAACAAGGTCAAGGGTGGGGAGTAATCACAAGCTTCCTACATTTCTGTAGGAGGGTAAAATGGTATATACCCCGTGACCCAGTGGTTTCATTCCCACTTGAAAACAAACATCCACAAAAAAATTCTTCAAGAAATAAGAACTCAAACTGGAAATAACCCCAAACGCGCATCAAAAAGAGAATAAATAAGCAAACCGTGGTCTATCCATCCAATGGAACGAATAGGACTCAGCAATAAAAAGGAACAAGTACCCATATATGCAGCAATACAGGTGAACTTGCAAACCACTATGTCAAGTGAAATAAACCTGACACATACGGTAGGAGTCCCTTTATGTGAAGCCCAAGAGCAGGCAAAACTAATCAATGGTAATAAAATCAGAAAAATGGTTGTCTGCAAGGACAGAAGGAAAATTGGTTGGACGTGGGAACTTTCTAGGACGATGCAAATATTTACATCTTGTTTTGGGTGGCAGTTACATAGCTGTAAACAACTGTCAAGACACGTTTGAACTGAACACTTTAGATCTGTGGATGCTATTGTATGTAGATTACACTTTAATTAAAAATTAGAAAAAATAAGTATTTTAAGTATCTACAAAAAAACCTCTAAACTAAAAAAGAAAGTACATTGCAGAAAACACACTCAGTTCAAATACGATTACATTTATAGTAGGAATGCCCCCCCATGAATGCCCAGTCTCCCACTTAATGCTGCCCCCCTTTCAGCCATTCTTCCCTCACCCTTGCTCCCATCGTAATGACATCTGTCCATTAGCCATTTTTTAGCCATCATGAGAAATCACGTAATGTAAAGAGCACAAGCCTTAGTGTCAGACAGAGCTGCATTCCAATCCCAGCCTCGAGTTAAAAGCTGAGTGCCCGGGGGTGAGCTGCTTGGCCTCTCTGAACTCCCTACCCTGTCCGGCCAGCTAAGATGGGTGCAGCAGGCTGACTAGCTCTTGTTGAACCTATTTCTTTTTGATCTCAGCCTGTGAAACCAGCTTTCATATGAAGGTCCCATAAAAGTCCTAAAAAAATTATCGGACAGTGTGATTCTTGGCTTCTTCCCCTGGAAGGAGAAGGTGGACCTGAGGCATTGGAGTTAGGGTCGAGGTGAGCTGGGCCTAACAGCTGGAGGAACGGCTGCTCAGAGCCATGAGGCCCAGGGCAAAGGGCTCGGGGCCCAAGACTCAGGGGAGACAGGTTTTCCGGCATCTGAGGCCCAGGGCGAAGGGCTCCGGGCCCATGACTCAGAGGAGACAGGTTTTCCTCCGGCAGCCAGAGGATCTTAGACTAATCACTTTACATACCTCTTGACTCAGTTTCTCCACTGAAAATGACCAAATCAGACTGCATCTGAGGAATGTGGTATTAAAAACAGCCCCTGGGGGTTCCCAAAATATAGGAGATAAAGGGTTCTAGAAGGGAACTTGTTCTGTCTGAAAGAAGGAAGGGAGGGGTCAGAGCCCTGCCCTGGAGGCTCTCCTCCCCCACTATGGTGGCTCCATAGCCAGGATCCCAAGACTCCCAGGCACACAGTTTGAAATCTCGTGGACCAGGTAAACCCTAGGGACTTTTTCAGCTCTGCTTTCTTCATTGAGTATCTGCCACTTGTAACAGTAACTGAGATCTGCACGTTCTCCCCATATGGTAGGCGAGGTTCGGTAAACCCAGAAGTAACTTGGGACAAGATAGAAAGTACTTGCTTAGTGTAGCCAAAGAGGCACAGAAGTGCGACAGAATAACCATGTCCCCACCCCGCGAGCGGCACACTAGCCCCTCCACACTGGCACTGTCTTAAAGCAGCACCCCATTTCATAGTTGCAGAAACTGAGGCTTCCCCTGGGCAAGTGTCTCCCAGCTAAGAAGCAGAGAGTCCTGGGCTCCCCAGGGCATCTGCTGCCTCCTGAGACATACCTATTTCCAGGTAAATGGAGGAGACAACGAGGCTTGTGCAGGAGGCAGAAGGCGTGCAAACGACAAGCAAAACCACAAAAGCAGCCGCCCGGGTCTCCGTTCCTTCCTGGGCGGGCACGGGGGCGTGGGGGGGGGGAGCTTGACACTCTCCTCGCCTTCCTACTCCTTCCCGCCTGCCAGCGGGAAGATTGGGAAATCTCAATTCGTCCTGATTTCTCTCCTTGAGCGCTAATTTTTTCCACTTTACTGTTTTTTGGATGCCTTTCAAGAGTTTGTGCAATCATTCTGTTTAGCTGTTTTTCTACCAATTTCAAAGGCGGGGTGGTGTCCCTTTAGAGCAGGAACGGGGTGGTTTGTAAAGTCGAAAGGACCCTGTCTCCTCCCTTCACCCCAGTGCAGCAGGCCCTTTGCTGCCAAAGTTACAAATGTTTGAAACTTTCCCGACGCCGGGTGTTTGGCTCGGTCCTCCCTCTCCGACCACTCCCCCTCCGTGCTTCTGCTTTCAGGGGCTCATGCGCCCCTTTCTTTACCTTCCCAGGCTCCCCCTTCCCAGGGACATCCTCTTCCCGTCCTGTCCGGGGCGAGAGCCATCCTCTGTCCTGCCCCACAGGAGGGGACAGACCCCTCACTCCTTTCGAGATTCCTCGGGGACGGGGGTCCTACCCCGTGCCCCCCGGGCCTCTTCTCTCCCGCCCCCATCCCGCGGACCCGGTGGGGAGAACTCCGCCCGCAGCCCCTCCGGCGAGCCTGGAGGCTGGGCAGAGGCAGCGGCAGGGACAGGATAGGGACAGGAACTGGGGCAAAGACACAGCGACAAGAACAAAAGCGAGGACACAGGCAGGGCAGAAACAGGGCAGGGCCGGAGCAGTAGCCCGCTCCTCATCCCCGCCGCCCCCCACGCCACGCCCGCAGCCCCCGGGGCCGGGCCCAGCTCCGGCCTCCGGGGGCTCAGGCGG